>NC_092866.1:39886948-39929669 GCF_032062135.1 Pyxicephalus adspersus | reverse complement strand
ACACACACATATACATATATATCTATAGAAGCAAACAAGAACGTGTGTGTGTGCTTGTGACGAGGTTTAGCCTGCGGAAAGTCGCAATATTTACCTCCATGCGGCTCCTCCGATCAGGCATCGTAAACGTTTAGCTAGGCGCCTATGTAGAGGGGCTGAACTCAGTTAACTCTTGCCTAACAGGAAAGAAATAAGTCATTTTAAAATATGCTTTTATCTTAGCACATATAGATGTATTAAACATTTGAACAGCACAACCATTTTTTTTTTAGGGCTAAGGGTAATATGTGTGCCATTGGAAAGAATGTTTTTCTAGGGAAACAGTGACTTTTAATCCAAGCTCGCCAGTGTCAAACTGCCGGGGATGCCCTGCTCCAGCAGCAAGATCATTTCAGTTACTAACTTACACCTGAATACGCCAGCGCCTGAAATTTAGTTGATAAATTGATCGTAGGCTTCCGATTTTATATTGCGAATGGGCGAGCAAGCTTCTGATTTTGGTTGATGAATCAGCCTATCAGTGTGCAAACAATATTAATTTGAAAACATTATTGGAAAAAGGGCCATTGTTTCTTCTGATTGAATAATGTTGGTTAGATGAAATGCCATTGACTTCAACCATCCAATCATATGTAAGAAAAAAATCTGTGTTGTTAGATTTCCTTGCACATGATGGCAATGGGAATTTAAATATTGATCAGGGATCATCAATTTCCCACCCAGTAAGTGCATTTGACTGTTTTCAAAGTACAAAGTCCAATACACAGGAAGAGTTGCAATTTTTTTTCCATTGATTTGACTGAATAAAGGCACAAGGATTGCATTGCAACAGGTGGATTTAGATATGTTGATTTTATTACAGGGTATGAAGATCACCTTGTGTTTATATATTTACTAATTTGAGTGATGACTTTTTATGTGAGACATTTTAAGTGCACATTTTCTACAAACTGTTTTTTAATGTAAGCAGCTCTTTTATTTGATTGTCTTAAGTGCAAAGTTGTAATTTAATTGACAGTTTAAATATTGCTGCTTAACATTTCTTAGATGTGATGGCTGTATTAGTTTTAATTTTTAGGTTTCCTTTCTTTGTTTTAACCCAGTGTTTTGCCATTACCATTCCTGGCCTAGTATGACAACGCATATTTACTCTACTGTATAAGAACAAGTAAAAGAAAGGGCTTCTGGTATTTCCCCCTATCGTCTTTTACTTCATAACATAGGTGAAGGGTGTCCTGTAGTTTTTAAAACATCATAAATGATAACTGGTTTGCACACAAACATATCCATTATAATATATAGTAGGTTAGGTTGAAAAAAAAGACATAAGTCATTCAAGTTCAACCACTAGGAAAATAAACATATGCCAGATATAAAACCCTAAAAGACATAGTTGGTCCAGAGGAAGGCAAAAAAACCCTGGTACAAAAGGGGAAAAAATTCGTTCCTGATTCCATGAGGCAATCGGATGTTCCCTGGATCAACAATCTCTGTTATCAAATACATACTTACTTAATGCATCCAATGGCATTTTTTTCTTCTTTTTAAAGTATATTGCGAGGATGGCTTTTAAACAAAAGCCCTGATTTATCAAGCAAAATCGAAAGTTCGCTTTTTCAGCCGTCGAGAATACGCTGGCGTATTCTCACAACAATTATCAACTAAAATGATCTGGCACTTCGACACAGCTTGACACTAGCGAGCTTGCACTGTAAAATGGACTGGAGATGCGCACAGAACAGGGCGCAGGTGTGCGCTAATCAATTGCTATCACCTCATCATTGAGGTTAACATCTCCTTCTGAGTCACGCAGCTGAAAACTAATCACCTTAATTGGCGTATTCGAGATCTTTGCAGGAAACCGGCAGGCGAGTTCACTAGAACTCGGGCCCCACTCGCGCTAATAGAGGTCGCTGACCGGCGCGTACATACACGTGTCGAGCGTACGCGCATTTCATTGATGAATCAGGCCCAAACAGTGTATTAACATTTGGAAAACAATTTTGTTGTAGAATTTTATCTATCACTTTATTGATTTAAAATATGTGGAAGGGAAATAAAAAACAGGCTTTTTTGGCAGTATGTGTCAAAGTGTAACTAATTTAATATTATGATTAAAAGTAACTTAAAGAAAAGCTGAATTCCAACAGATCTACTATACTAGTCCATATTCTAGACATAGTGCTCCTATTACAAACAAACATATAGTTTACATATTGGGTAAACATATAAAGTATAATCACATGAAATAGTCATTTGTCTCTTTCCAGACATGTTTTGCCCAAATTAGCTTCCTCAGGGGATAACAAGACTTGAAGTATAGTACTACAAGACATAAAATTATGCTGTAGTTGCTGGTGATAAAACCATCAGACTTTGATAATTTCAACACTCAAGATTTTGAGGACTTTAATTATGTAGAGTCGTCATCCCACATAACATCATCAGAACTAGACCGACCAACTTCTATCCCCTATAAAAAAACAAAGTCAACATTCTTTCCACCTATGACACAATATCCACACATTGTTACCTTTATCAATCTTATGACACAAGAGATCAAGAGCATTAAAACACAGGAGTCAAGAGCATCCCCCTTAACCTAAAACCTTAAACCTCAACATCGTGTAGCATTAAACAATCTAAGACAGAATGGAGATATAGTTAATAAACTGGCAGATAAAGGTGGCAGTATAGTAATATTGGATAAATATCATTATAAATGTATCTGTTTCCAAATTCTTCATAACAAGGATTAACATCAAGAAATCCAAGGAAATATAATTGATTCTTTTTATTCTCAATTCTACACTTCAATAAACAGCTCCTTTAATCAAGGCATTATTGATCAAAAAATGTGAGACTATTTAGATATAAAAGATCCTATTACACCAACGTTTTATCAGGATGCCCAATTATTTCAGGCATAGGCTCAATAGCTACACTTTTGAAACATACTGCCTGTTTTTTCTTTCCCTTCCACATATTTTCAATTTAACCTCAGGCTTGGCAGATATATAATCACTTAGGATCTATTTAGTGAACAACACCTATTTTTTACTGTATTGATTTAGCCTCTTTTATCTTAAAAAAACATTATTTACTCAAAATAAATCAATCCAGATATAAACCCAGGCATTTTTACTTAAAATTAGGCACCTTTTTGTACCTGCAAGTACAATAAAATTCTTTGACATGAGTATAAACCTTGGGCTTAGAATGTGGCCATCATTGATAACACTGGTCAAGGAACATTTTCTTGCCAAACAGATTAAAGTCATTTTAGGTTATGTTTGATGCACAGATTCCAAATATGGTATTGGTTTTGCTAGATTGGCAGTAGTTTTTGAATTAATGACCTCAATAATAACTCAATAGAAAACTAATTAAACATGAAAATTAAGTAAATTAAACTAGATATGCCTACATATACAAAATTACATTTTTGAAATAAATGTCAACATATTCTATATTCAGTATATTTACAGAACTAATCACAAAGAAGTTATTGAAAAACTCAGTTTGTAAGATTTCCTTTTATGCTGATAATCAGGACAATCACGTTGAAGGCTCCAGCAGTAGTCTAAGCAGTAATACCTTTCTTCCATCAACTTTATATCTTGATGGAACCTCTCCCCTTGTTCATCATTGAAATTGTCAAGGTTTTCTGGAAATTTTTGCAAATGGCTAAGGAGATAGTATACATTTATGCACATAGTAGCACACAATTTTTTAAAGTTTAAGAGCAAGTTTTGTGCTAGTTCTTTATAATTTTGTGCTTTATGGTTACCCAAGAAGTTCTTGATAACCATGTTGAAGATGTGCCAGGCAGAAGCTTCAGTATCAGTCATGTAACTTGTGAAATTTGAATCATTTATCAGTTTACGAATCTGGGGTCCATCAAGGATTCCTGCTTTTAATTTTTCAGTACTCAATCCAGGGAAGAATCAAAAAATGTGTTTGAAGCAATCACTGACCTTGTTTAGTGCTCTAACAAATTGCTTCATTAATCCCAACTTTATGTGTAGTGGAGGGAGAATAATTTTTGCACCTTTGCACCTTCTTTCATGTTTTCCTTTGGAGGCCATGTCACTTTTTTCCAGTGATCCTGCTTTGCTCTACTATCCCACAAGCAGGTGAAACATGGGTACTTTGTGTATCCACTTTGCTGTTCAAGTAGGAAGTTCACTATTTTTAAATCAACACATATAGACCATTGGTGTTCATGATAGAAAAGCTTTTGTAGGACCATTTTGGGATTTTCATATTATTCTTTAGGTTTTGTTGAGTGACCAATTGGAATTGATGCATAGCAGTTGCCACTATGCAGTAAAACAGATTTCAAACTTCGAGTGGAACTGTCTATGAAAAGCCGCCAGTCTTCTGCTTGGTATTCTGGTACTCCCATAGCTAGTAGTCAAGGGATGTTACAACAGTACACAAAGTCTCCATCTTCACTTAAATGTTGTAGGAGAGTCACCTCTCTTGCCCTATAAACCGTTGTTTTAACTTCCAGTCTCAAATAGTTGTTTTCTTTTAGCCTGGATGCTAAAAGTTCAATTGCTTGTTTTAACAGACTTAGGTCACGTAATGAATCATTGAGCTCTTGTTGGGAGAACTGCTGGTTTGATGAAACACTTCCTTTATATTCATTTCCACTGCTAACTCCTGGATTACACTCCAAACCTTGTATATCCTCCATTTTTCTAATGTTGGGACAGATAGGGATCTGGTTTTGCCATAGCAAAGGGGACTACATATTTATATACTTATTCTGGCACTGATTTCAAATGATCTTCTTTGGATAAGACAGGAGGAGGGGGGGCACACACATGTTTGACGCTCCTATTTCCTGTCCACAAAAATTCTATTAAGCCTTTTAAGGCATATTAGAAAGTAAATCATATACCTGACAATAACAGCATGGGAAAAACAAAAAATAAAAAGCAGCATGGGAACAGAAAACTGTATGTGCAATACCTTGGTGCTCAAAAATTTAAGGCATATTAGAAAGTAAATCATATACCTGACAATAACAGCATGGGAAAAACAAAAAATAAAAAGCAGCATGGGGACAGAAAACTGTATGTGCAATACCTTGGTGCTCAAAAATTTAAAGTGACAGTAAGCCAATATATGTATGTGTATAATGACTATTTTGAAAATATGGAGGATGTGGGAAAGACATTGCTTCAGGGTTAATTCACACCACAAGCATTGGTCTAATGAAATAACAAGACGATTTGCTTTATGTTTTATTGCTTGAAAAGACTAGAACATGTTCTATGTAATTGTTATGCAGTTTCTTACAGTATACTGTAATGCATCTCAATATTCTGCAGCACGTAACAATAACATTTGCAAACAAAAACTTGTTACAGAGTTGGCTACAGCAGTGGTCCCCAACCTTTCTGACAGCAGGGTCCGGTAACATTGAATAAAATTTTGCCATGACCCGGTATATGTACAGCTTACACTACTCTGCTATTCTCAGCAGCTCTGCCACCTCTTAGCACACTAGCTGAGAATAGCAGAGTAGTGTAGGAGAGATGGTGTGCTGTCAGGTGGCAGAGCTGCTTGGAATGGCAGAGAAGTGTAAACCTTACATACATTGCCCTGCCATTCTCAGCAACACCTGTGTAAGCAGTGTGAGGGGAGCCGCCGGTGCTCCTGCTGGTTGCACACCTGATGTCACACTGTCACTAGCTTTAGAGCAGTCCCGTATTGAGGGCTGCTAAAACTACCGCTGTGATGTGATGGCTCCACTGTAAACAATTTCAGAGGTAGTTAGCCACAAGAGTTTACCACTTTTATACCAAACTGAATCAGGGTTTCTTACATTTCCCTTTCCTCTACTGTTAAAGAGAAATTGGGCTTCAGTGAAGGTAAGTGGTCAGATTTTTTTTAACAAAGTGGCATTTGTCTGTGCAAGTAAAGGTGTTGTTTTTTATTTTCACTTTGGTTCCACTTTAATGAGAAAAGCTCCATGATTCCTATTAGGATTTTTTGTTTGGGACCCCGTATCTGGCAACTTGTTATGTTCGGGGGCTGTAATTAGGTTTAGTATCAGCTCTCAGTGTCCCCTGTGTACCCTGAATTTAAAGTTTCCACAACAAGTGGTGTAGAAAATAAAAAGTTTTATACATTGGGGTAATGACAGCAGCATTGACAGTCACAGCTCCCATGCTGCTGGTGTAAGGGGTGGGATTTCTTCACAGTACAAGGTGGGCGGGGAGCAACACAGCAAATCTCTGAGGTCTATAGAACATGCCCAATCTCAGGTGGCTCACACTGAAGCCCAATCTCATAGAAAAGATAGGAGATGTGCGCCCAGACAATAGTACGCATTCCAAAGATAGGATTTTTCTCTTGTCATTTGCAATCTCGCATCGGTCAACGGGCCGGGGTTGGGGACCACTGGGCTACAGGATATGGTGGTGGAGTAGGTGTAAACAGGCTTAGCTGTCTGGCTCATTAGGGCTAAGGGAGTCTTCAAATACATGCAGGTATTTCTTTCTGTGGATTTTATTTCCTTCTGCCAGAGATGTGTACACTGAGCTGGACATGCACACAGAAAAGAAGTACTTACAGGCAGGTATGAGTGTTTATGATTTGCATAAAAGCTTGCCTGTTGGTAAAAAGAGAGCAGTTTTTGACTTCCAGGTCAGTTTAACTGACACCAATAAAAATGTTGCCTATCTTGAAAGGTGCCATTCATCAATGAATGACACATGGCCAGCATTGTAGGAGGCATTCTTTCTACTGACCACCACACTAATGTACCAGTAGCTGTGGATATATTAATTATAGTAGGGTTTCCCTGAGGACCTAAAAGTTATTTCAAGGATTCTCCCATGTTCAAAAAGGTTGAGAAACACTGGGTTAGATAATAGTTGTAACTCATTGATGTGATTGAAATCTTCTCCAAAATGTTGGAAAAAATCAATTTTACCAAGTTGCTTCTGTAACAACAGGATATTTTCTGATGTTCTGTGATGCCCGTTCCAATGCTTCACCATATATCAATACCCTAGTCTACCAATGTAGTTAAGTCTTCACCTATGAACACGTCTACTCAGCCTTGGGAGGCAAGGGGCATCATCGCAGCACTTGGTTACCCTCAAGACTAAGACTAAAAAATGTTTAGCAAACAAATAGGGTGGTTTTCTGCTCTGATGGAGGCAGCTTTAACATGTCTATTCTAATTCTGTTCAGGTGACAGTTGTTTAATTCTAGTTTTTTTTTATTCCTTATTTGCCCAATGACTATAATCACCAAAACAAATAGAGTGTATGGATGAAAGACAGTGAGGACAACAATAAAAAAAAATATTATTTTGATAATAATAAAGTTTTTGCTTTAGATGTACTTTTACAGTATAGGAACATCTGCATTTGTTACAATTAGAACTACTAGGGTTCTAATAACTAATATTTTACCCCCACAGACTAATACTAGCATTATGCCGAACAATAAATGACTCCTTACCACATATACAATTGTTTTAAACAACCTTTTGCCAGAAATCAATAATTGAAACAAATAAATCACTAAAAAAATCTTTTCTTTCTCTCTTTCTTTTCTCATTCTGTTTTATGTACCTTTTTTGTTATTATTGTGTTGGGTTCCCTACTACTTATCTTTCCTGTTCATGATTTCAATTGCCTCCTTTGACTTTTTTTTCTCAATTTTTTTCTTCAAGTAGCATTGTCCCATTACGCTGGAACTTTACCACAGAGGATATTTCGTTCAGGACATCTGCCCCTGCTTAGGCAAACAGAGGTGATATTGATGTCCAACACTATATGGCATTTAGTGGGACAAGCCAGATGTGCCTATCTTATGAAACTGAGGAGTTGTTATACCCAGGGAAGTAGGGTTAACATTTAGTTGCCAAGCCTAAAATTGTAATCCATGTGTATAGAAAAAGAGGGCAGGAAGCAGCCTTTTGGAGGCAACATTCAAAGCAAAATGTTTTTTAATTAGTGAAAGGATGGAGTCCTTGACTAAACAAAGTCCACCTGTGCTGTAATTCTTAACAGTGTGATACAATATAAAAAAGGTAATAAAGCATACAGCAAAACACAATATTGTACTGAGTCTTTGTGTGTTTTTTTGGTCTCTCAATCCCAACCCGTTTGCGTTCAGTGACTAGTCAATATATAACCTAATTGTTTCCACAAGGTGACTATTTTAACATCACACAAAAGCCAGAGTACTAAAATCCTCACCCCAAAAAAGTTGTTTCTGCACATCACTCATCTACTAAATACAAGTAAGTGACATTCCTGTATTCCGGTATTTTGTGACAAATGTTGGAGTATGGTCTAATAAATGGTTAACCAATTGATATGCTTCTCTTCAGATCATGAACTGTCCTTATCCTCCTAATAGGATATATTGATATATTTTGTATATGTAATATATATTCTTATGTGATATGATAACACGGTGTTATAGTACCTTTTGGTACTCTGATATGAGAACGAGGCATTGACACACAAATCACCACCACGTTGGTACTAAAAGTTATTATCAAGAAATTGTTTTCTAATGCCTATTGAGTTATATTGATATTCTAGCCTTTACTTTCGATTGATCTCTCTTTCTTTGTGTTTTATGATTTTGTTTTTGTTTAGTACTAGTCTCCAAAAAACATCCCCTGAGGAAGCCAGTAGGCAAAATGTGTTGTGACTGAGAAACAAAAAAACACACAAAGACTCTGTACAATATTGTGTTTTGCTGTATGCTTTATTACCTTTATTATATTGTATCACACTGTTAAGAAATCATTGTACAGCACAGGTGGACTTTGTTTAGTCAGAAGTCCATTCTTTCACTAATTAAAAAACATTTAGCCTTGAATGTTGGCTCCAAAAGGCCACTCCTTATTCTTTCCCTTTTTTTCTATACACAGGGATATGCCTATCTGTCAGAACTTGTCATTCCCTGGGTATATTTTTTTTCAAAGGTGGTGGCTTTCCTCACTCATCTTGACATGTTAACATCATGACCCAGTGGGTCCACCAGAATTAAGGTCCTGGAGGAACGCCTATCTTGACATTTTGAGGGAATCATTGGCAGGCCCTCTAGATGTCCCCTGCTAAGGCTCAAACTTATCAGCCTGGCCTGTCAAGTAGGGAATTTATGACCTTTTCTCCAAAAATGGAATGTAGAAGTGACAGGAGTGCACATCAGCTGCCTAGACAAAAAGAATTTGGTGGAAACTATTGGTGGTCATGTGAAATGCAACAATATTAGAAGAAAAAGGTATTTAGAAGCAGATTTAATTATCATTGCAAAATAATGCTAATAGTAAATGAGTTGCTGGTGTGTTTGTTGTGGAAGACCAACATGTGACAAGATTGTATTACAAAAGTACATGTAAAAGTCAGTTACCGTGTATTACCAAATGCATATAACTTTTTGGTTATAATTATGTGTTTTTTACATTTTAAATGTATATATTTTTAACTTAAAATGTATAAATATATATAAAATGAGAATAAAAATTTGCTATTATTAAAGTTGTAATAATTTCCATACATGTATAAAATATATATAATTAAACTGCAATGGCATCAATTTACTACAGTATTACTGACTGTTCATTGAGCATAGTGAACAAGATGAAATTCCATTTTTGGTGGATATTTAAAGTGAAAATAGGTTCACTAACATTTACCTTGCTATATGACTTTCTGATGTTTATATCAACCATTACATGTCTGTATGCATAAAAGTGTGGTATAATCATTCTAAAGCTTTAGGTTAGAGTGCAAGGAAAAAGTTTTTATTCTTGAAGGCAATAATCATTTGTAATAATCTTGCACTGATCTGATTTCAGCAAAGTTCTATTTTGGTTACTATCGGTTATGCAGGTAAAGATTTGTACTTCGTTGTTTAAACTCTATATCACAATAAGGAAATATCTAGCAACGTTAAAATGACCCTAATCTCTCATAAACAACATAGGAAGTATTTTTTTATGTATAAAGAAGCTGAGAATCTTTAATCAATAAGCTGTAGCTGGATTCACTTTAAATTCTCAATTCTATGCCGGATAAACTAAATAAAACATCAATATGCTTGCTAGCTCATATACAAAGTGCATTACTTTAACAGCTTCTATTCGTTTAGTACATTGCCCTCAAATTAACTTTTTGCTTCAGAGGCAAGAAAGAAAGGCATAAAAATTAATTTTGAGGTTTACTTCCATAAAATACCTTTCTTCCACCTCAATCTCAAATTCGGGCTGTTAAAAAAGTGAAATTACAGCAATTAATTCCAAGAATACACAGGCAATTTTTTCTAATTGTTGCTTAAACATTCAACTACTCTCTCATATTGTGACTGTTATTCAAGAGAAACAAAAGCAATATATATATGGGTAAAATTGCTCAAATCCCAGTTGGATACAATGCCAATCTGAACTATCCGACCACCGCTAGCTAATACTAATAAGAAAGAATACATAAGGTGCATGGCAAGCTTTGTAATAGCCAAAATACACGTAAATTATTGATTACATAATAACAATATCACAATATTGGGGATGCAGGATTACAGTTACTAATCTCAAAAAAGAAAGAAAATAACTTAAAAGACGATTTAGTTTTTAAAGCATGTTCACTATTTTACAGGTATATAGATAGTGTTGAAAAGCAAAGCAGAAAACGAATGTTAAGAAATCCAGTGTGTCCGTACCTTGACTTCATTGTTTCTTGATGTACAGAAAACACTAACTGCACTGTAACATTTAGCTGGATGGTGATGCAGACATCGTGAATAATTTGCATAAGAAACTAATAAGGAAAGTGACAAAATAAACATACAATTAAGTTATTATTTAACTTTTATTACGGGACATAACAGCTAAGATATATAACATATTTATGACCTTATTCACAGTCGTTAACTTCACATAAAATCCTTTATAAAATACATTTACATTTTTTGCATTGCAGTGCTGCACATCACCTATAGCTTATATGCATCTCTTCTGTCTGAACACAATACAATTTTTTTTTTTCACCATTTATCTGGAAGAAAGAAAAAATCTATTTTTACAAATTGTGTACTTTTTGCAAATATATGTGGAAGCTCCAGTTGAATCTGTATGCTGAAATTCAGAGCAGGCTTCCTTATAGTGATAAGTACGGACCAAGAAAATCCTGATTGCTGGGGTTTGTGTATATGGTTTTCCTGCATTTGTTGTGTGTTGCAAATGTATTCCAAATCCCATTTCAGCAGATTTCTATACATTTTAGTAGTGCAGTTTATGTTCTTTAGCAGTGTTTTACCTCATTCAAACATATGTGATCAAATGCATGTGTTGGTACTCCTAAATGTCTATATTAGTTTATTTATTAGGCTGCCTACCTACAGATGAGATGACAACTCTGTAATGAGAAAGTACAGATTAAAAATATCTTCAGCTCAATCAACATGTAAACTGTTTTTTTTTTTTTTTTTCACCCAATGTTTTGTTTTTTTTTGGTTTGTTAATTATGCTGTTTTAAATGCTTGCATTCCTATTTAAAAAAACAAAAAACAAAAAAAAAAACATGCCTTGAATACTATGACTGTCAATTATAGTTTTAAATGCATCAAAACATGCCTTGATTTGAAATAATTTACTTCCAGTAAAGAGGGTAAAATGTGGTTCTCACGGTGCTGCAACACATTGTACCTTTTTTAACTTAGGCACGCATATGGAAAGTGTATACAATCAAATATTATGGAAAAAAGTGATGTTTTTTGAAAAACTATGGAATACAATGCCTTTATTTTCAACAATATCGCTGCTGGCTGTTGTATTGGGAGCTCTGGAGGTGTAAGTTTCTGACAGTTTAATAAAAAGGAATTCTAAGTAACAAAAGAAATTACGAGTGATAAATGCTTAAGAAAATACATTGATTTATATTTCTTACCTCCTTGTACTGTGCAAGATTTGGGCAGCAAAATAAATAGGAACCAGTGGCACTGGTCTCTTGTTACATAGGAGTTGAAGAAAGAGTCCACACTGTATGGTTGCAAAGGCAGATGGAGGAAATGTTTAGTTAAATTATAAAGTATTTTTCAGTAATGTGCAGGTGGTAAAAATCCTATCTTTATGAAGGTTATTGAACATAATGGCTTTTTTATGAAGGCAAATAAAGTGCAAAGTCTAGTGACTTTTGCTAGTTTGTTTTCACGACTCTTTACTCCCTAACTTTACCTAAACTTTGACTAACAAAAGTAACCTCCTTACAAGACTCATTCTGTAATATCTGTCACCTTAAGCAACAGAACCTGGGAGGAGGGGGGGGGGTTCTAAAAAAATTGGTGTATTTGACCTACACAAGGAAATCTTTCATAAATGAGCAAGAAGTAACCCATATGACTTCGTCATCAAAATTCCATTAAAATGGCCATCAACCATGACACCTCATTAATGTTTGCCACAGAGAGACACCCGTTCCATGAATGTCCTGTTCCTGTTCTGACCCAGTTTCTTTGTTGATAAACAAAAATCCTGTGATCACCCTTAATAACATTTTATGTGGATAAAGTCATACAACTCCAGGTCAGTGAGAACATTATTTGATGGCATTGTTGAAAAACACTCACAGTGAATCCACTGTTGGAGAAAAAAAAGGGCCCTGATGCCAGGTAGACTTAACTGCTGAATTTGAAGCTGCTTTGATTCCGATCTATGGAATCCCCTCTATTTTGAGTTTTGACTTTTGCTGCACTACAGTGGGAGGTACACAGCTACCATTAATTTGTTAAGAGGGCCATCCCTGCCCTCCACCAGTATGTGGCATGTACATGCAAGAAATAATATCAAATATCAGGAGGATAATATCAAATCTCATATAAATAATAATTCAATAATAAAATTAACCCTGTAAGTTTTAAGGCAGTGGTGCCCAACCTTTTTTCATCTGGAGGCCGCTGTTGATATTGAGATACAATTTGCAGGCCACAATGCAAACAAACATTAAAGATGTATGTTTAAAACTAGAATAGTTTTAATTTGAAACAAAATTAATTTAAAAATGTTTCTAGTTACCATACCATACATGCACCAAATAAAAGAGATGACAAATCACGAATCGCTGCAATGGATATTTCCAGAGAAATGCAATTCATGTGACAGATAGCCAAGGAGTACAAGTTCTTACTACTACATCTTCTAGGCCCTACATTTCCCTGTTCCTGAGACACTAGGGTTCACAAAAGGTAAGTGGCCAGCTATGTGTGACAGGGTAGCACAGTATAACAGGTATAGTTTTTCGCATCTTGTGATGGCGCCAAAGTGATGTAATGTTAGGAGGAGTTAGCCACAAGAGTCCTGCACTTACAGGTACATTTCCCTTTTCCTACAGAGTAATTGGGGTTCATAGAAAGTAAGGGAATAGCTATGTGTGATAGGGTAGCAGGATATGATGGGAATCACAGGCAGGAGTGAGTGCTACTGATCGTCTCCCCTGAGCCGGAGTTCCATGCCAAGAGGAAGGGATAACTGTATTGCAACCTCACCCCCAACCTGAATGCAGCCTTGAAGTTTTGGGGTTCCACAGCACAAACAGAATTGGCAGTACCCTAGATTTCAATGGCATGAGAGTTGCCCCCAGGGGGTCCCCAATATGCAAACTCAAATCCGTCAACTTGTTACATGTAGAGGGCTTACATTTAGCAGCTTTAATGGTCCCCTGTGTACCCTGAAAATTTCACATTTATATGACAATCAGTGAAGGAGATATAAAGGTTTATAAATGGGGATAATGACAGCAGCATGGACACAGCACTCATGCTGCTGCTGGTATTATCTCATATAACAAGGTGGGTGGGAAGCAGCTCCCTCTCCTGGCAGCACAATCTCGATAGAGCAACATAGGGGATGCGAGCACCCCTTCCTCCGTAAGACAATGAGCAGAGAGGGATTGAGGAGAGGGACAGATCTGATAGCTCCGCTGGTCGAATGTGGGGCATCTTTGTTCTAAGGCAATCCTAAGTAAAGGATGAACACAAAACAACTGCATAATAAAATGTAGCATAATACGTAATAAGTAATTTTCAATACAAATACCATACAAAAAAACAATATTACAATCAGAGCCTGACGATATTTTCTATCCTCATTTTCTTTGCTCCGGGGGCATCCTCTCTTTGGCCCTGATTCATCAATAAAATCCGCGCTCGCTGGAAGCGCGAACGTATTCGGATAACAAACAAAACAACAGCCCCTCCAAGAAAAGAAAAAGACAAAAGGAAAAAGCAAGGTAAAACACACCCTTATATATGCTCAAACTTAAGCGCACAGGTGATAGAAATTTAGCACTGTGCATATGACCAAGTCTTTCCTTATCTACTGTGCTACAATAACTAAATGTTGACCTTACTGGAGTCCATATGCTGAATCCTTGCTGTTGTCACCACTACTTGATGCTACAATCAGCAGTCTATAACCTCGGCTTGGGCACTGGTAAACCAAACTCCTCTCAATTGGCTATTGAAACATTCCCATTTAACAAACCCTCGAAAACAACAATTCACCCACCTATGCTCTTTCAGACCCCATGCCTTTATCGCAGAATCCTGAAACCAGTTCAAAAGGAAAAAAGAGATACAAGAGTGATCATAATGACCTGACATTGGAACCAAAATAAGCACCAATTATTGATGCCCTCAACAATCCTCCACAAAAGAATATGGCAAGAATGGATAAAGATACACAAGAGGACTATACTTTACCAACAGTCAACCTAGTATCAGTTGACCCCTCTACTTTGGAAACTACAGCTATTACTATCGATCTTCAAACATTACAAGTGTCAAATACCCCTGCAATTACACTGCATACAAATCTTCCAATGTATAGCTCACTACCAACTATTACTCCATCACTTCAACTTAGGTGCTATCCTTCAGGGTCAAATGTCTTTTTTAGACCTATTACATCAACAAATTATATATATATGTATATATAATATATGGACTTCAATAAACAGTGCATTACATTCCTTGATGTATACATCTCTATTGTAGAAGATTGTAAACTCTCAACAACGTGTATAGAAAATCTAAGACCAGCAACACAATATTACATGCGGGAAGTTCACACCCAAAACCACTCCTGAAAAATATACCATACAGCCAACATCTGCTCTTCAGAGGTAGCCTTTCAGAAAGAAGCAAAAGGTCTACAAGAATGACTATTTGAACGTGGATATTCCAAGAAACTCTTGAAAAAGGCTTATGAAAAAGCACCAAACAAATCAAGACATAATCTTTTTTCTTGACCGCTGTCCTTTATAATTATCAGGGTGGCTCATTTAGTCGCAGGGTAAGGGCAGATAGGAAAAGGGCACTTTGATCTTCACCATACAGAGCACGCATGCATGAGTTTCTTTGAACTCCACGCACACTTCCGGATTCAAACTTTTGGCTTCACTGTTTAAACGACACATGCGCGGGACTTCACAAATCCACACGCACACTTCCAGGTACATGCACAACACCATCTCCACGCCAATATAAGGCGGGAGACGTCATCCCTACAGTCTCCATTTGGCTGCACATTTTGTAAATTTCATTCATCACCCAGCAACGACGTGGTATCGAATCGCAATTTTTTCTAAAATGGCGGCTACACATGTGAGGACATGGGGCAAGGAACTCTGGGAAGGCGGGATGACCCATAATGCCATGCATGCAGCCAATCAGCAGCCAGCCAGCCCTGTGATGTCACAGCCCTATAAATAGCCTCAGCCATCTTGGATTAAGACATTTTACAGAGTTCCGAGTGCAGAAGGAGACATGTGCAGACACTAAGGAGAGTGTTAGGAGAGACCACATTGTGAGAAAAAAACTCAAAAAACAATTTATAAGTGCAGGAAAAGGATAGGGAGGAATCATTTCACAGCATCTTAGTGCAGGGAGAGACGTCAGAAGGCGCTAGGAACAGTGCTAGAAAAGGGATTTATAAGTGCAGGGAAAGATTATTTGGGGATCCAAATAGCCATTATACAGCTCTGTCATTCCAGCAATTTATATATCTAGAAAAATATTTACACAGTTCACTGTTATTTGTGGTCAAGGCCTTTAGTGGCCTATTTCAGTACAAAAAGAAAAATATATACGCACTTCACTGTTGCAGTTATTTGAAAAATATATACGCACTTCACTTCTGCAGGTATATGTGGTGAAAGCATTTAGTGACGTATTTGAGTACAAAAAGAAAAATATATACACAGTTCACTGTTGCAGTTATTTGTGGTGAAAGTGTTTAGTGGCCTATTTCAATACAAAAAGAAAAATATATACCCACTTCACTGTTGCAGTTATTTGTGGGGAAAGCATTTAGTAGCCTATTTCAGTACAAAAAGAAAAATATATACGCAGTTCACTGTTGCAGTTATTTGTAGTGAAATCGTTTAGTGGCCTTTTTCAGTACAAAAAGAAAAACATATACACACTTCACTGTTGCAGTTATTTGTGGTGAAAGCATTTAGTGACTTATTTGAGTACAAAACAAATATATACATACGCAGTTCACTGTTGCAGTTATTTGTGGTGAAAGCGTTTAGTGATGTATTTCTGTACAAAAATAAAAATATATTCGTCGCTTTTAGGTGTGTTTTAATTTGCTTTTAATTTATTTAGTTCGAGTAAAAGTATGTCGGACAGAGAAGTGGCAGGCCATGCACAGAGGAGTGGCAGAGGCCTAAATGTTTCTGGCGCAGGCAGAGGTCGCAGCAAAGTAAGAGGGAGTGTCAGCAGGAGTCGCAGCGAGAGGCCTGAGCTCCCGATGTCATCTAGCGCTCGTGTCTTGACCAGCAACAAAGTGATTATTGATTGGTTAACTCGGTCATCCACTTCATCCCAAGTGACATCAGACACCCCCAGCCAACAGTCGGTGGGTACGTCAGACACAACCCTTAGTTGCCATGGCCCGCGAGCAGGCCCTGTGCCCTCACCTGTCCTCCACCTGCCCTTTGCTGTTTCCTCAGCAACATAAAAAAGAATTGTATGTTGTGGGCTCAGCTCCACTACACAGCGAGGTCGAGCTAGTAGAGGACAGTCAGCAGCTACTGCCCAGCCAAGATCTGGAGGAGACATCCGCCGCTTCCTCCGCTAGGCGGGACAGTAGTGATGAGGAGAGTGGCGTGGGAGGTGGTGTTGCGAGCTGTCAGGTTCCTGACCCGGGGACCGTTGAGGAGGACATCAGTGACATGTATACACTACTCGATGACGATGAAGCCGATCGCACTTGGGAGCCGGGTGAAGAAGGGACTTCATCATCAACAGGAGAAGAGGGTGACAGCTTGCTGTGGTGCAGGGGTTCACGGAGGCAGCGGCGCTAGCAGTCATTCAGTGCAGAGTGTTGGGGGGAAAATCACCTACTCGGCGGTGTGGCAGTTTTTTGTTAAGCCGCCGGAGGAGGTTAACATGGCCATATGTAGAATATGTGGGCAGAAGTTGAAGCGTGGCCAGGGTGCCAATGTTGGCACCACGGCCATGCGTCAACATATGCAGTGTCACCATAAAGTGGCCTGGGAGAACCGTGGCTCCAATGTGATGGTCCAGCCTGCTGCAGCAACCGCTGCATCACTCAGTGGCATGCACTGGGTTTCAAGCAGTCAAGGCTACACCACCTCAGCCGAAAGGAGCTGTATGTCATTTCTATCTTCTACTGGTCCTGATGCTCCTGCTCCTCCTACTCCTCGTCAGTCATTCCGTCAGCAATCGATGACTGAATCGATTGCCAAGAGACAACAGTATGCGTGCACTCATCCAACGGCGCAGAAGCTGAATGTGCTGAATGAACCCAGCTCACGTTCCCTTATAGTGGGTGAACAATCCAACGCTTGGTGAATTCTCCTTCACAAAGATAGGAAGAGCCAACATCGAAGGATCAAAAAGTGACGTCGCTATTAACGCTTGGCCGGCAAAAGCGAGCTATCTGTCATTGTGCCACTCTGTAGCCTCCTGATGCTGCCGCAACCTCCAGACTCTGTCATTGTGCCACTCTGTAGCCTCCTGATGCTGCCGCAACCTGTAATTGTGCCACTCTGTGGCGAGTTAACCCTGTGGTAAATTTTCTGACACCTCCTGCTCCTAAC
Source organism: Pyxicephalus adspersus (assembly GCF_032062135.1). Taxonomy (NCBI): domain Eukaryota; kingdom Metazoa; phylum Chordata; class Amphibia; order Anura; family Pyxicephalidae; genus Pyxicephalus; species Pyxicephalus adspersus. The sequence continues at coordinate 39,911,556 of NC_092866.1, read as the reverse complement.
CCAAAAGTAGCAAGGATCAAGAGGCCCCACTTTCACGGTCTGTATTCATACTGAAAATCGTGATGCTGCCTCCACCTCCAGCCCCTGTCATTGTGCCACTCTGTAGCCTCCTGCTGCTGCCCCCACCTCCAGACTCTGTCATTGTGCCACTCTGTAGCCTCCTGATGCTGCCGCCACCTCCAGAATCTGCCATTGTGGCACCCTGTAGCCTTCTGATGCTGCTGCCACCTCCAGACTCTGTCATTGTGCCACTCTGTGGCCAGGTATCCCTGTGGTAAATTTTCTGACACCTCCTGCTTCTAACCCAAAAGTTGCAAGGATCAAGAAGCCCCACTTTCAAGGTCTGTATTCATACTGAAAATTAAGATCAAGCGAGCTTTTGCCCTTCTGCTCCACAGGAGGTTTCTGTCCTCCCTGAGGTCGCATCAGGACACCTGCGTTACCGTTTAACAGGTGTACCACCCCAGTCAAACTCCCCACCTGTCACTGTCCTCAGAGCGGGCCGCACCCGGCACGCGCCGGGCGCTTGAAGCCAGAAGTGGGAGCCCCTCGGAGTCAAGTCCCCGTCCGAAGCCACACATAAGATGCCAAGTGCTCCTTCTTTCACCCACCTTCATCAGCGGGTACTGGTATTGCCACCCACCGCCCACTCTGTCACCAGATCACTTTGTGGTCTCCTGATTCTGCTGCTGCCATCTCCACACTATGTCACCTTACCACTCTGTGGTCTCCTGATGCTGCTGCTGCTGCTGCCATCTCCACACTATGTCACCTTGCCACTCTGTGGTCCCCCCCCCATTCCCGGACCATCATATACTATATTCTTAGAAATCCCTGTTTGGAACGTCAGTTATTTCACATTGAGTAATCTTATCCTATGTGTAAACCACCACGGAGAAACAGTAAGTTTATCTTAATACATTTAGCCTTATGTACATATACTGTTATACACTCTACACCTATCTTCACTCTAAGCAATCATGCACTTCAAACATACGTTTTCATTTTCTTTTATATCCCCTAAATTCTTTTAAATCATTACTCTTTGGACGCAATTACATATTCCTGATACCTAAAAAACCATGTTATTTGACAACTTATTTCTGTTGGATTGTTGTGTGATTGCAAAGAACTGCATTTAAATATGTTCTGAAAAAGGTTTTTGTATCTCAATGTACAGTTCTGTTAACGGTCTCCATCCATCCCCCGAGGAAGCCAATCAGCGAAACGTGTTGGGTTTTGAACCAAATTTCCATTTTAAACAATAGAGATTACTTTGTCTAGGTGAAGGGTCAGGAATCCTATGATGTGAATGGGATAGACCCAAATTAATATACCAAATTGTATACATGCTTGTGTTGGAAACCAATTATTATAATAATATATCTGATTTTGATTTGCAGCAAAAAAAAAACCCTGCTTTCCTATTTTCATTTGAATTCATACATAGTCCTTTTCAGAAGGGCAGCTACCCAATAAAAAAATGGACCCAGGAGGGAGAAATAGTTTCATTCTATTGACACAGGTAAACCAAAGACTGCCCTTTTATAGGTAACGGTCACATTTGTAGGCAAGTACACAGAATAAAACAATATCTGAAATTCAAATACAGAAAAGAGTGATATGTTATCAGTGGCTGGTAGCCAAAATAAGACCCTCCTCTTTATGAGGGATGGGGACGCCCACATGTATGTATTTACATAAATGTGGGTGTTCAGGTTGAGCTGTGCCAGATTCCCAACTGGCATTCAGCTAAAAAAAACCTCCCTCATTTGGGCACTGGACATCTAGTCCAGAGCCCAGAATCTGTTGAATTGGAGCTATACAATCCAATATATATTACAGGTGAAGGAAGAGAGATGGAGCTGATATTCATCTCCATCTCAATCACGTATTCCAGTGAAAACGAACAAAGTAATACTAGTTCTGGTATACCAGTTATTATTTATATCTTAACAGTTTACTGAACAAACATACTGTATATCTTTCTTCTTGATGGTTAAAGCAACATAGCATTAACATCTCCCATTTTGAGATGTTTTACTCTAATTGTGCTTTTTTCTTTGCACATATGAATATTCCTTCTCCTGTGATGGATTCTGTGGACATACCAGGAAGCTTTTATTACCTTAATTCTTACTGTCTAATTACATTTCTGTTTATATAGTTTGTTAATCTTTTTACCCTGACAGGGTTTACTCTGCAAGGGTCTAGTTACATGTGTAGGCCCATTTTAGGTTCAAAGCTGCTCACACGTAGGGGATATGGTGACCCCCCCCCTATTAATCTTGCCATCAGGCATGATGGAAGTCTGCTTAGGCAGCTGGTATCATACTCGTGCTGCAATGTTGTTCCAGTATATGACTGGATTCTTCTGGGTGTTTTACCTTATATTTTTTCTTATATTTTATGTTCTACAGTTTGTGTCTTTTGGCTGCTGCTAGTGCCAATTGCGGTTATGTTCTGGGTAGATCCCAATATTTATGTTATGATGTATCTATTCAAGCGCTGCTCTGATGTTTTCTGCCATGCCAGTTCCTAATGCAGTGATTGTTTTACTGAATGTACAAAGCTTTAACTCTCCCAACATGAAGTGGAAATATTCTTCTATTCAAGCGAGTATTATAGGGTTCCAGGAAACAAGGTTTTCTGCAATGTCAAAGTCGACATACTTCCATAAAAATTACCCACACGCTTTTCAATCGGTATTTACTGAAAAGAAGAGTGGGTATTACTAGCATTCCATAGATCTGTACCCTTTAGCTGTGAGTTGGAGGTAGTGGACCCTACTGGCCACTGCCTACTATTGCAGGGGAAAATCTATGATGCTGAAATCACTCTGGAGACTTACTATGCACCAAACAACCACAAAGTGCGATTTCTGACTCATTTATTTTCTGTTATCAATAAACATGTGAAGGGTATGTTATTGCTGATGGGTCACTCCAATCTACCTCTGGATCCTTAAATGGACCATTCTGATCCAAGTAGTGCCAAAGTTTTGTCACCCCAGTCACAGAAGTTCTCTGAATTACTTTTACAAAACAATATGCTTGATGTATGGAGAGAAACCAACCCTAGAATGAAAGATTTTACATTTTATTCATCATCGTACCGGAGCCTGACTTAAATTGACCATATTTTTACTAAACTCACATTTCTTCCCTTGGTCCATAGAACAAGGATTTCGGGTTACCCCCAGGTCAGACCATTCCCAATGGAATGTGTTTCACTCATTCCTCGGCCTGCTGAATTTCATTGGGGCTTGAATGATACGTTATTGTCAACCCCTTGGGGGCTCTGGAGATAGAACACTGCACTGGAGATAAAAACTGAGCTTTTATTTTGAGGTCAACAGCTCCTCTGTAACCTCGCCAATTATGCGTTGGGATGCCCATAAAGCAACCAAATAGCCTCCCACCAGAAAAAAGAACTGAATAAGAAAATTACAGAACTCACAGATAAATTGGAAAACGTGGAAGCACAGTTAAAGCGGACCCCTTCTAAACAATTGGGAAGGGAGGTACAACAGACCAGAGTGGAGCTCAATGCTTTGTTAAATTACCAAGTGGAAAAACAGATCAGATGGTCCAAAGGCCTTTTTTATGCTAGAGCTAATAAACCAGGCCCCATGCTAGCTAAGGTGTTAAATCCCAGACTGTCCTCTACTTCCCTGGGGAAGCTACTTCTCTGGGGAAACTTTCTAATGGGCATCCAGCGACCATAGGTATGCAATTTGAAAAAAAGTTATATGGCACTCAGGTAGACCTGGATGTCCAAAGAGCGGACAAACTCTTCTCTAATATAGCCCTCCCGACACTAAATGCTTGTATGATCGATTTAATTGAAGCAGAAATTACCACAGAGGAGGTTCTGGTAGCCATTAAAACCCTTAAGACCAACAAAACCCCAGGCCTGGACGGGTTTACTGCCCATTATTATATTAAGTTGAGAAATATTTTGGCTCCCAGATTGGCATCTGTGTTTAATCACTTGAGAGATAATCCTCAACATCCTATGTCATCTCTGTTGGCCCATGTAGGGATGCTCCCCAAACTAGGCAAGGACTCCCTTGAGTCCTTGGCCACTAGATTCTTGGGGGCATTGGTACATAAAGACAAGGTGGGGTTTGTACCTGGCTGACAAGCCCTGAACAGTACTAGAAGGATAATTAGTATCATACAATACATACAGCAACCCAAAATTCCTGGTGTCCTGCTGGGTCTTGATATCCAGAAGGCATTTGACTCCCTGTCGTGGAAATACCTGTTTTATGTTCTTTCTATATGGGCTGTTTAAGACAAAGTTCATGGCCTGGATGCAAGCACTATACTCTACACCTTCGTCGAGAATTAGATACTCCTCCTATTATTCCGCCACTTTCAACATTTGTAGGGGTATCGGCCAGGGATGTCCCCTGTCACCACTTTTATTTATTTTGGCCCTAGAACCATTGGCGTTACTGATTAGAGCTCATCCAGATGTGCATGGGATGCAAATTGGTGGAAATGTGTCACAGATCTCTGCAGGTCCAGGGGGATCTGTGTTGGGGATCTGTGTGGGGATCCCATTTAGTGTCACCTATCTTACAATTCTCTGCTGCCAGCACCAGCTCTGCTAAGGCATCATCTCCGCAGCTCACTTCCTGGTCCAGGTCATGTGACTCCCAGTCAGCTGCTCCACTACCTCAGAGGACTATATTGTTTCGCAAATGCATTCCCCTTGCTGTTGGAGATGTGAACACCACCAACCGCTAGTCTCCTGAACCCCCTCTGGTGGTAGCATAGGATGCAGCAGGTCACATGGCTCCACTCATCACAGGCCCTGCCCCTAAAAGGAAGTGAAGGGCAACAGGAAGTTGCCTAAACAAGGAGTTCCTTTGGATCTGCTTCCAGGTTCCTGTTTGTTTATTCCCTTGCTCCTGATTCTTTGTTTACCAACCTCGGCTCGATCCCATCATATTGGGGTGGTCCTCCCACCGTATCTCATGGATAGGCAGGATCAATTCAGTAAAGATGACAATACTTCCGAAATTATTATATTTTTTTTAGGACATTCCCCGTTCCAGTGCCTTCCTCTATAATCCTCTATAATCCGAACTCAGAAACTGCTTTTTTCCTTTATCTGGAACAATAAGAAACCATAGTCAAAAAACTATGTTTGCACACAAGCGCAATGAAGGTTTGGCAGTACCCAATTTACAGAAATACTACCAAGTGACCCAAATTGGCCCTATCTCTTTTCTCTATGCCGGGGCAGTTGCCCCAATGTGGGTGCGACTGGAATCTAGTTTATCCCACCCAGTAGATGTTAAGGCTCTTCCATGGCTTCCTCACAAATTACGCCCACCACACATAAGCATACATTTAAAACAGGTACTTAAAAGTGTGGGATGGAATACGCTATTCTAGTGGTCTTATGTCACCATATCTACCCTTACTGCCCATTCAGTGCAACCCTCTTTTACCTCTGGGGATGGAATCACCGGTGGCATTTCAGTGGTGGCCTGGACATAAATATGACACTGTCTACACTTTGCTTGACAAGAATGGAATGTTGAAATGAGAGGACATCGGCTCAGCACACCAGGTCCTAGGTAGTATTTTTTTCAGTATCTCCAGCTCAAACACTGGATTGGTTTGCTAGTTCGAGGTAGTACTAATATGGGCAGATTGTCGATTTTAAAACATATTTGTCTTAGAACCCCCTATGCCCAAAACTGATTACTATTTTGTACTCCAAACTCACTGAAACTAAGGCCCCTCGTTCCCATTTTAATTTATCTTGCTGGGAAAGGGAGCTTAAACAATCTAAAACTAATGAGGAATGGTTTACCAATTGGACTAGATTAGCTAAGAGTTCCACCAACGTGATCATGCTGGAAGCTGCATATAAGGTAATGATGAGGTGGTACATGGTTCCATCTAGGCTGAGGCATTTGTCCTCCGCAGAAACAGGTTTCTGTTTTAGCGGGTGTCAAGAATTGGTACTGAACTTCATGTGTGGTGGACCTGCCCCTCAGTTTTCAGATTTTGGGGCCGGGTGTTTAGACTGCTGAGCACCCTTTTCCAAAAAACTGTGACAAGAGATCCCTGGATGGCCCTGTTACAATTTAAGCCTATTATTCTAACCAAATCCCAGTTTGTTCTAGGGGCACATGTTATTCTGGCAGCTAAACAAACTATTGCAAAAAACTGGAAGCAACAAGCCATCCCCTCCCATGAAGTGTTGCTTCAGCTAGATAACACTTTCTTGAATGAACGAATGTCTAGCATTCTTTCTGACACCGGGGAAAAGTTTTCTGAGGTATGGGAACCCTGGAGAGTGTTTTCATTGCCTAATAAATATAATACGTTTAAGGAAAAGGTTACTGTTGAGGGAACATGAACCAAATATGTACAATCATTGGGTAACATCCAGAGTCATGCGTTTCTAATGTATCGGTGAGGTGGTAGTAAGTGTGATCCGGGCTCATATCAGTTCTGACGCACTTCCCACCTAAACTAATTGTACTCAGGAAAGTTATGACACACTGTACTGATGGCTCTTATGGTTTTGTTTTATTTTATGTTTGTTCTGTTGTTTAACTGTAGCACATCAGATATGTTGTCTAAATATATTGTCCAAAATGTTTTGTTTCTTTAAAATTGAAAAACAATAAAAATTATTAAAACTAAACATATATCTATTTTTTCTCCCTTTATTTTGTGGCTATCCAGCTATTACAATATTTTGAATACTAAAATAACTGAGAGTGGAAGGGATCTTTCCCTCCCTCTCAAGAGGAATATTTCCCATTGACACTTCTGGTTAGTGTCTGTTTTGAACCAAATGACACCATATTGATTACATCATTTATTCACTATATTGAACAATATATATCAAAATCATTAAATTATAATTCAAACAAATAAGTTTTATTAGATCCAAATTTACCTACTAATAAAACCATACATTTTCTTTAGTTTCAACCCAGAATATCTTTTCTAATAATGGGAGTAACAGGATCTTGTTCAAAATTCTGAACTTGAACCAGTAAGTAAAATGAACAATAATATATATATATATATATATATATATATATATATATACACACAGTTAGATTCATAAATATTTGGATAGAAACAACTTTTTTCTAATTTTGGTTCTGTACATTACCACAATTAAATTTAAATGAAACAACTCAGATGCAGTTGAACTGCAAGCTTTCAGCCTTATTTCAGTGGTTTGTGCAAAAAGATTGCATAAAAAAGGAGGAAACCCAGCGTCTGGTGATGTCCATGAGTTCAAGACTACAGGCTGTCATTGCCAGCAAAGGGTTTTCAACCAAGTATTAGAAATGAACATTTTATTTTCAGCTTTTTAATTTGTCCAATTAGTTTTGAGCCCCTGAAATGAAGTGATTGTGTTTAAAAAAAAGGCTTTAGTTCCTCATATTTTTATGCAATCTTTTTGTTCAACCCACTGAACTAAAGATGAAAGACTGTAGTTCAACTGCATCTGAGTTGTTTCATTTAAAATTATTTGTGGTAATGTACAGAACTAAAATTTGAAAAAAGTTGCCTCTGTCCAAATATTTATGGACCTAACTGTATATCTCAACTTTGACAGTAGTCACAGGAAGTCACCTTTAAGGTACCAGTCCTACTTATCTTGATACAGGTTACACACTTAATCACTCTATATATAGTGATTTGATGTACTAATCATCACATTATTACATTGCTACAATTCCATCTACAGTACAAGTAGGTCTCATTATTAGATATTACTTTTGTAACTGATGCAACTTTATTGAAAAATAATGACATTAAGAACCACATAATCAGTATTTATTATATCATGTTTTTTCTTTATAGGTTATGTTTTATAACAAGTCATGGCTCGGAATCCCCTGAGGAAGCTATAAAGAGAAACGCGTGTGGCTAAAGAGACACTACAAAGTGAATTGCTGTAATCTATATGTATAAATAATACTCTCTACAAACATTTTTAAGAAGTTTATGGAATAATTGTCTAGTGTACAGAAAACTATCTTTACTAAGTAAAAAGTACTTTTTTGTTTTTATACTTCCAAAAAAAAAAAAACTTCTTTTGCCTTTCTTTTCTTTGTGGATATTCATAAAAAGACTTGGCAGTTGTATCTAAACTAATAGGAATCTGTCCTTTCCCTGGTAAAACCCGCTTTTACTTTACTAAACCAATAAAGGGATGAAAAAAACCCTCTCCCTCACCGGAAAGGAAGGATTCGAACCATTTATCACTGACATATCTCCTTTTGAGTAAATTAGAAATTAACATGGATATCTTAGGGTCAGACTGGGGGGAATTCATGTCCCAAATTCAAACCAATTGTCAGGTTTCAAATATGATGAGCAAATGTACTAATTCAAAAATTTAAACAACTATTCGAAAGAAAGTCAGTACTGCACTGGCATATTAGGTTTTTTGGGAAAACACATCAGGGAGAAATGCAACCCATAAGGGTTAAGAATCCAAATTTTCCAAAATAATTTAAACCCCGAACTGATTAAATCAGACTGGAAAACAGCATTAAATAATTGCTCTGAATCTCATCTTGATTAACTATTTTAAAAAGGAGCTAATTTCTTTAAATCAAGATTATCCGAGATTTATTCAAAAAACATAGATATCATCAGCTCAACATCTTTCAAACAGAAATACATTACCCTGAATCAAATTTAGAAAAAATCACTATTAACATCTTCAACAGGAAAGAAAACAATTTCCAGAAGGACAAATGGGCCTTTAAAAAACATAAAGCCTATAAATGGGACTCTTCCACCACCAAACGTCCCACTCAACCACCACCACCATCACCACCACCACCAGAACATCAACATCAACCCTAACCCAGAAACCCCCCCAACCCATCCTCCCCCACCCCCTTCCCCCCATTCAACCACATCACACCCCAATCAAACTCCCCAACAACACACAACATATGACTCATACAAACACACTTCTATAGACACAATCTTAACAATCCCACACAACAAACCCATCCCCAATAGACAGCAAAAGAAAAAAATGTAAAAAAAGTGGGGGTGTCAAACTCAAATACATAGTGGGCCAAAATTAAAAACTTAGATAAAGTCGCAGGCCAAACTTGAAACGGAAATAGCACCGCTACTACAATTCCCCGCGTCAAGAAAACAGTTCAATGCAGGGCTTAATGTTATGAGTGGCTGGAACTCCTACTTCACTGAAATAGCACCGCTACTAGAATTCACTTTGTCTATAAAACAGTCCAATGCGGGACCACACATATAGGCAGAGAGACCACTGGTCTATAGACGCGAGTGATTCTGCTACTACGATTCCCAGATTTACTTGCGTCCATAAAACAGTACAATGCGGGGCCACGCATAGGCAGAGAGGCCGCTGGTCTATAGATGTGAGTGATGCCGGGATTTGTAGTAGCGGCGCTATCTCAATGCAGCGGCAGCAGCTGCACTTCATATTTAGGATTCCTTTGGTGGCCAAAAAAAAATAACTTTGCTTTGCCAGATTTGACCCATGGGCCAAAGTTTGACAACCTGCTCTAGTCCATCCAGTATGGATCATTCTAAACGTAAACTATCCATCACATCACTTTATCCAACCCTACTGACTTCTACAAATGAGGGACTTCCCATAGGACCCCTCTCAAATGAAGAACCAGCCCTCACCACGGCACTGTCGCTATTGTCCATTTCCACACCTGAAGCAGTAATGAAACCCTGGGACAGCCCAGTCCCCACCCCCCCATCATCCTCAGATCCCCCTTTCCTCTCACCTAACTTCCTTCCCTTACCCAATCCTTTGATTCCCACATCCCGACTGCGAGCCAGACCCAAAACTACAAAGTCTTTTTTAGATCTGCACCCCCCACCACCTATCTCCCACACACATCAAAGGCCCGATTGACACATACCTCTTGAAAACATCTCAAGAGGACCTGAACTAGAAATAATAAACTTAATAAAACAGAAGAACAAGAATTATTAAAATTAGGATTATCATTTCGTCTGCCCTCTAATCTTGATGTGTTTGAAACTGTTAATGATGTGAACCTATTTGCAAGGAAATTATCATTGAATGACTTATATGACAAAACTCTACCAAAGAGTCAATTTTTACCAGCGCCAGAGTTTAAAAATTTCAACACCCAAGACCATAAAACTTTCAAAACCCTCTATCAACTTCTGGTAGAAAACTTTTTTTTACCTACTCAAGGAGAAAAACCACAGGCTTCAATTTCCTCAAAACGGCCGCAATCATCCTAATACACACAGATATCGCAATTTCCCCACATTCAGACATTTATTAACTTGGTCGCCAATGATTTTAAACTTAAAAACCCAAAACAAAATCAATCCAAGAGAATTTGAACCTATACTCCAAAAAGCTCCGGACAACCCCAAAAAGAATAAAGATATTGTGATCAAGTCATTGAAAAAGAGTGACAATATAGTTATTTTAAATCGTGACCAATGTGAAAACATATGTTACATGATTCTAAATAACCTTGAAAGAAATTCCAGGCACCACCATTACTTTATTTTATAGCCAATAATACTCCATATTTAAGAAAGCACAGTTCTTGGGTATCATCAATTCAAAAATGAAGGAGTACCTTCACACCAAATATCCCAGAACCCCCACTTTCTACTCCCTTTCAAAAGTGCATAAGGACCTATATAGGATGAACAGAAGGATGCAAATCAAAAAATCTCTGATATTATCATCAATTACCATCTTTTGCCACTTCAAGCCAACCAGTATTACCTACTTCTTTCTCCTTCAAACTGGAAGCAACACCTAAATCGCAAAAGTCTTTTTTAGGCCAACTGCACCCCCAGATTCCATCTCCAATCCCCAAACAGAGTTCCTTGGATCTATTTCTACAGAATGCAAACAAAAACGCAACAATCTAGAGATTGTCAACTTCTCTAGTTACTCACTGTCTGAGGTAGAAAGGGAAGTCCTGACCATGTGCCTTTTTCTGCCCGACTAATGATTATAAAAAGTTATCAAAGATGTGAACTTGTTAACTCACAACCTACTCCTTAAATGTATGTATGACCCCACCAAAGAACATAACTATACGAACACATTGAACACATGTAAAGACTTCAAAATAGAGGATTTCAGAACCCTCAAAGACCTTATTCAATTAACAATGGAGTATGAGCCTGATAAAGCACAGGAAAATGAAATGATAACAACAGTTTCTGAGAAAAATCCTTTATCAAGAAAACCCAAATTTGGCTTCTTTCCACAACTCTCTTTGAATCCCTGTATACATTTATTTGTTGACCTAGTTACAACAGATATACTTAAATGTAATTTTGCAGGTGGACATACAAAATGCAGATTCACCACAGCAATGAAAAAAGCGGTGTACAACCTGAGGAAGAACAAAGATATTGTTAATAAACCCTCAGATAAAGGCGGCAAAATGTTTATAATGAATACCTCCCACTAAAAGTCCATTTGCCTCCGAATACTAGACAAATAGTGGTACCAACCAATATCTTCCAACATCTTTGAAATCTTCAAGAATGAATTCCACAACATTGTTTAGGATGCTTTCAGGAAGAACATCATTGACAAAAATACAAGGGACTATCTTCTAATTCAACATCCTTTGATACCTACCTTTTACACATTGCCTAAAATTCATAAGAACCTGCAAAACCCTACCGGATGACCAATTGTATCTGGGATCTTTTCAATAGCATCATATGCTAGTGAACTCGTAGATACATACTTACAACCATTGGTGACACAGATGCCATTGTTCCTAAGAGATACTATTGACCTTCTTAAATTCAAAAACAATCTTCAAGTACCACCCAATACTACATTAGTAACCATAGACGTGGAAGCGCTCTATTTGAGCATTCCACACAAAAAAGGCCTAGCCATGATACCTCAATGTCTTATAAGACACCGACCCATGTCAACAGAAGCAAACAACTTGATTTTACAACTGCTGGGATATATCTTAGGAATGTTTTTACATTTGACAGTGTTGTGTACCTCCAAACCCAAGGTGTTGCCATGGGGACCAAGTGCGCACCCTCCTACGCTAACTTATACCTTAGCTAATAGGATTGGGAGCTTTTTTCCATCATCACTACTTGTGTTGGTCGAATAGCTCACTATTCGATTCGCCAGCTTTTCGCTCGAATAGAGCAAAATTATTCAGGTGGTCGAATGTTAAAGTCGAACACCATTAAAGTCAATAGGAGGAAAAATTCGGGTTTTTTTCAGCACTGTGTAGAGCTTCTACAGCCTCCAAACAGTTGTAAAAAGATACATTATAAAAGGATACATAAAAAGATACATTGTAAAAAGATACATTGTAAAAGGATACATAAAAAGATACATTATAAAAGGATACATAAAAAGATACATTGTAAAAAGATACATTGTAAAAGGATACATAAAAAGATACATTATAAAAAGATACATAACACTATTACATACCCCTGTAGTTCACATGAAAATTTAAGAGCACCTGTCAGATCAATTTTAGGGTAAAGCTAGGTACACACTTCCAATAATTATTGTTAGAAAATGAACGATTACGGCCGATCAACGATTATGAACGATTATACTTGAACAATCATATTGTGCACAATTCTGTACATGCTGTAACAAAATGATCGTTCAAATATAATCCACCAACAGTGTCCACACGCTAGATACAATCGTTTGAACGATGCAGAGAGGGACATGTAAAGGAGAAAGTGTACCGCAGAAACATGCATGATCACTGAACGACCATACACACGATAGATAGTGAAAGATCAGATCCACTGTGGCAGGCGTTCATTTCCAACGACAATCCTCGTTTGTCGGCATCCTTGGTCACTTTTTTTTGGCAAATCGGTTGTTCATCGGTCATTCGATGGTCGTTTCTAACGATAATTATTGGACATGTGTATGCAGCTTTAGTCTATACGGACTGTTTCCCCAGCGTTTAACCTGAGGCTTTTTAAAGCCCATGTTTGAAGTCCCCATGCATTCCCATGGGCTAATCTACACCAGGACGTTTCCTTCAGGCACGTTTTTGAGCATTATCTTAAACGTTGCTTGCAACATTTAAAAAATTTAAACGCTGGATAAACGGGGCAAAACGCTTCAATAGAGGCTTTTTCAAGCGTTTTTAAGCTTTTATGAAAGCTTCCTTTGAAAACAATGGGGGCTTTTATAAACATTTTTAGCAGGACTTTGGAATCTGGAAGCCCCCTTTAATAAGGAGACTCCCAGATCTCCACCACCCCACCCTGGGGAATAAGTACAGGAGTACAAAAAACCCCTTACTCATTCCCTGAAAGGGTTAAAATATAAGTAAAAAATAGGACAAGGCTTTAATGTTAAATTATTTTATTAATGTGTGTGTATTTGTGTAATTTAACTTTTTTTTACAGGTTATCCCAATGACAGGATGATTTCCAGGGTTGCAATGAATACAGCCCTGGAAATCCTCCTGACAGTGAGGGATTGCAGGGCACTATGGGGTTAAATGAGGACAAGCCTCTCCATTCACCCCTAGTGCTCTGGCTGAGGTTTTACATTTCTCAGCCATTCAGCACTAGATATAAATGGGGAGACTTGTGCCCATTCATCTCTAGTGCTCTGTGATTGGCTGAGAAATAGGAAATCCTGATGACAGCTTAAGCATCATCAGGATTTCCCTTTCCTCAGCCAATAAGGGAGCAGAGCAGTCAGCAGAACTTTACTATGCTGTCAGCTCTTCTCCCCTGATCACTCCAGCAGCCCTAGAGGAGCTTTGACATGTATTACAGATACAGAACACATGTCGCAAAGTTCCCACGGTTCGGGAATCCGGACATTATGATTCTTAATGTCATTGTCAGATAACCTGTAAAAACCTTTTTAAAAAAGGTAAAATAAAACACATACAAAATAAATTCATTTAAGATTAATTTTTATTTTTTTTTAAACTTTTTTTTCCCGAATTTTTGCTGTTGAATCCTGTGTTTTTCGGGTCAGGTCTATCCGAATTCGAACAGCCATATTCGGGTTGAATATAAGGACAACCCGAATTCGAACATCAACACTAATCACTACCACCCACTTTGGTCCCCACATTTTCTCATGGCAATGCTATATAGACGATATCCTTACGTTTTAGACAGGTCCCATTTATCTTATTACCCAATTAATCCAGATGATTCAACAGAATGACTACAATTCTGCCTACCATTTCTGGATGTTTACATAATCAACGATAAGCATAATACAATATCTACTTCATTACTTAGAAAGTCTACAGCAGGAAACACAATTCTGAATGCTCAGAGCGCAAATCCACAATCATTGATTAAAAGTATATTGTAAACTCAGTACTTGCACTTGAGAAGCAACTGCTCTTCAGATACAACATTTAAAACAGAAGCAAAAGCACTTCAGGAGAGACTTACACAAGGTGGATGCCCCAAAAAAACACTAACAAAGGCCTACCAAAAAGTATGTCAGCTCTTTAGAGACAACTGATTGGCTGACAAACCAAAATGAACAACAACAAGCAACCAGGTAACAAGGATTATGACCACATTCAACCAAACAACCATGTCATAAATACTGGCATATCCTCAAGACTGACCCACAAGCCAATAAGATTATAGGTGACAGACCACAATTGACCTTTCGCAAGGCACCATCCCTCAAGGATCAATTAGTGTTAAGCCATTTGTCCTCCTCAAATACCCCAACCATAAATGGTACAAGAGGCACCTTCTCAATGCAAGTGGATCACTGAATCAATGAACATACTTTTACCTAATGGACAAACACACCGTCCTAGATACTACATTGATTGTGCAACCCCAGGAGTTATTTATATGATTACTTGTACCTGCAGTGCATACTACATAGGTAAAACCAAGAGACTGCTATGTAAACGCATTTATGAGCATATTTATGCTGTGACAAATGGGAAAATCACCACCCCACTTAGTTATCACATGGCAACAAAGCACAACTTTGACCAACAATGACTAAAGTTCTTTGCATTGGAACACATTCCCCCAATCCCCAGGGAGGAGACATCGATACTCTACTCTTACAGTTAGAATGCAAATGGATAGTAACATTACAAGCTACTAAATACCCTGGTCTCAACGATATGTTGAGCTTTAAGCCATTTCTACTTAAGCTTTAAATCCTTTCTTTTCCTACTCCTTTACAACTTTTTAATTATTAGTTGCTGTTACTACTGAACAAGAAGGTCCCCGTCGGCCCTTCCAACACCTACTGTAGTCATGGTATGCATTGGCCATCTACATTAGAGATGGGTAATGCATATTCCTTAGGACAAAGCTCCTTGGTGCAAAATTTCATGTATATTTACTATCGTTCTTCTGTACTGTACCTTTGGTTATATTTTGTATTTTGTGACTATATTACATGATTATCCTATACAGTTCACTATACTGTAACCACGGTGACCCTTTGTATCTTCTGACTACCCTTATAATAAAATGTATGCATTTTTTTATTGTTATCTTTTTGACATTGATCATATTTATCCAGAAATCCATTCTCATATGTCCTCTTTGGTTTATTTTCAGACATGTTCCACACTAATAATTATTACCAATCCACATTATAACACTCTCATTGTCCTCACACACTTATGTTGTGTCCACCTTCCCTACACCTGACATACTACTGGTCCATACATCATAGAAGCCTCCCTTTCACTCCCCCTCATTACCATATTCACACATCCCCCAAACACGATAGGAGAGTTAAGAGTAATAAAAAAAAATAAAAAAGTGAAAAGGAAAGTATGTTTCTTTTATTGAATAAAGGTCATTACCTTCTTTTTTAATGTTTAGTGCTGCTGCAAAAACTAATACCATGTTAGTGAGTGGTCAGCCACTAGTGGAGGGAAGATTGGTGGATTAGGGATAGTTGGGGGGAGGGTTATGGATAAATTTATGGAGCTTCCATATTACAAACAAACATTGGATTGCGCAGTACTATTTGAACCGAAAAGCAATAGGATTTGGCAAACAATGCTGGTAAATGAAGCAATGGTTTAACAAACCTGTTCATCAATGCTAGAAGTCTGGCAAACAAAATAAGAGAGTTGGAAGACCTAATGAGTAAAGAACATCATGACTTGGATGGCATTGCTGAATCCTGGCTTTGTTCATCACATGACTGGGCTTTCAATATTCCTGATGGAACAAGTGATGAGGTTGAGGCATTATGGGTGGAGTTGAATGTGGGGATGCATAAAACACAATAAATTGTTCGAGTCTGCTATAGACCCCCCAGTGCTAAGGACGAAATAGAGAATCAATTACTAATAGAAAAAGCATCAAAAAATGGAAGTGTTTTAATCATGGGAGATTTCAACTATCCTGACATTGACTGGAGTAATGGCACTACAGGAACACCAAAAGGGAGGAAATTTGTCAATTTAATACAAGATAATTTTATGGTACAGTTTATAGAAGCCCTGACTAGAAATTATACTCTGCTGGACCTAGTTCTTTCTAACAATGCAGAGCTTATAATAAATGTGCATATAATGGAGAATCTGGGTAGCAGTGACCATAATATGATTACATTTAGCGTAAGTTGTAAACAGAAAGCAAAAATAGGAAAGATAAAAACATTTCATTTTAAGAGAGCACATTTTCCATTATTAAAGGCGGCTCTCTGTGACTGGGACTGGGAGACAATATTGTCTTCAAAGAACACAGAACATAAATAGGAATGTTTCAAGCACATTGAAAAATATATTCCAATGGGTGATAAGTTTAAGAGGCTAAAATTAAAAACCTATGTGGCTCACAGCTGATGTTAAAAAAACCATAAAGAACAAGAAAAGGACATTCCAAAAAAACTATAAAGAATATAACAAAGTATGTAGAGGAGATAAAATGTGCAAAACATTAAAATGAAAGACAGATTACAAAGGAAAATAAGGCATCCCACATATTTTTTAAAATATTCTAATAGCAAAAAGATCTGAGCATGTAGGCCCCTTAAAGGATGTTTCTGGGTTGGTAACTGGGGATAAAGAAAAGGCAAATTTACTAAACACTTTTTTTTAGCTCTGTGTACACAAAGGAAAATGGCAGAGCTCAAGTCCAAATTCATAATAGCAATGTCACTGCCTTAAACGAGTCACAATGGCTCACAATCAGTATGATTGGTTGATAGGTATGATAGGTTGACAAAGCACCAGGACCAAATGGATTACATCCATGTGTCCTCAAAGAGCTGAGCTCAGTCATTTCAAACCTATTATTTCTAATTTTTAGAGACTCTTTAGTCACTGACATGGTACCGATGAATTGACATAAGGCCAATGTAATTCTTAACTTCAAAAAGGGAGCAAAGTCATGACCCGGTAACTACAGACCAGTTAGTTTAATGTCCATAGTTGGAAAGGTCTTAGAGAGTTTGATAAAGAACCACAAAAAAGAGTTTCTGTTAGAAAATAATATTATAAGTGATAGTCAGCATGGCTTCAAGAAAGACCGAAGTTGTGAAACAAATTTACTCTCTTTTTATGAAGTAAGTAAACAGGTAGACAGTGGAATAGCAGTTGAAATAGTGTACTTGGACTTTGCTAAAGCATTTGACACCGTACCGCACAGACGGTTAATATGCACGTTCAATAGGTTTAGAAAAGTCAATCTGTAAATGGATAGAGAACTAGCCTAAAGACTGTATCCAAAGAGTTGTAATTAATGATTCATACTCTGAATGGTCTAAGGTTTTTGGTGGTGCACCCCAGGGTTCAGTGTTGGGACCTTTACTGCTTAAAATCTTTATTAATGATATAGGGTTTGGGATTCAAAGTACCATTTCTGTGTTTGGAGATGACACTAAACTATGTAATAGAATAAAAACCATACAGGATGTCTATAATCTACAAGCAGACCTGGATGTACTGTTTGATTGGGCAGCCAAGTGGCAAATGACATTTAATATGGATAAATGTAAAGTTATGCACTTGGGGGCTAACAACATGTATGCTTCATACTGTTTAAGGGGAATACAGTTGAGGGAGTCAGAAATGGAAAATGATCTGGGGGTTCTAGTAGATCACAGACTTAATAACATCATGCAATGCCAAGCTGCAATATCTAAAGCTAGTAAAGTACTTTCTTGTATTAAAAGAGGAATAGACTGCAGAGATGTAGACATAATCCTGCCCTTGTACAAAGCATTGGTGAGACCACATCTGGAATTAGGGATAAGCAAGCAAGATTTGTAAATTGGATCTCGCTGCGAATCGGGCCTTTCTCATTTACCAAACATTCAAGCGAGAATGGCCTTGTGATTCGCCATGAGGTTGTGTTCTCGCCGAACAAATGGGTGAAAATGCAGGGATCAGGAACGCTTACAACATCCCTGCTTTCCCACATGTGCAAGAACCACAAACCAAAGTGGGAGCAGTACTTGCGCTCATTCTCTCTTCTTTGCTACTACGTCTCAGGAGGTTGGTGCCAGCCAGACTTCTAGCAGCAATGAAGTATCAGCTTTTGCGGCGTATCAGGTTTCGTGGCGTCAGACGACATTTGTCGCTGCAAGATGGGTACTCCAGTGACCCCTTTAGCTCCCCTAGCTCCCAGTCCCTTCAGCCCACTCTACCAGAATCCTGCGCAAGGCATCAGGTTATGGGCCCAATCAACAAAAAAGTAATTGAGCTTAATTCGCGTCTAGCCAAACTATTGGCCTTGTAGCTACTGCCGTACAGCATTGTGGACTCTGCTCCCTTCCGTGACCTGATGGCCGAGCGGCGGTGGAATATACCAAGCAGGCATTATTTCTTCCACACAACTGTTCCCAGTTTACATGCACATGTAATGGGTAACCTCTCCCGGGCATTGGCGTTCTCGGTGTCCAGCCAAATCCACGTCATCATGGACAGCTGGACAACCAGGCACAGAGTGGGACGCTACCTGTCCTTCACCGCTCACTGGGTGGCCTTGCATAGCTCAGTGGGCAGTAGACTGCAAGAGGCATTGCAGCACCTGGTACCCCCCCCGGGGGGTGTGCTGGGAATGCATGGGCCACCCCAGTCCTCTCCCTCCTCCTCCTCCTCCTTCTTTATTTCTTCTTCCGCTAATCCCTCTCTTTTCAACACTCCTCCTGAAAGGCCAGCACCGGAGGACACTGGCTAAACGGGCACGCCACTACGGCTCTCTCAAGCATACTCATTGCCAGGCAGTACTGAAACTGGTGTCCTTGGGGGTGAAAAGTCATACCGCCACAGAATTCTTGTCCCCTTTGCACAGAGTGGTTGAGACTTGGCTGATGCCTTCCCGGCTCACAACAGGCAACGCAGTGTGCGACAACGGGGCCAACCTTGTGGCCGTGCTGCGCAGAGGCCGCATAACACATGTGCCCTGCTTTGCACACGTACTGAACCTGGTGGTGCAGAAGTTCCTCTGCACAAATCCAGGACTGCAGAACTTAGTGAGACAGGTTCGCTCCATCTGCAGCCATGTCCGCCGATCCCCTACTCCCACCGCAGTGCTTAGCAAGACCCAGCACCAACAGAGGCTACCACTAGGGATGAGCTAGCGAGATTTGTAAGTTCCATCCCGTGGCGAATCAGGCCTTTCTTGCTTATCGAAGATTTAAGCAAGAACGGCCTTAAGATTCGCCATGAGGTCATGTTCTCGCTGAACAAACGAGGGGAAATGCAGGGGATGGGAACAGTGACTATTTCCAGCCGGAATGGCAAGGCTTGGAGCGAATCATTTGCTCCCAGGATGCACAGCAAGGCCCAGCAGAGATCTCAGAACAGGCATATATACAGTGAAGGAGGGAGTCACTCCATCGTGTGTTCAGTGAGGGAAAGAAGCAGGGAGAGAAGTGAATTGTGAAAGGGACAGGTTAGGAGCCTTCTGTATATCATGAAATATACAGATTGTGCAGTTTTTCTTGCTACCTCTTGCTAGTTATCAGAAAAGGCAGAAACATTTCTGTCCTACATTCCAAAAAATATTTCAGTGTGATACTTCTTGCAATCTATCCCAAAAGCCATTGTACATTGTGATAGGGAAAGGTTGGGAGCCAGCTGTATATCTTGAAATATACAGATTGTGCAGTTTTTCTTGCTACCTTTTGCTAGTTATCAGAAAAGGCAGAAACATTTCTGTCCTACACCCCAAAAAATATTTCAGTGCGATACCTCTTCAAATCTATCATAAAAGCCATTGTGCATTGTGATAGGGACAGGTTAGGAGCCTTCTGTAAATCTTGAAATATACGGGTTGTGCAGTTTTTCTTGCTACCTCTTGCTAGTTATCAGAAAGGGCAGAAACATTTCCTACACTCCAAAAATATTTCATTGTGATACCTCTTGCAATCTATCAAAAAAGCCAGAAAACTGTCTGTATTCCTCTGAAAAAAATACAGATATTTTATTCTGATCCCACTTACTATCTTTCAAAAAAGCCAGAAAAAAATTCTGTATTTCTGCCAAAAAAATAAAGATATTTTATGCTGATCCCACTTGCTACCTATCAAAAAAGCCAGAAAAATGTCTGTATTTTGCTCCACAAAATACAGATACTTTATTTTGATAGCACTTGCTATCTATGCAAAAAGCCAGAATTTTTTATGTATTTCTCCAAAAAAAAAAAGATATTTTATTCTGATCCCACTTGCTTTCTATGAAAAAGCCAAAAAAATTCTGTATTTCTCTAAAAAAAAAAGATATTTTATTCTGATCCCTTTTGCTATTTATCTAAAAAGCCAGAAAAATATCTGTATTTCTCTCAAAAAATACAGATATTTTATTCTGATCCCACTTGCTATTTATCAAAAATGCCAGAAAAATTTCTCTAAAAAAATACAGATATTTTATTCCTATCCCACTTGCTATCTAATAAAAAGCCAGAAAAATGTCTGTATTTCTCTCAAAAAAATACAGATATTTTTTCTGATAGCACTTGCTATCAAACAAGCCAGAAAAATGTCTGTATTTCTCGTAAAAAAAACAGATATTTTATTCTGATCTCACTTGCTATCTATCAAAAAAGCCAGAAAAATTTCTGTATTTTTCTCAAAAAAATACAGATATTTATCTCTGATACCGCTTGTTTTTTACCAAAGAAACTGTTCTGTACAGGTGCATTTTTTCCCAAATATGAAAAAAATGAGCGGTAGACGCAGGGGAAGGCGTGGCGTTGGGCGACCTGCCGCATCTGACAGGGGGAACCTTCCCGGGAGTCTGCCACCATAGGACAGCAGCAGCAGCAAACTGTTGGAGGCAGCAGCACAAGTTGTCAAACAGGTCTGAGATGTGTGCGGAGCACCAGTACATTGGTAGATTTATTGAGAGGGTGTACTACAATTAAACAGCCACGTCATGTTAGAGTATTGTGAACTGGGTCTCAGGGGCCTTAAGTGCAGCAGGACCTCCTTCTGCAGCAGCAGCAGCAGCAACCAGCACAGCCGTGACAGGAGCAAAGACAGGAGTTAGAGTGGCTAATGAGGATGATGATGACCGTGATATCACCTGGGAACCACCGGTGCATGTAAGGACTAGCAGCAGTTTCAAAGCAGACGTAGAGGAAGGCAGTAGCAGCAGCAAAAGACTGGGGATGGAAGAGCCGCCAATCTGCTTCATGTGAGTTCCAAAGAAATGACAGACGAGGGGGCACAAGCAGGGAAACAGTCAGAGACAATGTGACTGTGGGGGAGATGGACCTGGAGCAGACACACCATGGACAGCTGGACAACCAGGCACAGAGTGGGATGCTACCTGTCCTTCACCGCTCACTGGGTGGCCTTGCATAGCTCAGTGGGCGGTAGTCTGCAAGAGGCATTGCAGCACCTGGTGGTGGGAAAGCATGGGCCACCCCAGTCCTCTCCCTCCTCCTCCTTCATTCCTTCTACCGGCAAACCCTCTCTTTTCAACACTCCTCCTGAAAGGCCAGCAGCGGAGGACACTGTGGTTAAGCGGGCACGCCACTACGGTTCTCTCAAGCATACATGTTGCCAGGCAGTGCTGAATCTGGTGTTCTTGGGGGGGAAAAGTCATACTGCCACAGAACTCTTGTCCGCTTTGCACAGAGAGGTTGAGACTCGGCTCACAACAGGCAATGGAGTGTGCGACAACGGGGCCAACCTTGTGGCCGCGCTGCGCATTGAAACCATAACACATGTGCCTTGCTTTGCGCATGAACTGAACCTGGTGGTGCAGAAGTTCCTCCGCACATACCCAGGACTGTAGGACTTACTGAGACAGGTTCGATCCATCTGCAGCCATGTACGCCGATCCCCTACTGCCGCCACAGCGCTTAGCAAGATCCAGCGCCAACAAGGACTTCCAACGCATAGACTGATTTGTGACACTGTGACTAGATGGAACTCCACCCTGCACATGCTCCAGTGTCTGTGTGAGCAATAGCTAACCAGCCGCCATTACTTGGTCAGCATGGAGCATGAAGGCAGCAGGGCCCTTGGTACAGCCACACAACTGAGCTATTTTACCAGTGACCAGTGGGTGCAGATAGAGACGCTGTGCAAGGTACTGGCCCCCTTTGAGCAGGCCACAAACATTGTAAGTTGGGAGTGGTGAGGCTGTCTTTCCCATCATCTTTCTGCTTGATAATACCCTGTGTGGCCTGATGGAAAGTGGCAATGGGAGAGGAGGGGAAGAAATGGGGGAGGAGGATGAGGGTGACATTACAGTCCATAGCACACAGCCAGCATCGGGAGGAGCAAGAAAGGACACTGGCCAGCATCAGGAGGTTACAGAGGAGGAGGAGGAAGATTATGATGATGAGGGAGACCATGTTGGGGCTGCTGGACAGGACCCGTCCAACCCGCATTTGTGCTGTCATGTCCCCCCCAGGCATTGTGCGGGCGATGGAACAACAGGAACTGCTGCAGCTTGAAGAAGAGGAGGTGGGTGATGAAGAGGAAGATGTTTTGGCGCCTACTGAGGAACAGGAGGAGGATAAGCCATGGGAACCCCTCTTTTATATGTGTGTCCACATGTTGTGATACCTACGGGGGGACCCCCGCATTTCCAGCATCAAAAATCGGGATAATTACTGGCTGGCCACCCTTCTGGATCACCGCTACAAAAACAAAATGTCACAGTTTCTACCCTACCCGGCGCAAGAGAAAGAAAAGGTGACCCACCTGAGCAGAATACTATGCGACCGGCTTTGTGAGGAGTTCTGTGCACCACCGCAGCAAGCCGCACACATTCAAAAGTGTAGACCAAGGCAGGCCCTTATGCGACCACCTCAAACAAGGGAAGTGCAGGGGCAAAACCATCAGGAATGGATGAAGCGCATGGTGCACGATTATGTTGGCTCTTTTCTGGCTGGTGGTGGTGGTGTTGACGACAGCAGTTATGAGGAGGATGCCTGTCCTGACTGTAGTGAGGCCAATAATATTTGGGCCAACAGGCTTGAAATCTGCCTGCAGTTGGCACAGTATGCCATCAAGCTTCTTTCGTGCCCAGCATCCAGTGTTCTGTCCGAAAGAACCTTCAGTGCTGCTGGTGGAGTGGTAATGGACAACCGATCACAACTGTCGCTGGAAAATGTTAATTGCCTCACCTTTTTAAAAATGAGCGAAAGGTGGGTTAGTAACAACTATCATATCCCCACTGCATGTCACTAATTGACTGACACAAGGACTCACTAGGCCAACCAAGGTGCCTCTGTGAACCCACACTGCCCCTGTACTGAGTCTGTGGCTGCCTATTACTGAACACCCTGTCAGCTGAGCCTGCCTTGGTTGAATTTTTCTGCTAGTTATCGAAACATCTGGGAGTGGCATTCTTCGCCAGTGTCATGCCTGGCATTGTGCCAGCTAGCAATTTACTTTACATTTCTGCTGCTTCCGGGAGGCCAACAAACTACAGATGAAAACCCCCAGTGCTGCCACACTGAAGGGTACCATTGCCTTTGCCTAATTTTTCAGCTGAGTATTGTAAGATTGAGGGTTGGCATTCATGTCATCCACTTCATTATGCAAACTAGCAATATCGTCCTTCCTAAATCTTCCAACACCACAGACCACAGCAACAGTGCTGGCACACAAAACATCTTGGTCAGGTCCTTCTACATTTTATCACAAATTTCCAATATTTGCAATGCACACTTTGGGGTGGCTTTGACAATGCACTTCACCCAGCTGTAGATTTCAATACCAATGTGGTCCACGCTTCGTCTAAGGGTCTACCGCTTCCTCCTCCTGCTGTTGCCGTCTGTCAGTACTCTATTTACTATACTTGTATTACACACTTCTAGGTGTCATTGACGATGCACTAAACCCAGCTCTAGATGACCGTTACAAATGCGGTCCACACTCCATCTCAGGGCCCACTGCCTCCTTCTTATGGTGTTGCTGCTGCGGCCCTTCTGTACTCCAGTCACTATAATTGTATTAAACACTTCTGAGTGTCCCTGATGATGCACTACACCCAGCTCTAGATATAATGCCCACCGCCTGGTCCTGACGCTGTTGCTGCTGCCTGCCTGTCAGTAGTACATTCACTATACCTGAATTACACACTTCTGGGTGTCATTGACAATGAACTACACCCAGCTCTAGATGTCAGT
>NC_092866.1:39867195-39886422 GCF_032062135.1 Pyxicephalus adspersus | reverse complement strand
TACTGCTGCCTGCCTGTCAGTACTCCATTCACTATAATTGTATTACACACTTCTGGGTGTCATTGACGATGCATTACACCCAGGTCTAGATGTCACCAATGTGGTCCGCGCTCTGTCTCAGGGCCCAACGCCTCCTCCTCCAGCTGTTGCTGCTGCCGCCTGCCCAGTACTCCATTCACAAAGGTGGTATTACAGACATCTGGGTCTCATTGACGATGCACTACAGCCAGCTCTAGATGTCAGTTACCAATGCAGTCCCTGCTCTCTCTTAGAGCCTCCTCCTCCTCCTGCCTCCTACTACATTCTCCTAAATTGTATTACACACTTCGGGTGGCATTCACGATGCACTACACCTAGCTCTAAATGTCAGATACCAATGCGGTCCATGCTCCTTCTCGGGGCCCACCGCCTCCTCCTCCTGCTGCTGCTGCTTCCGCCTGTCAGTACTCCATTCACCTAAATTGTATTACATACTTCAGGGTGGCATTGATGATGCACTACACCCAGTTTCCAATGTGGTTTATGCTCTGTTTCAGGGCCCACCACTTCCCCCTTCTGCTGATTTTGCTGCTGCCTGTCAGTACTTCATTTACCTAAATTGTATTACACACTTCGGGTGGCATTAACAATGCACTACACCCAGCTCTAGATGTCAGTTACCAATGCGTTCCACACTCCTTGTAAGGGCCCACCGCCTCCTCCTTCCGCTGTTGTGGCTGCCTGTCAGTACTTCTTTCACTTAAATTGTATTACAGACTTCGTGTGGCATTCTTAATGCATTATACCCAGCTCTAGATGTCAGTTACCAATGCGGTCCACGCTATGTCTTAGGGCCCACCGCCTCCTCCTTCTGATTTTGCTGCTGCCTGTCAGTGCTCCATTCACTTAAATTGTATTACAGACTTTGGATGGCATTCACAATGCACTACACCCAGCTCTGAATGTCAGTTACCAATGCTTTCAGCGCTCCTTCTAAGGGCCCACCGCCTCCTCCTTCTGCTGTTGTGGCCGCCTGTCAGTACACTATTTACTTAAAATGTATTACACACTTCAGGGTGGCATTGAAGATGTACTACACCCAGCTCTAGATGCCAGTTATCAATGCGCTCTACGCTCCTTCTCAAGGCCCACGGCCTCCTCTTGCTGCTGTTGCTGCCACCTGCCAGTACTACATTCACTAAAATTTAAACTTTTGGGTGTCATTGACGATGCACTACACCTAGCTCTAGATGTCAGTTACCAATGCAGTCCACGTCTTGGGGCCCACCGCCTCCTCCTTCTGATTTTGCTGCTGCCTGTCAGTACTCCATTCACTTGAATTGTATTACAGACTTCGGGTGGCATTCACAATGCACTACAGCCAGCTCTAGATGTCGGTTACCAATGCGGTCCACGCTCCTTCTAAGGGCCCACCGCCTCCTCCTCCTGCTGTTGCTGCCGCCTGTCAGTACACCATTTACTTAAAATGTATTACACACTTCTGGGTGTCAATGACGATGCTGCCTGTCAGTACTCAATACACTTAAATTATATTACTCACTTCAGGGTGGCATTGACGATGCACTACAGCCAGCTCTGGATGTCAGTTACCAATGCTTTCCACGCTCCTTCTAAGGACCCACCGCCTCCTACTTCTGCTGATTTTGCTGCTGCCTGTCAGTACTCCATTCACTTAAATTGTATTACAGACTTCGGGTGGCATTCACAATGCACTACACCCAGCTCTAGATGTCAGTTACCAATGCTTTCCACGCTCCTTCTAAGGGCCCACCGCCTCCTCCTTCTGCTGTTGCAGCCCCCTGTCAGTACACTATTTACTTAAAAAGTTGGCCTGGAGCTATTTAAGCAAAGGGCCGCATGACAGAGTAAGAAGGGAAGGCACGAAAAGCAGGGGTTAAGTTAAAAAAAAAAAAGAGAATGAGAGAGCGGGAAAAAAGAAAGTGTGGGAAATTTGAAAAATATTAAAAAAAATAGTGCAGGAAAGAATAACCTTTTGCGATTGGGGGGTTATTGGTGCAGGGAGGAGTGCTGGGCAAGACATAAAAAGGTGCACAAGGGGAGGGGGCTGGCAATTATTCTGGGAACAAGCAACTCCTACCCTCCCTGACTTTTTTTTTTTGGAGGTAAGGTTTGGGTATTTGTCATAGAAGCGGGGCGGTATTTTAATAGGTCCACGAACCATGAATGAGTTAAGGTTCGGGAAGAAAGGGAACAAGGGGGTAGGGCCTATCAGGGTATGGGCTCTTTTTCGTTAGTGGTGGTCCTGCACGACACTTGGTTGTTGTGGGGGCTAGGTGTTAAAAGGGCTTATCCGCTTATTGTGCCCGAGGCGGTGTGATAGCGTCTGGGGGCCTGGGTAGTGAGCGGAGGTATTTGGTAAAAGGATAAGGATGGGAGGAATTGTTTCATGGACCTAGAAAGAAAAACAACGGCTGGTGGAATAGAAGGCTGTCATAGATAATTTTGTTTGACGTACATATGTTGATATGTATATAAAAGGATGTTATTATATACAATGGTTGATAAAATGAGCTGCTATGGCCAATTTAACCCAACAAACAGTGTTGTCTATTTTTAAGGGAAAAGTTGGGTTAGATTGGGGAAGGTACAGTTCATGGCTTCCTCTGCTGTGCCCTAGTCATGTATTACACACTTCAGGGTGGCATTGATGATGCACTACACCCAGCTTTAGATGCCAGTTATCAATGCGGTCCACGCTCCTTCTCAGGGCCCACCACCTCCTCTTGCTGTTGTTGCTGCCGCCTGCCAGTGCAACATTCAATAAAATTTTACACTTCTGGATGTCATTGATGATGCACTACACCCAGCTCTAGATGTCAGTTACCAATTCAGTCCACGCTCTGTCTTAGGGCCCACCGCCTCCTTCTGCTGATTCTGCTGCTGCCTGTCAGTACTCCATTCCCTTAAATTGTATTAGAGACTTCGGGTGGCATTCACAATGCACTACACCCAGCTCTAGATGCCAGTTACCAATGCGGTGCACGCTCCTTCTCAGGGCCCACCGCCTCCTCTTGCTGCTGTTGCTGCCACCTGCCAGTACTACATTCACTGAAATTTTACATTTCTGGGTGTCATTGAGAATGCACTATGCCCAGCTCTAGATAACAGTTACCAATGCGCTCCACGCTCCGTTTTAGGGCCCACTGCCTCCTCCTGATGCTGTTGCTGCTTCCGCCTGTCAGTACTCTATTCACTATAATTGTATTACACACTTCTG
The DNA here is from genome assembly GCF_032062135.1 of Pyxicephalus adspersus. Taxonomy (NCBI): domain Eukaryota; kingdom Metazoa; phylum Chordata; class Amphibia; order Anura; family Pyxicephalidae; genus Pyxicephalus; species Pyxicephalus adspersus. Next base: position 39,883,184 of record NC_092866.1, on the reverse strand, counting down.
GGTGTCATTGACGATGCACCACACCCAGCTCTAGCTGTCATGCCCACCACCTCCTCCTAATTCTGTTGCTGCTGCCGCCTGCCAGTACTACATTCACTATATTTGAATTACACACTTCGGGGTGTCATTGATGATGCACTACACCCAGCTCTAGATGTCAGTTACCAATGCACTCCATGCCCTGTCTCAGGGCCCAACGCCTCTTCCTCCTGCTGCTGCCGCCTGCCAGTACTCGATTCACAAAAAATGGTATTACACACTTCTGGGTGTCAGTGACGATGCTGCCGCCTGTCGGTACTCAATACACTTAAATTATATTACTCACTTCAAGGTGGCATTGACGATGCACTACAGCCAGCTCTAGATGTCAGTTATCAATGCGTTCCTTGCTCCTTCTAAGGGCCCACCGCCTCCTCCTTTTGCTGTTGCAGCCGCCTGTACTCCATTCACTACAGTTGTACACTTCTGGGTGTCATTGATGATGCAGTACACCCAGCTCTAGATGTCAGTTACCAATGTGGTCCACAGTTCTTCTCAAGGCCCACCGCCTCCTCCTCCTACTACTGCTGCTGCCTGTCTGTTCTCCATTGAAATTGTATTTAAGTATTCACAAAAATTGTATTTCATTCTTCTGGGTGGCATTGACGATGCACTATACCCAGCTCTTGATATTAGTTACCAATGCAGTCCACGCTCCTTCTCAGGGTCCACTGCCTCCTCCTTCTGTTGTTGTTGCCGCCTGTCAGTACTACATTCACCTAAATTGTATTACACACTTGGAGGTGGCATTGACCATGCACTACACCCAGCTCTAGATGTCAGTTACCAATGTGGTCCACGCTCCTTCTCGGGGCCCACCGCATCCTCCTGCTGCTGTTGCTGCTGCCTGTCAGTACTCCATTCACTTAAATTGTATGACACACTTCAGGGTGGCATTCACGATGCACTACACCCAGCTCTAGATGTCAGTTACCATTGCGGTCCTCGCTCCTTCCCAGGGCCCACCACTTCATCCTCCTGCTGTTGCTGCCGCATGTCATTACTCCATTCACTAAAATTCTACACTTCTGGGTGGCAATGATGATGCACTACACCCAGCCAGAGATGCCAGTTTTATAATGCGGTCCCCACTCCCTCTCAGAGGCCTCCTCCTCCTGCAGTTGCTGCTGTCGCCTGTCAGTACTCCATTCACTAAAATTGTACACTTCTGGGTGGCATTGATGATTTACTACACTCCGCTCTCTATGACTCTTACCAATGCTGTTTCCCTGGCAATAGCTGACCAGAAGCCACACACTGCTACTGCTTTTGCTGACCCACACTCCCTCTCTGGTCCTCCATCCTTTTGCCTAATGTCACCGCACTACTTGTTCACAACTTTATGGATGGCATTCCTAACACATGTCATCCAGGTCATGATGCCAGCTAGCAATTATTATTAATATTAATAAACAGGCTTTATATAGCATAAACATATTATGCAGCTATATAAATAGGGGTGCGTACATTAAATAGCAATGCATTCTTCTGCTGTTAGGACAGCAGAGACTGCTGCTAGTGGGTTGAGTTCACCCTTTCTCAATGTCCTAAATTTTATGCTGCTTTCTGGACACTGTCCATCATGCAAAAATCCTTTTTCCCTTCTGTCACTTTGCCTGCCATTTTCTAGAAAACCAAAACATTATAGGTGGCATTCCTAACACGTCATCCAGGTCATGATGCCAGCTAGCAATTATTATTATTATTACTATTATTATTAGAAAACAGGTTTTATATAGCGTTGGGATATTATGCAGCTATGTAAATTTAATAGGGGTACAATAAATAGCAACGCGTTTTCCTGCTGTTTTGACGGCAGAGAGTTCACCCTTTCTCAATAGCCTAATGTTTATTCTGCATTCTGGACACTGTCCATCACGCAAAATCCTATTTGCCTGCTGTCACTTTGTCTGCCATTTTCTGGAAAACTACAAGGTCTTTTGGACTTTTTAAAGTAACTCGTTGACTTTAATGGAATTTGCGAAATCGATTCGCCAAAATATCGCAAACCCACCAGAAGTTCGAGGAAAATTCCGCAAGACTGTCAGAGGCCTTTTTGCTCATCCTTATCTGGAATATGCAGTCCAGTTTGGGGCACCAGTTCACAAAAAGGACATTGTGGAATTGAGTGAGTGCAGAGAAGGGCAACAAAACTAATAAAAGGAATGGAGGAGATCAGCTATGAGGAGAGATTAGCTGAACTGAATCTATTCTCCCTTGAGAAGAGATATTTCGAGGGGATATGATCACCCTGTATCTATATATATCAAATTGGATGGATGTATTTGTGTGTGTATATATGTTCCACCATCACTCGAAAACGCATAAAACATTTCAACCAAACTTGCCATACATATGACAGCGCTGTGCTATATGTAAAAGCTATATTTGGATGTGTGTATGTCATCATTAGGAAACGCATTGAGACATTTCAACAAAACTTGCTGTGTTCCACTTGCTATGTCTGTCAGACATATGATTTAGACTCATGTGAGTGCACCGCTGATCTTTGTGCAGCGCTGTGCTTTATGTCATAGCTATAAAAATCTGGTATATAAATATATATTAATAGTGTGTGACTGTGGGGGGACATTAGAGTTTCAGCTCCTCTGTACAGAGACTGATTGGTCCAGCTCAGTGTTTCATTGTACAGCACTAAGATATATGTCAGAGCTAATTAAATCTATATATATAAAATTGTATGTACGTATATGTATGTGTGTATGTTCCACCATCACTCGAAAACGCATGGAGGCATTCCAACCAAACTTGCTATACATATGACTGAGACTCATGTGAGTGCACCAGTGATCTTTGTATAGCACTGTGCTATATGTCAGAGCTATATTTGGATGTATGTCTGTGTGTATGTCATCACTAGGAAACGCATGGAGACATTTTAACCAAATATGATATGTTCCATCATCACTCGGAAACACATCAACACATTTCAATCAAACTTGCTAGACATATGACTCAGACTCATGAGAGTGCACCGCTAATCTTTGTACAGCGCTGTGGTATATGTCAGAGGTATATTTGTATGTATGTATGTGTGTATGTATTGGTCAGTGACAGTGTGCCTTTTACTTAACACTTGCTTTATTTGATTCATTTTCCTGTATAATATAGGATTGCAATAAATAAATACCCGGGCAATGGCGGGTAATCAGCTAGTAAATAGTTAAATGGTCCATATAGAGAACTCTCTTCCCCATTATTCAGTTTGAGATCATTACAAAGAACAAGATGTCACTTTCTGCGTCTGGAGGAAAAGATACAGGTTAGGCCATAGCCTGGTTTGTAAGGGTCATTTACTTGACCCCCCCCCCCCCCCCAGGGCTACACTAAATCAGATTTTAGCTCAAAATATGACATATGTACAATATAGGTCATAGCCTGGCATTCTGACAGTGCAAAGGGACATAGCAACATTGGAGAGATTAGCTGAACTGAATCTATCTCCCCTTGAGAAGAGATGTTTAAGGGGGGATATGATCACCTTGTATAACAAGAGGTCACTGTTTGCGTCTGGAGGAAAAGAAGTTAAATCTTTAGATAAGGAAGGGATTCTTCACTGTAAGGTCTGTGAAAATGTGGAATCGGCTCCCTCAGGAAATAGTTTCAACAACTACTATAGATTGCTTTAAGATAAAGCTGGATGCTTTTCTAGAAGCACAGAATATAACTGGGTATTAAGGATTTAAAGTAAAGATAACAGAGACTGTTGATCCAGGGAACATCCCATTGCCTCATGGAATCAGGAAGGATTTTTTTACCCCTGTTGAAGCAAATTGTACCAGGGGTTCTTCTTTTGTCTTCCTCTGGACCAACTATATCTTATATCTGGGATATGTTTCTTTCCCTAGTGGTTGAACTTGATGAACTTGTCTTTTTTCAACCTAACCTACTATGTAACTATGTAATATAGCAATAGCAATGCAATAAACTTGAGCACATTCCACAGTGTCTAATTAATGTAACTATGCAAATAAATGATTCTAAAAAGCACATTAAAATGCCTTATATTGAAAGTAGTTTTTTTTCATTGCTTATTTGCCTTTTCTATGCTTTCTATTGCATGCAAAATAAAAAATAAGATAGATGTTACGTTTTATGCTGGCATCCTTATTAGGTTCAGTAAAACTACTGTATTAAAACATTTTTAAAAAATATATTTAGGATTTAGTTGCACATTAGATAGTTATAATGTTTCACAACACAACAGATCCACTTTCTGTACACATTACTGCAGTTGTGGCAAATGGTACACAGTGGTGGTAAGAGACATTGGTGCAGTAGGGGCATGCAAGGGAGGTGGAGAGAACAGGGGCAAGGTGAAGTGGGTAAAGAGGAAATGGTGCACGTGTGGTACAGGGAGAGCAGGATGAGTGCAAGATATGATTTGCAGATGTGGTGGAGGGGAACTGGGATTTGGGTCAGCTGCAATGGTGTAAAAGCACAGTGGGGAGGAGAAGAGAGATGAGAAAAATTGCTGTTTAGAAATGCAGTCTAAAACTTTTCTTTTGCATCTCTCTTTCTTACTTTTTTTATAGCACACCACAATGCACAGTCCCCTTGTAAAATAATGATACTCACAAAAACCGGTTTGCAAGCTCCCTCGCTTGCATCGACATTTTCAACTGGCATATTTCTTTTCTTAGGACTTTTTGCCATCCTAATTCACCAGCCTAATTCAGGCATGCTGACTGTGTATGATGAGCAAGTGTGATACATGTTAATGTGCATTGCAGCAACAAATACCATCCCACAGAGCAACAGTGTGAACTTAGCATTAGGAAGAACAAATTGATCCACTTGTAGTATCAACTGGTAATAAAAATGAATTGTAGGAGCATTGAAAAAATAATCATGCTATTTACAGACTTATACAAAGTTTTGAATTTTTTTGAATTTTCTTCTTTAAACTCACCTAATCCTATCAATTACCAACTTGTATCCTTTAAATGAAAACAGGGAAATCTATTTTCCCATATATGTTGCACACTGAGTAATCCAGCAGTACAGAAAAAAAAACTGGTAGATGCATAATAGATTACAGGCATATCCAGTAGAACAGGTGTAGGTTAAAGGACAGGTAGTAAATGCGAGGAATACACTAAAATTTTTAGAGAATCAAAATCATACGAAAATGTCCTGGGTCTCATTTGTTTCACAGTATCATGCCACCATCAAAAAAAACATTGGCACTTTCCAAAACCTACTTTTGCATAATAATTCAAAAGAGAATAGGATTATTGACTCAAGACATTCAGGCTGATTCATCAAGCAAAATCGGAAGCTCACGCATTAGTATTCGCGATAAAAAATAGAAAGCCTTCAATCGATTTATCAACTAAATTTCAGGTGCTGGCGTATTCATAGTTAATAACCGAAATGATCTCGCTGCTGGAGCCACCCATCCCCGGCAGTTTGACAGTGGCGAGCTTGCATTAAAAGTCACTGTTCCCCTAAAAAAATAAACCTTTCTAATAGCACATATCTTTCACTTAGACCTAAATAAATATGATTAGGCTGTTCAAATGTTTTAAACATTTATATTAGCTGAGAAATAAGCATATTTTTACATGACCTATTATTTTCAGGTTTAGAAAGAGTTAACTGATTTCAGCTCTTTACACAGGTGCCTGTGATGCCTGACCTGGGGATCCGCCTAGTAGGAAATTCTAGCTGGCTCTGGCAGGCAAAACCTTGCTTTTGCCAGCGAACTAGATTTTTCCCACCTATGTCCAAAGCACATACGCAAGTTCTTGGTTGCTTCTATTAGTAAATATGTATATATACATGTATGTATGTGTATGTGTGTGTGTGTTTATATATATATATATATATATATACATTTATATACATCAATATTTAGAAATATATTATTGAAAATGGAATGTCAAACTGTAAAAAAACCAAACGGCCAAATTTCACGTATTGGGGTATTGGGCACGCTGAATTGCATGTTTATTTTCAACACCTGTGCGCATAATGATGAGCATATATAAGGGTATTGTCTAACTTGCTTTTTTTCTTTTGTCTTAATTTTTTTTGTGTCAAGGAGGGGCTTTTTTTTGTTTGTTAGCCTAATCTATTTTGCTACATTTGATACTTTGCTTTAGCACAATGGATGCTTTTGTTTTTTGTACTATGAATGTTTTAATGTACATTTTGCTTTTAAGAAGTCGATGTCAATCCTAATGCTATGTTATTGTGTTTGTGGCCATATTGTTTCACTTCAATAGTATATCTATATTACCACCATTAAATGTTTGTCCTGCTCAAATATATTATGATCCAGTTTTCCACCCTTGATAGGCCAAAATTGCATATTGGTTTGGTAAATATTTTTAGAATGCAATATTTTTTGGGCCACTTTTAAAATAATTGGGCTTTATATGCAAGTGTGGGTTTAAATGTTTTTTTTTTGTTTATTTTGTCATGTAAACTTAGTGTTATCTGTGTGTTCGCTATATTTTAATGTGACCTTTTAGCAAATAGGTTTATTTTGAATAAAGTTTTTTCCAAATTTTGTATATTTGTTTGTGGGGTTTGTTTTTGTGATCTCCTTTACAATGTCCTAGGACCTCCAATTAAAAATTTATGTTATGCTTGTTTTTAAGCAGTCCCCTTCTATGATTTGTTTGACTGGCTAAAAAAGTACAATTGGTTTAAAAAAACTCAGTGTGATGTAACCACTATGTGTGTGTGAACTTTTCAATTACCGGTAGTTGAAAAAATTCCCAGACAAGGATCCTCATTCCAGTTTTTCTTTTTAGGTGAATATTTGTTTCATGTGCACTCATGTATGTATATACATGCATTTGTGTGTACATATACATAGAAAAGTGAAATTATAGGAAGAAATAGGCAGAAATAGGCAATGAGGATTTTTTAGGCCATATTGCTTCATGCTTCAAAGCAACATTCATGGATGATATTGCTTCTGGTTAAAGGGGGAAACCCCCTTTATGTGCTCAAACTACCAAGCTGAGGTGAGTATGTCAATATATAGTTGGGCAAGGTCTAACATGCAATTCAAACTGCATAAACACCTTGAAAGGCTTGAAAAGCAAGAACTTATGTTTGGCTCAACCAGCATATTAGTCCAAAATTCCAAAAAGAAACGAAACAAATGATAAATACAAAAAGTATATTAATATGAAATAATATGAGCATACCTTTTTGCAAAATATAAAAGTGGTTAAAAGCAGGTATTATTTCGCATACAGTAGGCGTATGTGCAAATGCGTGGCGAAGGCACAGTTTTCAGTAGGCGGGAGTAAACCCGGCAGTTTCATATCTGCGTTATCATCATGCTGCGCCCATTTTTTGCAGAGAAGGACCTGTGCTTAATTATTCAGGTAAGTGAATTTTTAAAAAAGTTTTACGGGGGGTTCATTTTAGTTGCATAAGCATACATGTTTGTCCATGTTTGCACATTTAAATGTGTTTTTTTGCATCATGCATGGATGCACATTTAAATGTGTTTTTATGCATCATGCATGTTTACACATTTAAATGTGTTTTATGCATCATGCATGTCTGCACATTTAAATGTGTTTTAAGGCTGCTTCTCATATTCATCAGCCTAAGAACTCACCATCTTAATTCCTTCAGATGTCCTAAACCCTTGTTTATAACAACTTGAAATTTTGAGGATCCTACTAACTACTATTCAACCACATTTCTTGGAGGTTGTTGCTGTTTAAAAAGCAAGTGCATCTAGGTGGCAAAAAGCAAAAAGGCCCATTTATGCCCCTCCCTGGGCCAATTACCTAGCAAGGTGAATTGGGATGTTACCCTGAAATTTATACCTACATTTGAAAGAATGCCAATTTATTGGCAATGGTGAGGTGCATAAACCAGAAAATGTAGGTTCAAGTGGGGGGACACTTGCTCCTTGCTATGTAAGCTGGCCCCCGGGTTCACTTTTTCAATTAAGGACTCCTATGTGCACTTGCTTTGGAAAATGCATTCCCAATGTAGGATTTTTAATTGTGTTTGCAGTTGGGATCCCCATATCTTCAAATTCTTCAAATCTGGTGGGCTGAGATTTTGGAGATATTTTGGGACTATTATCAATGAGGGTCCTCTGTGCTTGTACACAGACTTCTAAGGCTGCAAGATATGACATCCAGAATTCCCACACACAGATATCACACTGTGCCCATGATGTCGTTATACATACCCGCAGAGTGAATATATTTTCCCAAGTATTTTTTTATATAGAAGCCACAGCACAGCTATAGAATGGGGGAGGGACAGCCTGTGTCCCCATCTCATTCTAACTGTGCTGTACTCACTGCCCAGCTCTTATCAGCAGCTGGAATCCTCTGCACAGATGACAGCTGAGAATGGAGCGTCCTCCGTTGTTCTTTCAATGGATTAGAGCTGCAGATGAGAGCTGGGTAGAGGTCCACACACCTAAAGTTGGCTGTTGACAACTATGTACATGCACATATTTCGATGTGTGTATATACGGTTTGTAAAAAATCTTTGCGATTCTACCCCATTAAGCTTAATCAGAGGTAGATCATTTAAATTGCACTAATTAGCCTCTTCGCTATCACGCAAGGCTGGAAATTACATTTCTTTGTCCGGAGGACAGTGGAAGCCTTCGGGTAGAATGTCCTCTGGATAGCTGAGACCACAATCCTGATTTTGGTGAGTGCACATCATTCTACTGTGTCACAAAGATATTCCCGTGTTTTGTATTTATCCACTTTTTGGTTTTTTGCTTTTTTTTTTCCCATGTCAACAAAATAAATCCACATGTGCTGCATTATCTAACCTAATACAATGGTGCTTACATTTTGCCCCTATATTGTATATATGTATGTCTGGCACTTACTAATGCTTCACTAAAACCGGATAAACAGAGTTTACATCTAGGAGCACAATTATTGTTTTACAATGGTTTAACTAGGATTAGGCTTAGTGGGGTGGCAACTGGAAGCTTCTTAGTAATAGTAATAGTATACCCATATATATCTACACACAATATTAACAGTTTACAATTGCAGCCAAACTACGTAAATTTGCAACAGAAAATACATCAATCAATCAATCAGTGATCTCTTTTTTTGTTTTTAAGAGGTTTTTGGTTGGTTGGTTACTCACAATTTGTTTCTCTTGTTCTTTAGACAATGATTATGCGGCGGTATGACCAGCAGCGGCCGGTTTATGCTAAGCGCCGGATTGGGGAGAGGCTGGCAGACAGGCTCTGGACGCCTGCAGTTACGCAGCCAACTGTGGCACAAATCCAACATGTTATAGGCGACCTAAAGCGGAGGAGGGACGAATTAGGCTGCGAAGTGGGGGACAGCATCCTGTCTGGTAAGTTTAGCTGAGGAGGAGGAGCCCGCTGCCCAATATCAGCAACCAGAGTCCTCCAAAGAAGTAAAGGAGGCGGCCGAGGCCAAGGAGATTACCTGTAAGCTAACCTTAGAATCAGCTTTTGTAACATATGTTGAAATTCAACACATTCTCAAACTACTTTCACCATTTTTGGTTACAAATACAAAGAAAGATCTAGCAGGATTTCATGTAGCTTCCAGTCATTAATCATGCATCAAATGAAGGTTCTTTCTAGGTTGTTGGCTAGCATGAAGAAAAAAAGACATGAGTTGATTAGTTGTCCATAGTTGTACGGACAAATGTTTGCTCAGAATTTTTGGACATAGGCAAAAAGACACAGATTCCTCATCTGAATGTGTGTATGACTAGCTTCATGTCTAGGCAGCTTTTAACAGAAGACAAAGGTTAAATATCATTTAGCCAAGTTTGTCCCTTGTGAAAACCCACAACCTTCATTGCCAACAAACTGCATCACTTTAGTTCCATAGCCATAATTACCTTGGCCCCACGAATATCCTTTCTTTCTTGTTTGGCACGGTGTAAACAGCAAAACAGTCAGATGAGATGACATAACATGATTTCTTTAGCACTGTGCAATTTAAGAACTAGCTGTATATTATACTGTTACATTTGGTCAGTACTTACCTCTTCTATTTTTTGGTCTCCTACAAACACAGCCAGTTCCACCTCGACTGAGACAGCCAGCTCTTCTGAGGAGGTTCTGCATTGGTCATTTGTATTTTCAAAATATCCTGTGACCTTAAAAGTAACAGAGTTCTTTTAGACAATTGTCAGAGAAGTGGGGTGTGCCATTTTTGGTCCCTAGACCTAACTAGATTTGTGTTCATTTAGTAAACAAAGATGCAATCGTGTATTTGGAAAAAATGTTTAGCTTTTTTTAAGGTCATTACAGCAATACTTGTAGAGCACGGCGATTACTTGCCTGCGTGTTAGGAGGTAGGTGGGCACGGGGTTGGCGGCCAGGAGGTGGAGGTGGCCAGGCAACAGCCGGGGAACAGGGTGGAGCCGGGGAGAAGGACAGAGCCAGGGAGAAGGATGGCTCTGGCTGCTCTGCAGGGGATGGGGGGGCAGCAGGATCTATTGGAATTTGCCAACACGGCCTGTGAGTAATCGCCTGATTTGGCTGAGATTGTTGGCCCAGGAATTCACTTAACATGTTACAGGGATGGTAAACTCTGAACATGTAGGCACCCAAATTGGCTAATTGTTGTTGGACCGATTCTATCAGGTGATGCATGGCCGCCAGATGTTGTTAGTTAAATTCTCGGTCCTCGATTTTAAATGAGGTTTTCATGTAGGAGCATAAGTGTTAGCCCTGCAGGTCATGCCGGCGCCCGTGCCTGCAATTAGGAGCAGCGGCGCCGGCACGTCCTATCTTTCAGGTAGAGTAACCCTAGTACTTTTGTTCCATGCCAGAGTTTCCTTCCTGCTGGAGACTTGCACTGGTGTTTGAGCTAGCGTGGGTGTGTCTCTCTTCATCCATGAGGCAACACATACACGCCCTCTGTTTCTACAGCCTATGGCTGGAGCTCTGCTAGTATTTAAAGGCACTTCCCACTACAGGAAGTTGCCTGACCAATCTCATGGTCTTAGCTTGTCTAACTTCAAGTGCAAAGGTGCTTCTTCTGTCTGCCTTTCTGTGTACCGGACCTTGCTTATCAAACCCTTGGACTTTGCCTGTTTGCCGCCTGACCCTGACCTCGGATTTTGTGTATGGACGTCTGCCTGATTGCGGCCTGACTTTGACCTCGGATTTTGTTCACGGACTTTGTTTAATTACTACCTCTCCTATACCTTCTTGGCCACGCAAGCCCCTCGGTGATTGCACCGAGTACCCTGACTCCTTTGGTCAGCTGCCACTAACTCGGGGATTGCTCTGGAGTGGCACCTGGCAGCTACCCTGCGGCCGAGGCCTATCCTCACCAGCAGAGGCTCTAGTGAAGACCTAGTAGCGGCTTAGTTACGCCCCTCTGGAGCATACCCAGTCAGTGGCACAGTGGGTCCACACCCGCGTGCATTACAGTAAGGACCCGTTCCAAATTATTTGAACTTGGGGCAGACATCCTTGACTCCACTACTCTATACAAATGGCCAACCAGCCTCTGAGTGAGGCTTAGAAGCTATCCGCCCACACTGGGTTGACCCAATCCCCCCGCATCTACTGGTTGCTATAAAGGAAAAATAAAAAACTACTACAATATTACATAACTTTGTGGGTCACCATAACATTATGCAGACAGCATCCTGACATTGAAAAATCAACAACTGTTAGACAAAATGTTAGACACATTTATTCTGAATCATAAACATTAAACATGGGTTGCTTACGGAAACCCCAGGTGTCTCCTCTTCTTCTCGTGGTAAATGTCCAAATGAAATTGTCCCTGAAGGACCCTAAACAAAAAAACACAAATGAACACATTGGGAAAGGTTCATTCCCCCAACACATCCCAAAACTAATGGATCAGTTCTTGCCTACATCCACAGTGGATGCAGCTCGTGAAAACTCCTAAGAACCAGAAACCAGCAGACATGGATGTTCTACAAAGGCACATGATATATCGCATCAAAATGAATCAATGTGGGAACAAGTCTTCACATATCAAAAGTCCCCAACATTTCGCACAGGCAGAATTATTTTTTACATTTAGACAGAAATTAGAGTCTACTTTAAATATTTAACTCAATAAGCTCACACATTCCCAAAGGAAGGCTGCACCAGAAACATCTCCCACAAAAATTTAGCAAATCTTATATATAGATGTATTATAGAAAGATCGAAGGTTATTATTTAGCTTTTGGGAGGCTGAACACACACACAAACCAAATTACCTGTATCCTCCTCCAGGCTTCCCTGCAGTGGATCAACGGCCCCCTCCTGTAGATGGTGATCTCTTAAAAAAAGCACAAAAACTAGTGAAATAGAGTGAGCTTGACTCTAACCCAAGTTCATTTGGATTGATCGGTTCACTACAAATCTAACCACAAAACATAACACTCCCAGAGCAAAAAATGTGTGGAATTAAACACTCATTTTACACATGAGTGTGGTTATAAACCTGATTAGAGACACTTGCACAATGTGAAACAAGATATACCATGAAGGACCATCTTACCAGGAGGAAGCCCAGTGTCATATTGATGCGAAGTGACATCTTCATCATCCACATCACTCCGAGCACAGAGGGCAGGAGGGGACTGCTGCAACTCAGGGCGTACTATTGTAAAAAAAATTAAATACACACATTGTTGATGCAAGTCAAAAGAAGGTAAAAATACACCTAAGAGGTAATTTTCAAAAAATGATCTCATATTTCACCCTAAACGTAAATAGGTAAAAACACAATCCTATTTTGTTCTCAATGCTAATGACTAAACTGTTGCAACCCCAAAAAAACGCAAAAATAAATTAACATTAACAATTAACTAGGTAATGTAAAATGATTGAACCTACATGGTTGCCAAGCATTAGAGTCATCTCAGTAGTCCACCCCTACCACCCAATGAATGGCAACGCCAATCTTTCTTACTCCCTGAGACACTGCACAAGATGTTCAGGATAGGTCCCACTCCTTCCAGCCTCTGTCCCCAGGACCCTTTTGACGTGTCTGAAGATGTCACTCACACATTTTTGACACTGGGTAATGGTCTGTTGTGTAGTAGACACTGCATTAACACTCCTGGCAGTTTCCTCCCAGAGTCCCTGCCTTACAGCATGGGAGGTCTGGGAATGCAAGCCCTCACGGTGCCGTGGAAAATGTTGTACGTAGGACTCCATGAGGGCTTCATTTTGCTCAGGAGTGAAGCTGTTTGGCTATTTGCCAGGTTAAGGGCCCAGGTGCCTAGATGTTACTTGGCCTGCTTCACAAAGCAACCTAGCTGGCCTGAGGGAGCTGCCTGTTGGTCTATGGACTGAAGACCCTGGAGGGGTGGTGGTGGTGGTTGCGGGGCCGTCAGCAGCAGCAGCGATAGTGGTGGTGGTGGCGGGGCCAGCAGCAGTGACATTGGCGATGGTGGTGGTGGCCATTCTCCTTGGCTCCATGTTACTAGAAGAAAAAAAATCAGTTATGGGACAACCCATCAAAAACGTTTTTGGAGGAATAAAGTAAATGGTGTATTCTTACTGTTAGTATTTCTTGTAGCAGCCTTCTGGTTTGTGTGTTTTTTTTGGTTTGTACATTTATGGCATGCAGAATGGCTAGGAAGCTCTGTGACAATTTATAGGGATACAGTACATGCGCATGTTTATGCGTGGTGCATGTGCGGTACGTGCGCACGTATATGCGTGGTACGTGCACACATTCATGCGCACTCAAATGTGCATCGGGGCGAGGATTGTGCTTCGTCACTGCTGTTGTGCCATCAAACACAACTCTGCTGGTTACTGCAGAGGAGGAGCAGCCTTCAACTTCGCAACGGCGCCGGGGGCCACGCGTTTTCTTGGAGCGCAGCCTCCTGGATAATTTACATGACCAGGATGTCAAAAGGCATTTCCGCCTGTCCTGCCAGGTCATCCATGATAAAATTGCTCCAAAAACCAAGAGAAGCCCTGGCTCCTTTTAAATCTCCTCGGCCTTAATTTGTTGACTAAGCCAGCCTACAGATTCCAGGGTTTTTATGAAGGTAATGCTATTGTGAACTTTGTCCCACTATATATTCACTTCCCTCAAGGAGCTCAGGAGTGGACAAGGTAAAGGTGGATTTCTTTAGGCGAGCAGGATTTCCTAATGTTTTAGGAGCCATCAATGGCACCCATGTGGCAATTCAGGCCCCTAAACTGCAGGAAATCGCCTTTCACAACCGGAAGTGATATAATTCGCTGAATGTACAAGTCCATGATACCAACAGGAAAATCATGCGTGCAGGCACAGGTTTCCCAGGATCATGCCATGATGCCTATATCCTGCGTCAGACAGCCCTCTACCAAAAATTCATCTCTGGAGAAATGCCTGAGGGCTGGTTAATAGGTAATGTGTAATGTCATTACTGTACTACAACTAACAGTGATAAAAATCATAAAGACACCTAATATGTTACATAGTTACATAGTAGGTTAGGTTGAAAAAAGACATAAGTCCATCAAGTTCAACCAATAGGGAAATAAACATATCCCAGATATAAAACCCTATAGGACATAGTTGGTCCAGAGGAAGGCAAAAAAACAGTGGTACAACTTGCTTAAACAGGCGAAAAAAATTCCTTCCTGATTCCATGAGGCAATTGGATGTTCCCTGGGTCAACAGTCACTGTTATTTTTACTTTAAAGCCTTAATACCCAGTTATATTCTGTGCTTCCAGAAAAACATCCAGCTTTATCCTAAAGCAATCTATAGTAGTTGCTGAAACTTCTTCCTGAGGGAGCTGATTCCAGATTTTCACAGACCTTACAGTGAAGAATCCCTTTTATCCAGAGCTTAAACTTCTTTTCCTCTAGACGCAAACAGTGCCCTCTTGTTCATAGAAATGACCTCAAAGTGAATACTTGGGAAGAGAGTTCTCTATATGGACCATTTATATATTTACACAGGGTGATCATATCCCCTCTTAAACGTCTCTTCTCAAGGGAGAATAGATTCAGTTCAGCTAATTTCTCCAATGTTGCTATGTCCCTTTGCATTGTCAGAATGCCAGGCTATGACCTACATTGTACATATGTCATATTTTGTGCTAACATCTAATTTAGTGTAGCCCTGTTATGGGGGGGTCAAGTAAATGACCCTCACAAACCAGGCTATGGCCCTAACCTGTAGATAACAGAGAGGATCCTGGGCCTTCACTATGTGGAAGAGTGAGGATAATAATAAAGTTGGCAGTGCCTCCACCCAGGACAGGGTCTCTGTTAGCAGAGTATTTAACCACAAATACCTCCAGTTATGATCAGTATCTGGATGAGTTGCAGAGGCCTCTGAAGTTGATTGTAGCAAAGATGTCCTGATGAGATAATCCTGAAAACAGCAGCAAGGAGATCCTCCAACTGACAATTGGTCTGTGAATGCTGTGATCCTGGATTGCAGGGAGGCAGGCAAAGTCTCTGGAGTTCAGGGACAATCTATATGCACTACCACTTAGACCCTAGCAATCACACTAATCTGCCATTGCAACCGGACCTCTGCTACCTATGGGCCCATCGGATGCCTAACCTATGCTAGATGTAACTAGACAGAGGGTGCAGATCAGCAAAGATACCAGAAAGGGCAGAGCAAATATATATTTGTGTATGTAGCTGATACACAGACAGTAGGGATTTCCCAAAATGATCTTTGATAACAGATATCACCTATACCCACTTAATACAGAGGGTAATATTATAATACTGCGCTACACACAGACACAGCAGTCAGTGCCCCTGATTCATCAAGCAAAATCGGATTATCGGTCGGCGCATTCGTATTAGCAATCCGGAATCGTGCGCGATCGCGCTATTCAACAACTGAAAATGCTCGCGCACGGAGCCGCGCTTATCCGACAGCTTTTTACTGGCGATCTTGCATTGAAAGTCACTGTTCCCCTAAAAAATCATTCTTTCTAATGGCACACATACCACCCTTAGCCCTAAAAAAAAA
>NC_092866.1:39859767-39862944 GCF_032062135.1 Pyxicephalus adspersus | reverse complement strand
AAACAACACAATAAACAAGAGAAAACAATCACATACAGCAGGGAAGTGGACTGTCAGCATATCAAAATAGCATAACAATCTATAAACAGTGTAGAAAGGGAGTTAAAAAGGGAGAAAGTTAAAAAGTTTCCTTTGATCTATTTGGAGAGTGAGGGCTGGGATAGGGAGGGTAGGGAAAATACAACAACTTGGGGAAATAAGTCATTTTAAGGGCATGGATCCTACCAATCCAGGGGATTGGGTAGATACGCCCATTTAGTGAGCAGCTTAGACAGTTCCCAGAAGAGAGGAGGGTAATTGGCCTGGCAGAGTGAGGCAACCGTTGGAGTTAAACAAACCCCCAAAAATGGAATGCTGAAAAGCTATTAAAAAGTGTAAGGCAGTTGCGGTGAACCCACAAGATGGTAATGTGACATTTAAAGCTTTAGACCTAGCATCATTAATTTGAAGGCTTAAGAAACTCACAAATGTAGAGAGGATGGCATTTAAATTAGGAAGCCAGAATAATGGGGGACAAGATAGATAACAGAATGTTATCTGCAAATAACAATATTTTATGTTGGTCATTCACAATTGGGATTTCTTTTATATCTGAGTTGGTAGGTTTGGCTGCCGCCAAAAGTTCAAGAGCCAGGATGAATAAGATGGGTGACAAAGAGCAGCCCTGCCTCTTTCCCCTGAGTATTGGAAAAACTTGTAATTCGAAGCCCTGCTTTGGAATAATCCAAAATCCAGTCCATTAAGTGGCCTTTCAATACCGATTTATAATGGGGGGGGCAACACTAACATACACAAAAAAGGCGACATAAAAATAGAATAAATAAACCAAACATTCCCTATGTTAAAAGAGGAATAAGGGTCACAGAAAAAGGGCATTATGCCTGAACAAGAGTATTGGAGGGTGAAACACTTTCCCTGGAACACTAACAGGGAAGTAGCAGCCTCAGACAATGGGCTACACTGCACTGATGATTGAAATGAAAGCAAAAAACCTTAAAACTATCATTTGTATCCAAAGTTCAACAAACATATAAATCAAAAAAGTAGATGAGTACAAAAAGAAGGACTGAACAACTGATTATGTGGACAGAGTCTAAGAGATTCAGAATAGAGGGACCATAGTCACATCATCTATCTGGGATTCCAAAGAGGCTCTTGAGAGATCTTTCTAAGGACCCATTTAAGCTCATTAGTAATAGTGGTGAAGGCTTTAGAAAGTTCCTAAGGGATCATTGCCTTTATACGTTGCAGCAGTGATGGGTCTTCATTCTTGCCAGGCCTCTCAGTCCGATCCTGGCTCAAATCTATGCTATCCACAGAGTCCAACAAAAGAGAGGACGATTCTGAGGGATCCATTTTAGAGCCGGATGTCATCTTGAAAGGCCGCATTGCAAAAGGAGCCTGCAGCCACGGATTGACGGCGAGGCTTGGACAAGGGACATATCTGGAGGGACAGTAAAGTACCCACAAGGCTCAGGTTATGAAAAAAAGAATAAACGGTAAGGTATTATTGCTATTAGAAGCCTAGGTAACCCGGAGGTTAATGGAGCAAGCTCAAACTGCAGCCATCTTGCTACACTGTGTGCATGCGCCCCCCCCCCCCTCGTGCACCCTATATTTATGGTAAAGATATGCGTCACTTTTAGGGGTGTTTTAATTTGCTTTTAATTTATTTAGTTCAAGTAAAAGTATGTCGGACAGAGAAGTGGCAGGCCATGCACAGAGGAGTGGCAGACGTCTAAATGTTTCTGGTTGAAATCTAGTGGTCATGACTTGACCAGCAACCCAGCGATTCTTGATTGGTTAACTCGGTCATCCACTTCATCCCAAATGACATCAGACACCCCCAGCCAACATTCGGTGGGTTCGTCAGACACAACCCTTAGTTGGTGTGGCCCGGGAGCAGGCCCTGTGCCCTCACCTGTGCTCAACCTGCCTCTGTCCTTTGCTGTTCCCTCAGCCACATAAGTATTGTATGCTGTGTGTGTATGCATCACCCAGTGGCACGCACCGGCTTTCAGGCAGTCAAGGCTCCTCCACCTCAGCCGAAGGGAGCTGTATATCATTTCCATCTTCTGCTGGTCCAGATGGTCTTGCTCTTCCTCCTCCTCATCAGTCATTCCGCCATCAATCGATCACTGAAGCGATTCACAAGAGACAACAGTATGCGTGCACTCATCCAACGGCGCAGAAGCTGAATGTGCTTCTGTCCAAGTTGATGGTGCTGCAGTCCCTCCCTTTCCAAGTGGTGGACTCTGCACCTTTCAGAGAACTGATGTCTTGTGCCGAGCCGAGGTGGAGAGTCCCAAGCCATCATTTCTTTGCGAAAAAGGCAGTACCAGCCCTGCACAAATATGTAGAACAGAAAGTGGGCCATTCCTTGAGCCTGTCGGTGTCTGCCAAAGTACGCGCCAGCACCGACGTGTGGAGCTGTAACTACGGTCAGGGACAATATCCTTTACCACCCACTGGGTAAATGTGATTCCTGCACAGCCACACTAGCAACCTGGCCAGGTGACACTGCTTCTGCCTCCACGTTCTCATGCCGCTGGTCCTGCGACAACGTCTGCCTCTGCCTCCTCATCCTCCACCGTGTCCTCAGCCTCCATTGCAGGGACAATTCACAGTGCCCCTCCAGCATACCACATGTGCAGGGCACGGCGGTGTCACGCTGTTCTGCACCTAGTTTGCCTGGGTGAACGGAGTCACACAGAGGAGGAACTGCTCCGTGTGATTCATCAAGAAATCGAATCATGGCTTTCTCCGCGACAACTCAAAATCAGAACCATGGTGACCGACAACGGGAAGAACATTGTGTCGGTGCTGCGTCAAAGAAGGCTGACCCAAGCGCCCTTCATGGCACACGTCTTCAATCTGGTTGTCAATCGGTTCCTGAAGTCTTCCACTCATCTGCAAGACATCAAAAAAATGGCCAGGAAACTTTGCATGCACTTCAGCCACTCTTACACCACAAAGCACACCCCCTTTGAGCCTCAGTGGCAGAACGGCATCCCCCAATATAGGCTGATATGCAACGTTTCCACCCGTTGGAATTCCACCCTCCATATGTTGGACCGACTATACGAACAGAGAAAGCCCATCAACAAATTCTTGATGATCCAAGCGGATAGGAGTACTCCCATGTGTAACTTCGATGTCAGCCAGTGGCAGCTCATG
>NC_092866.1:39847569-39858681 GCF_032062135.1 Pyxicephalus adspersus | reverse complement strand
TGCCACTCTGTTGTCTCCTCCTGAAATGCTGCTGCCGCCACCTCGAGACTCTGTCATTGTGCCACTCTTTGGTCTCCACCTGATGCTGCTGCTGCTGCCACCTCCAGTCCCTGTCATTGTGCCACTCTGTTGTCTCCTCCTGATATGCTGCTGCCGCCACCTCCAGACTCTGTCATTGTGCCACTCTGTAGTCTCTGCCTGATGCTGCTGCTGCCGCCACCTCTGTGGCCTCCTCCTGATATTGCTGCTGCTGCAACCTCCAGACTCTGTCATTGTGCCACTCTCTAGCCTCCTGATGCTGCCACCACCTCCAGACTCTGTCATTGTGCCACTCTGTGGCCAGTTATCCCTGTGGTAAATTTTATGACACCTTCTGCTCTGAACCCAAAAGTTACAAGGATCAAGAGGCCCCACTTTCACGGTCTGTATTCATACTGAAAATCCTGATGTTGCCGCCACCTCCACACTAAATCATTGTGCCACTCTGTGGCCTCCTGATGCTGTTGCCACCCCACACTATGGTATTGTGCCACTCTGTGGCCTCCTGATGCTGCCGCCACCTCTAGTCCCTGTCATTGTGCTACTCTGTAGCCTTTTGATGCTGCCGCCACCTCCGGACTCTGTCATTGTGCCACTCTGTGGCCTCCGCCTGATGCTGCTGCTGCCACCTCCAGACTTTGTCATAGTGCCACTCTGTAGTCTCCTGATGCTGCAGCCACCTCCAGTCCCTGTCATTGTGCCACTCTGTTGTCTCCTCCTGATATGCTGCTGCCGCCACCTCCAGACTCTGTCATTGTGCCAGTCTGTAGTCTCCGCCTGATGCTGCTGCTGCCGCCACCTCTGTGGCCTCCTCCTGATATTGCTGCTGCTGCAACCTCCAGACTCTGTCATTGTGCCACTCTGTAGCCTCCTGATGCTGCCGCCACCTCCAGACTCTGTCATTTTGCCACTCTGTGGCCAGTTATCCCTGTGGTAAATTTTCTGACACCTCCTGCTCCGAACCATAAAGTTACAAGAATGAAGAGGCCCCACTTTCACGGTCTGTATTCATACTGAAAATCCTGATGCTGCCGCCACCTCCACACTCTGTTATTGTGCCATTCCGTGGCCTTCTGATGCTGTCGCAACCTCCAGACTCTGTCATTGTGCCACTCTGTGGCCAGGTATCCCTCTGGTAAAATTTCTGACACCTCCTGCCCTGAACCCAAAAGTTACAAAGATCAAGAGGCCGAACTTTCACTGTCTGTTTTCATACTGAAAATCTTGATGCTGCCGCCACCTCCAGACTCTGTCATTGTGCCACTCTATAGCCTCCTGATGCTGCTGCTGCCGCCACCTCTTTAGCCTCCTCCTGATGTTGCTGCTGCTGCCACCTCCAGACCCTGCCATTGTGCCACTCTGTGGTCTCCGCCTGATGCTGCTGCTGCCGCCCCCGTTTTGGCCTCCTCCTGATGCTGCTGCTGCCACCTCCTGACTCTGTCATTAGGAGGACATTGGAGCAAAGGCAATGTATAGCAAAATGGGTGGTTTTTCTACTCAGGTGACAGGAGAGGAGGAGCAGGAGCAGGAAGAGGAGCAAGAGGGAGATGAGGAAGACGAGGCAGAAGACCCAGACACACCGTGGCAGTATGCACTGGAGATGGAAGCAGGGAGTCCCTCTGAGTCACTTGCAGAAATGGCCCGCTGCATGTCCACTTGCTTGCGCAGTGACAGCCGAATTGTCACCATTCAGCAGAGGGATGACTTCTGGCTCTCCACCTTGTTGGACCCTTGCTACCGGTCCAAAATGGGGGCCTATATTACACCCGCTGAGAGGGAGGACAAACTAAACTACTACAGAGACATCCTATGTAGTCAGTTGGCCGCTGCCTATCTGCGCCATCGTCCATCCTCTTGCAGGTCTGACCGGGAGGGCCCTCTGTCCACCCAAAATATGGAGAGACTGACCTTTGTCAAGATGAATCAGGCATGGATCAGCCAGGATTTCCACCCACCAATGCCTGATGCATCCAGTAGATAATCCATGACGCCTGACCCAAACCTTGACAAATGTCACCTTGCCACTCTGTGGTCTCCTGATGCTGCTACTGCCATCTCCATACTATGTCACCTTGCCACTCTGTAGTCTCATGATGCTGCTGCTGCCATCTCCACACTATGTCATCTTATCACTCTGTGGTCTCCTGATGCTGCCGCCACCTCCACACTATGTCATTGTGCCACTCTGTGGCCTCCTGATGCTGCCGCCACCTCCACACTATGTCATTGTGCCACTCTGTGGCCTCCTGATGCTATCGTAACCTCCACACTATGTCATTGTGCAACTCTGTGGCCTCCTGATGCTGTCGCCAACGTGGGACTCTGTCATTGTGCCACTCTTTGGTCCCCACCTGATGTTGCTGCTGCCGCCACCTCCAGTCCCTGTCATTGTGCCACTCTGTTGTCTCCTCCTGAAATGCTGCTGCCGCCACCTCGAGACTCTGTCATTGTGCCACTCTTTGGTCTCCACCTGATGCTGCTGCTGCTCAGTCACCCTCTCCACTCTGTCGGGGGGGGCTCTACTTGTATTAGCGGGTAATAGAACGGGTTCTGTAGACATCTATGTGGAATCAGCTGACGAGGGAGTGAAAGGAGTGCGCTTCTTCTTGACGTTCATACTTGAGTTATTTGGTCAGTTTTGGCACCGTGACTGCCAAAATAAGTGAAGTGTTCAGTGATTCTAATAGCGACGCCTGTCATTTGCATGTCATACTGACTCACAGTATTACTGCACGCTTTACTTTAAAGTCTTAAACTAGCTTTGAGCCAAGCCCATGACATCTGAAATCATAGGAAGAAATAGGCAATCTTTTTAATTTGAAGTACATACGCAATGGCAATATGCCAAAAAATCCTCTTTGCCTACTTCTTCCTATAATTTCTCTTTTATATGTTATGGGGGGTCAGCTCAATAGTGGTAGGCACAGCAGTCAGAGACCGTGACACAATGGCACAGTTCACACAGGGATTTGCCTGTTTTCTTTATTTTCATCCACAAGCAAAATATAATGGCTTTACATACAGGCAAAAACAAAAAATAAATTCCTGCTTGGCTGAGCACTAAGTAAACACAAAATCACTCTTTCTATACGGGCGGCCTACTACCAGCCACACGACACAACTGAAAATAAACTTACAGTGCCTTTTTTGTCATTTTAGCAGACTTCAGGAGCAATGGTGAAAGACAGTTCCCCCCAATGGCTCAACCAGTTCCCCCACCCCCACACACACATGCTCATAGTGCAGACCTTTATAGCCCATAAATGAGCTGATCTCCATCACCTGGCTGAGAGCTATCTAGGAAACCTGTTTTGGACAGGAAGGGAATAAGGAGCCCCACTACCAACCTGCTCATCATTCCATAAAAATCCAGACCCGACAACACCATTTACCAAAGTCCTCAGCAAACAATGTTTTGCTAAGGCAACCCACCCAGCTTCACTGATGAAAGTGTATTCTCTCCAGCCTTGGAGAAGTTTAATAAATCAGGGCCACTGTCTCACAATGTATATATACACACATTTAAATGTATACATACATACATGCATGTATGTACACATGAAGCAAAACAAACAATATACACACACAAAAAACTTACCTGAATAATGATGCGCCTTCTCTGCAAAAGTGGCAGGCGGTTTTGTACTGCTGGGGAAAACATAGCAGGTTCGCATTGGCGCACAACAATGCGCATCAAACACTTGATCAATTTTTTGGCTTTTCAACCATAGAAAGGAAATGCTCAAAAACAATCACAATTTACTTGTTAAATTGTAGGTCTGTTGGATTACCCAAGATTAAAGAATCCTGGGAGATTGTAAGGGGGATCACAAAAAATAAACAACAAAACATTATTTAAACCACTTTATTCAAGATTACCACATTTTCAAAAATTTTCATTCACATTTTCAGAATAAAAAATAGAGACCACACAGACACTACCAAATTCAAACAAATGTAAACCCACACTTCCATATAAAGCCAAAATATTTAAAAAATGGCCCAAGAAATATTGCATTCAAAAAATACTTACAAAACCAATATGCAGTTTGGACCTACCAAGGGTGAAAAACTGGATTAGAAAGGATTTATGCAGAATAAACATTTAAAGGTGGTATTAAAGATATATTATTGCAAGGAAACAATATGGCTAAAAACACAATAACATAGCATTAACACTGATTTATCAATTGCAAAATAGACATTGAAACATTCAAAGTTTCAAAAACAAAAGCAGCTATTGTGCTAAATGATTAGCAAAGTATGAAATGTAGCAACATAGATTAGGCTTTTACCTCTATAGTAAATCAAACCGCTAGTGTCACCAATACTGTTTAGAAAGGACGCTGGTATACATTTTGAATGAGTTTTTGCTTGTTCTCTAAAAAAATCAAAACACTCAAGTCCTGAAGTATTAGTTTTCATTTTGTCCAAAATATGTAAACCATACTAAGTATTACGGTTAGAAAATGATTTGTTACTGTTACAGTCTGAAAATCTCTTGCACTGGGACCCTATATAGTAGTTAAAAAAACCCACAGTGGCTCCAGTCCTTTCACACCTAAAAAAGTGTCTTAACTAGACATTAGGGATAAGCAGATTTGCCCATTACTATTTTTGCAGCATGTCTGAGGAAATGTGGGATAGAAAAGTTATTGGGTTAGGCTTTTTTTAAAAAAAAATCTTTTAAATTGGGTCCATAATTTTAAAATTGCACCAGGTATAGATGTGAGGTTTAATTCACCAAGCACCTTTAAAGGCAATGTGACTGTCAGTATATGTTATCATCCTTTGCAATGGCACCTGTGAACACTTAATTGGAAATGATAAAAAATTAAATTGAACAATTTTCACATAGAGAAATTAAAGTACATTTCTATGAAAATCCCTACTAGACATAAACCTTAAAGTCAATATACATTATTTCATTACTTTATTCCATTATGTTGCAATCCTTTGTACCTGAAAAAAACACATGGAACACATGTAATTAACACAGCAGCGCATCTTCAAGGCTAACCGTAGCCAAAACTTTATTATTTAGTTTAGATAGATTAAGTAAAAGCTCTGCCAATCCTTTAATGCTATATTTACTATCTGTTTGCTGGATTTTGCTCTTAACTTGCTAAATACTTATCAAAACTAAAACTAAAAAGATAATACCGGTAATCTCAATGGGTGTATGAGAAACAGTCAAAACACTTTTCAATGTCAAAAATAAAATGTAAAAAGGGTTTAGGAAGTTGAGAAAATAGTTTTTATTCAGTAAATCAGGTCTGTAAATCTCACACACTATTTTGTCTCCCTACAAATAAAACAAACAAAAACATAAAACTTCCCCCCATGACACAAGTCATGTGATTTCTAACAGAATCCTATGTAGGAAAAAACTGTTAAATTCGTGAATCTTGGGTAGAAACACTTTAAAACATAAATAGGCCCCTAGAAGAAATTTAATGGCAGACAAACAATAAATGATATAAGTAAAAACTAGCACTGGTAAACACTTTGCACAACCCACAAAGTGTGCTATGAACAACAATAAAGTGAATTTACATTCAGACAACTAGGAAGCTGCCATATAGAGTTTTAATAATAGCTTTAATAAATCAGGCCCATAGTATTTACATATAGTAACATCATGATACAAAGGTACATTTTTCGAACTGTCCTGCGTGGGTTAGCCTGTAATTAAAGAAACACCTTATATTGCCAATAAAATATATCTGCTTCATCATGTTTTGATGGAGTCTAAAGGTCTTATTGCCTATAAAAACATGAAGTAAGGTTCCGCTTCCCTTCACTATCAGCTTGTACTCTGCAGGATTTAGGTTTCCAGAATAAAGTTTCTTCCCAATTGTGGATGGCCTGAAGACATTGGCGTCACCAAAACTTCCGTATGCTTGAAAATCATATCATATATGTCCAGGAAATTGTAGTGGGAGTGTGAAACAGCCATGAGGATAATAAAGATTTTTTTTTAAGTTAAAATAAAATCAGATTGCTGTGAGGGATCTGGAGTTGAATGTACTTTACATCTATGGCTCCTATGCCATAAATGGGTGATGGATCTGGAAGCATTTGGCAAATTCCCTCCACATGTCTCAATGGGCATGAGTGAGATTGGCATTTTCTTTTTCCCTATTGAAGAAAAAGCTCCTTCTGAGTATGCCCAATATCAGGCATGTTTTTTTTTTTTTTTGTTTTTTTTATTGAAGGTTTCATTTATGTATGCTTTAATATTAATTAGTATCTTTTAATTGTATGCACGTTGTGATTCATGCTGTTTTAAATAATTTTATGTAGGTAACATATTTTACAACCTTTGCTAGATGAGATTTGGCGTAAGCAAAACTGTGGGATTGTAAAATTGTCATCATTTTGTTAATTAAACCTGCCAAACTTAACTGTGAAACCTTCGAACATAGTATTGTCACTACATTTGCTGGGGAAGTTGGAAGAACCTGTAGACACATATATATTGTTATCTTTCTGTAAATCAAAGTAGAACAATGGTCATTAAAATTATTTGTTTAAGCTGCCTCTTAACTTTTCTAAAAAGTTAAATAAAAAACACACTTTTTATATAATTGTTTTTACTTGTGAAATGTTTTCACTGATCCCCTGACCCTGGCTATTTTGGTTGCATCACTATATTTTAAGCGGTTGTATTTAACTTAAAAGTTTAGCAGGTGGCTTTAAAAAAGTTGTTCATGACTATATATTATGTTCATTTTTTTAAAAACTGCATGCTTTTTAAATTTTTTTGCCTCTTGTAATGTTGATGACAATATTATATGTATGATATGACATTATACAATTATTAATAATTTATTATACATTATTTATTTATAAAGGTAAAAATTCTCTACATAAAATGGATATTTACTGCAAATCGAGTTTTCAGAATTTCTTGCCAACATCAGTGGTGATTCTATTTTTCTATCATCCATTGGATCATTTACATAGAGGTAGACCTGATTATCCTGGACACTTGGGATTGTAATTGCATGATACTTTTTTTTTTTAATGTTTTTAAGTTAATTCAATTGCTTTTTTCATTGAGATGATTTAAAGAGTTACACCCTATTTGTGACACCTAATAGTGATCTACTTTTATTTATTTATTTATTTATTTTATTTTTTTTTTTAATTTTTATTAGATTTTAACAGTACAGAAATACAAAACCACACAATAAGAGGTGATGCATATGAACAATAAATAAGATGTGATAATAGGACAAAAGAGAAGAGGGGGGCGTGAAGAACCAAAATCAAAATAGGGAATGACAATACAGCAGATGTCAAAGGGGAACAAGTTAAAACTGGAGCATGTAAAATGCAGGATGGTTCCAACTGTTTGACAAAACATGCATTAATTACTATTAATATCAATCCGTTCTCATGCTTACATTGACAATCTACCATGTAGAATGTTTGAAAGGTTCCAAGATATGAGTATTATTAATAAAGAGGTAATATTTATTAAGAAAATTGGTGATATGGGTATTATCACAAGGGTCTGTATCAAGCATATCTCCCATATCTACCTGAACATAGTGTTCAGGGAAAGTATAAACTTGTCAACCGAAGGTGGGATAGGTTGGTTCCAAATGGGAAATATTGAGTGTATATTTATGCAGCCATAAATCCATTCTCTCCCCTTTATCTTTCATGGTATCTGAGAGATCATCCCAGCACCTTAACAAACAAACATAATGCTGGAGTGGAGGGAACAAAATATCCAGTGAAATTCAGATGTATTACATCACCATCCAGTTACATCACATCCAGTATCAGGTCACCAGAGGGCATAACCAAAAATGGTAGACCAGGGTGACAGAAGAAATCTGGCGCTTTGGCCAAGGCAAGGCAAAAACCTTCCCTCTCCCACACAGTAACATGGGGTCTAAATTCTCCACAGGCTTGCTGAAAGGTTAAACTGGGTTTCTCCAGGTTTCATTCATCACAGCCTTCCTGACCGCAAAACCACGTGAAACCGCAAATTCACATGAAACGGAATGGGCATGGCGGAATCAGCGGGGAAAGAACACCCTGTTAAGCTTGAGTCTAGTCTGGCATCTAGAGCTGGGGCCATCAGCCTTAATTGACAGTGTAGAAGGTGTAGCTTTTGGGATGAATGAGATTCCCACTGTCCCTAGAGTGGCGGTGGGCCCTGAGACGTAGTATGGATGGTTGTGTCACTCCTCCTGCTCTTACTGCTGAAGCCTGCCCACTGCCCAGTACCCAGCTCTAGATGCCAGACTAGACTCAAGCTCAACAGGGCCTTTTTTCCCCGTTGATTCCACCAAGCCCGTTCCCTTTCATGTGGTTTTGCTACATAATAAGTAGGGACAGATTGGAATCTCGTTCATCCATTCATGTCTCCAATAGCTACAGCTTCGACACTGTCCATATAGGTGATGGCCTCAACCTCTAATGCCATCCTTGCTCCGTCTCAGGGCCCACCACCTCCTCCTCATGCTGTTACCGCTGCCACCTGCCCAGTACCCAGCTCTAGATGCCTGTTACCAATGCTGTCCACGCTCTGTCTCAGAGCCCACCGCCTCCTCTTCCTGCTGTTCCTGCTGCACCCCCCAGGCTGGATCAATATGAGCCATCAGGATGCAGGTATACTTCCGATGAGCCAGCTGATTCGAGTGGGTGGCATCTTTAACCCTGGAGCGCAGCTCAAAGCATAAGTGGAAGTGCACGTCAATCACATCCAATTGGTGCAAATCTGCCAGTGTGGAGCTGTAGAAATTCCTTTCTATGATGTCCCAGCTCACATTAAGAATTGGGTACTCTAGCACTTCACCAGCTTTGAATCAGACATGGACATGTTGCATATCACCAGTCATTTGGGGCCCAGCACCTCGGTGAGCCGAATAAACAGGTGGTCCAGGTTGGTTTTCCAAACTGGCTCCAAAAGGCCGCTGCTTCCTTGTACTGTATTGGTGCAGTCCTGAAATCTACAGTACTCAGGAGTGTTTCACAGATAGATAGATAGATAGATAGATAGATAGATAGATAGATAGATAGATAGTCAGTGTGTTACATATACTCAGCCAGAGGCAGGGTACCCTACCTGACTGTATGCACAGTATCACACTGTACTGAGACAGACACTCAGACGCAGTGTATACTGCAGTATATATTTTGTATACTGTGCTGCATTTTACAAGCGTCCCCACTGAAGGAAAGTGCTGCATACAAAACACACAGAGCGCACTTGCATTTTTGGTGTCACCCCCCCCCCCAATAAAAAAAATCCACTTACTATACAAATTTGGACTTTGTGAAGCATATTAGCTAAAAGGTAAAAAAAGGTAATGCTCGGTGTCATGCCCCACTCAAATTGCTGGCAGCAGCATGGGTAACTTGCTTGGTGGCAGAAGGAGGAGAGGCAGCGGAGGAAGATTGAGCAGTTTGAGCTTGCTTCTTCGGCGGAGGTGGTCGCACAGAGCTCTGTGCTTTCACCAGGTGTTCCTGCCAGGTTACCGGGTGGTGGCTTTTAAAATGTGTGCTCATGCAATTTGTTCCAAGTGTGTTTGGGTTTATGCCTCGTTTCAAGTGTTGAGCACACAGTTTGCAGATGACCATAGTGTTGTCATCACTATGGACATTAAAAAATGTCCACATGGGCGAACATCTAACTGGGCCAAAAGGTGCTCTGAAGTTGGTGCTCGTGGTGGCGGTCCGCGGTTGTTGAGGCATAGCAGTGATGACAGGCAGCTTCCGACGATGGACGACTATGACTTGCCTCACTGGTATGTGAAGAATGCAGAGTGATATTTTGAAGCATGTCAAGCCACAAAAAAAAATACTACAATGTCTGGCCAAAGAGGAAAGGGCAGCTTTGGCAGGGGTGGCAAGCAAAGCAGTATGAATTTGTTCATAAGCTCTGCTGTTGGTGGTGGGCATCCATTATTACCACACCATAAACAGGAGGTAGTGGAGTACATGACCCAGCCTGAGTCAAGTGATTGTACCCCTCTTCATCCCAGTCTCAGACACAAGCCTTACAGGTGTACCAAACAGTTCATGATACACCTGTTCCTCCTAGTTCTTCATCAGCTGCTGGAAAGTCTTGTGTACAGCAGTATGTAGAGGAGTCCCACCGAGGGGTTGGAGAGGCGGAGCTACAAGCATTATTTCAAGATGCTCAGTTGTTTCACTCATCTGATGAAGAGTTCAGTTCACAGGCTTTTCCCCCACTTACTTTTCACCAGACGAGCCAATTCAAACTGGCTCCAAAAGGCCGCTGCTTCCTTTCAGCACATACAGGGAAACTGTCTCTTCTGATGATGATGATGATGATGATGTCCTTGGTCCGACATGGGGCAAACAAGGAGATCATCATAGGCAGGAAGTAGAGGAGGAGATGGAAGAAAAGGAGGAGGTTGCAGAGCGCCTTCAAAGGGAGAGAGGGAGGAAGAGGGTAAAAGCTGCCCACACTCTGCATTCTTCATGAACCAGTGAGGCAAGGTGAGCAGGAGCTGCAACGCAGATCGGCTGCTGTTTGTCGCATTGCTAGCAGTCAAGACCAGTCATCAGTGCCATCCCCCACAACTTCTACCCCATTGTCCAATCTTTCTGTGGTTAGCATTAGCAGCATCCAACCTTCCATCCCCCAGATGCTGGAGCGCAAGAGGAAATATGGCCCAAATGACCTCAAAACAAACCTAATCAATGCGGCAATTGCACAGCTGATTGCGTTAGAGCTCCTCCCTTACTGGCTGGTGGACTCCAATGCGTTCCGTTACGCATTCTTCTGCACGAACCCACAGTACGTTATGCCTAAGAGACAGTATTTTGCAGAAAAATGTGTTCCTGCTTTGCAGAGCAATGTGTCCACAACCCTGCAGCACTCATTTTCTGGCAAGGTGCACCTGACAACCGACAGTTGGTCGAGCAAGGATGGAGTGGGAAGATATATTTCCTATACAGCTCACTGGGTAACTTTGGTGGCAGCAGGGGAAGATGCAGCTGCAGCAAGGCCTGCATACCTGCCTCCGCTCAAAGCACATCACCATGCAATCTTCCCCTCATCCTCCACTTCCATCTCCTTCT
>NC_092866.1:39832770-39846278 GCF_032062135.1 Pyxicephalus adspersus | reverse complement strand
ACTCATCTTGCCCCAATACAGGGGACCTAAAATCCAGCACTACCAAGAAGTGCTTGTAAGGGACTTGTGCTCAGCCTTTCCGGCTGCCAGCAGCAGCAGCAGGGATCCCTATGGCAGTTCCACCAGCCATGGGAGACAAACAACTCAGTCATGGTGCAGGAATACCTGAGCTCTGCATGGGACATCTGCAACCTGCAAAGCCAGGACCCACTGGGCTACTAGGTATCCAAGCTTGAGCAGGGGCTGGAGCTGGCAGAACATGCCATTCAGATCCTTGCCTGCCCAGCCGCAAGTGTGTTATCTGAAAGATCGTTCAGTGCAGCTGGGGGCGTAGTGAGTGACAAGCGGATTCAGCTCTCCGCAGAAAATGTCGACCGAATCACGCCTATTAAAATGAATAAGGCTTGGATCGGCAATGACTTCAACACCCCTCTGCAGAGTGTACTTAGTCGTCAACTGCTGCACGGCCTGCTGACACCTTGATGGGAAGAGCAGTTTCACAGCCTTCGGCATCT
Organism: Pyxicephalus adspersus; assembly: GCF_032062135.1. Taxonomy (NCBI): domain Eukaryota; kingdom Metazoa; phylum Chordata; class Amphibia; order Anura; family Pyxicephalidae; genus Pyxicephalus; species Pyxicephalus adspersus. The sequence continues at coordinate 39,845,763 of NC_092866.1, read as the reverse complement.
CCTTTTAGTCCTCCCCCTCGTGGCCCCCTACTCTGTCTCTGAGGTCTATAACTTGCATTGGAGCTGTGTACCGGCTAATTTTTTTTACCGAGCACCTCCCTCAGGGCCCTCTGCCTCTATCTACTTTGAGGCCTTTATCACTTCTAATGGAGCTGTGTGATTCATAATTAAATATTTGTATTTGTATTCAGAAATACATAAAATTTTCTGCTATTGGATAGATAGCAAGTGGAATCAAAAATAAATATCTGTATTTTTTTTTTACAGAAATGCAGAAATTTTTATATTTATTTTGATAGATTGCAAGTGGTATCAGGTTATTGGGACTTTGAGGGCCAGCAGATACATATTCAAAACATAACTTGTATGAAAAAAAGAAAATACTTTATTAAATACCATGAAAATCACTAACATATAAAATCCTAAAACACATGCAAACCAAACACAATGTAGGAGTTTCCTGTCAGAGTCACCCTAAAGGGGTGTACCCCGTTCGTATCAATGCATTTCACTGACTAATTCTGCTTCTTCAGGAAAAACAGGGATACCTGGTGTTTGTGGCAAGTGCATAGAAACAAACATGTTAGTGATTTTAAAGTTATTTAATAAAGTATTTTCTTTTTTTAATACAATAAAAGTTATGTTTTGAATATGTATCTGCCGGCTCTTAAAGTCCCATTAGTTAGTGGAATTCCACAGATTTACAATTATGTATTATTATTATTATTAGGTATACTAGTTACCTTGATAAGATTATATTATTAGTATTATTATTATATATTATTATTATGTATTAGGTATACTAGTTGCCTTGATAAGATTAACAGGTTGGAATTTGTACTTTAGTGATTTTATGTCACACTTACCTTTTCCTGACTTCACTTGTCTGCTGCCTGCCTGACTTCGGCCTTCCTTGACTATCCTCTGCTTGCTGATTTGGTAGCGCGCATTGTCCTCACCCCCCTAGTGTGCCCAAGGACTGCAACAGCCTGCAGTGCAACATCTTCACCTTTAGTGGCACTGGAGAAAACCAGGCTGTTGTTTAGACTCTGCGTTTTGGTCTTTCTTAGGGGTCACATCATCATTGAACTACCCCCTACTGGTTTCTTCCCTCCAAGTATGACAGCAGACTTGTGAAAAAAGGCAGCTTACATTGAGATAACAATACAAGTCTGCATACCTTTTGGTCAACCATGAGTTTTGAGCAGAATGCAATAATAATATCAGTTCCTTGGGATGGACTACTATACTTTCAGTGTTGATAATGTACCCACTGAATAACAGCAGACAGCTAAGCATGGTGGTAGCCGGTAATCAAAGAGAGAATACAACATTTTGGCTATTTTTTTTATGATCAATGTAATCCACCCTATACATATATATATATATATATATATATATATATATATATATTCCTTAAACTTTTGAGGACTATTTTTCCACATTTGGTTTCCAGGACTGTGTATCTCCTCTTTCTTCTTCCACTAGAAATCTATGGTAACCAACAGGACCGCCACTGCAGTTTAAGTGTTTATTCCATCAGGAGAGATCAGGAATTCTATATGATTAGGGTAGTTTTGTTCTTTTGAATACTGCCCCACTTCTCTGGGTTTTTAATTGACAAATCTGTAATTTTTAACAATAAAAAAATAAATAATAAATCTTTATACTTATTAGAGTGCTTTGATTCCTATTTCTATTTACTTTTTATGTGTTGTTTTGGATAAATCTGTGAATATGCTACACTGTTAAATGGTTAAATAATGCCCTCTAGTGGAAAACTGTTACTGTAAAAAAATATATTTCTTTTATCTTTGTTACATTTTAACGTTTGGTCCATTGGCTTTCAAAAACATTAGTAGGCAAAGTAACTTACCTCAGAGGTGTAAATAACAGCACAGTGCTTGATTACTGGGCAATGGTTCTCCTCCAATAATTGGCTCAGGGCTGATATTGGATGAGAATAGTGTTGGTCGAAAAGCTCACTATTCGATTCGGCAGCTATTCGCTCGAATATAGCAAAAAAATTTGGGTGGTCGAACATCGAATTCGAACACCATTAAAGTCAATGGGAGGAAAATTCGGGTTTGTTTCAGCACTGTGTAGAGCTTCTACAGCCTTCAAACAGGTGTAAAAAGATACATTATAAAAGGATACATAATGATTGGCTGAGGAAAGGGAAACCCTGATGATGCTTGAGCTGTCATCAGGGTTTCCTATTTCTCAGTAAATCACAGAGCAGTAGAGGTATGAATGTAGATAGTATCTCTAAATTTTTTTTTTTTTCTCCAGAATTTTTGCTGTCGAATCCCGTGATTTTCGGGTCGGGTCTACTCGAATTCGAACAGCCATATTCGGGTCGAATATAGGGACAACCCGAATTCGAACATCAACACTAGATGAGAATCTTGCATGTGTACATCGTCCAAACAACCATCCCGGCAAATAGACGACGAACGCTCATAATGGAAGTAAAGGGGAGAGAGTGCATGAGGGTGCCGCTCCGTTGTACATTTTATTGATGTATTTGTGTACACCCCTTGGTGTTTTGCAACTCTTTTAAACTATTGAAGTTTTATATTTTATTTACAAAGGTAAACTTCATATTGGTGAATAAAATAGTTTTTGTTATTTTAATTTAATTATATAAATAAATAATATTATTATTATAATAATATAATGGTAATGTTAATAATCTGTTATTTTCATTATCTATGGATGTTAGAAATAAACATGTAAAATAAGATAAAGGGTTTCCTCTACACTATGGCCTAGCTTAAAAGAATGCAAAGCGTACAAATCAGGATATAGCTGGGATAGAAGTGTTCAACACGGTACACAAAATCATGCTGTTTGCAGATGATATATTGTTAACGTTAACAGCCCCGACCACGACCTTGCCAAATTTGCACATTTTACTTACCCAATTTTCAGAGATATCAGGTTTAGTAATAAATAATGAAAAGTCTAAAGCTTTAAACGTTTCCTTGCCACCATCAGTTGTTGAAGCGTTGCAACCCTATTTTGCATATAAATGGTTGAGAGTTATCCCATACTTGGGTATAAAAATCACTTCCCAATTGTCATCAATATATCAGGCCAATTATCTGCCTTTGTTCCGCGAGCTTTCTACCTTGCGTTCCAAATGGCAGAATCTCCTGTTCTCCTGGATAGGCAGAATACATGCCATAAAAATGACTTATCTCCCGAAATTATTGTATCTGTTTCGAACACTTCCAATACCAGTTCCCATGCAAGTACTTAAAGATGAACAGAGGAAAGTGTCACGATTTATCTGGGACCCTGGGAGACCACAAGTACCACATAAAGTACTGCACCGACATAAACTAAAAGGGGGACTTTCGGTTCCTAACTTCAGTAGATATATGCAGGCTGCTCAACTAGCTCCATTAGTGGCACTCCACCGCCTTAAAGACCCACCAATTTAGGCTCAATTGTATGCTGAAGAGCTACCAGCAGTGCAAATATATAATCTTCTATGGCTGCCTTCCTCAAAGCGCCCTCTGGTGTCTGATCCTACGCTGTCTTATGCACTGGGAATCTGGGACAGGGTGAAAACTTCAGCGGGCTTGATGTCTGTTCACACCCCCTTAATTGGCATCATAAATTGTCCTATTTTTGCACCAGCATATGAGAACCCAAGAGCCTTTCTCTGGTGGGCTCAGAGGCCTGTTCGATACGTGTATGACCTGTTCTCGCTTTCTGGGATCAGGTCCTTCGCGTATTTACAGGAACACTGGACATTGCCTTCCGGCGAGCTTTTCAGATATATACAGATTAGACATTTTTTAAAGCAGTTTACTTAAATATACAGCAGACTCTCCACTAAAGCTTACAAGTTTTGAATCCTGCTGTTATCAGGGTTCTAGCTCTGCAGGTTTGGTATCTATGATTTATGATTTACTAATAAGTATGGATACCTACCCTCTCTCTTTTGTTGATAGATGGGAGACAGATTTGGGCACTAAATTAGATGTAGAGGAGTGGCAGAGGATATGGCAGACCATAGCTAACTGCTCTCCAAATGTAATCATGCAGGAAAATGCATACAAAGTACTATTTAGGTCGTACTTAACACCAGTAAGAATCGCTAAATTTGCAAATGGGAGCGACCCGTGCTGTTTCAGAGGTTGTAAAGACCTCGGTACTTTTCGCCATTTATGGTGGGACTGTCCAGTGGTCAAAAAACTTTGGATACGGATTTTCAACTATATACGATTGGTTCTGCATGTGTCTATTAGGAGGGACCCCTGGACTGCATTGCTCCACAAATTAGGTTCTACCTTGTCTAGGAGTCAGTGTAAATTGATCTCCTTTATTCTCTTGGCCACTCGTCAGGTGATAGCAGCTGCATGGCGGAAACCCTCTTTAAGCTTTCAAGCAGTGCTGTCCAGATTGTCGGACACTATGGTCGGATTGTCGGACACTATGGAAAAAATGTCTGCTGTGGCCAGTGACTCTGTGCACAAATTCTACAAAGTTTGGACACCTTGGTTGGACCATCATACTGCCCCTGACATAGACCGTAGGCTTTTTCAATTATGATAAATCGATGTGCTTATTTGTAATATCAATCTCGAGTACATTTTTTTTGGTTATTTTTCTTGAATAATTTTAGTTTATGTTGTTTGTCTTTATATTTTAAGTTTTTACTAATATCATGCTCAACAATGGTATGGTTTTCTTTTTCTCACTGCTTTTACTTTTGTTGTTTTGTATATTTTGAAAAATTTCAATAAAAACATTAAAAAAAAAAAAAAGAATGCAAAGCTAAGTAATTTGTTTGCTATAGTAATGGATGGGTCATTTTAAAGATGACCTATCCTTTGAGCAAAGGTGTAAAGTAATTATGTTAATGGTGTGAATAGGGGACTCCGGCCTAGGACATATTAGAAAACTAGGATGTCCTAGATAAATCCATATTTGCACAGCTGACCCAGAGGAAGGCAGAAAAACCCTTATAAAGCATGGTGCCTGGATCAACAGTCGCTGGTGTCATTCCTTTTAACCCCCCCTAGCGTTCTAATTCTGTCCGTATTTTCACGCAAAAAACATTTTTTTTGCATGGAAATTTATTTTACATTGTAGGCTTATAATTTTTACACATAACTCACCGAAATATGTCCAATATTTAATAAATTTATTAATAAACTTTAAATAAAAAAACACAAAAGACTTCCGGGGCAGCTCCTGAGCTCATGGCTGCATCTTAACCAGAGCTTCGCAACTCGCCCGTCCTGCAAAGGAAAAAACCTGCAGTTAACAGAGGAATACTCACCTCCTCCTCGCTCCTTTGATCTCTACTGCGCTTGGGCGGCATCCAGAGCTGTTGTAAGAGATGCGACATGTCCCCCTCCTACCCAGGGTTTGTGCTCTCTTCCTAAGCTTTGTTGTGTGGTGGCCATCTTGGCCACGTGGCTGCAGCACAGTACTTTTTTCATCCACTCCTCGGCTCCACTTGGGGGATCCTGTAAAGCAAAAGCATCGCATCCAGGGATGACAACAAATTATGGGAGCAGGGTAGGTGACTCCTAATATCCCTGCATTCCCCTGCTTGCTCTTCCTTCCTGCCCTATCCCACAGCAGCTGGGGTCACAGAGGGTTCTTATCCATTTTGGGAATTCAACAGAGGCCCCCATCACTTTCTCAAGCACTATCTAAAGAAACATCCAGAAAATTTTGCTTCTGCAACCCTCTCCACCTGTATCACCTTAGCAATCCACAGTTACACCAGGACATTGTGGCACCAGGTGGGCAGTCGTTAGCACCTACACTGCCTGTGTACATACTACCTACATACCTAGGACTGGGACTCTAGACTGCTGTAGCCCTACAAGTCAGCTCCATACCAACAACCCAATTAACACACTGCCTCACACGGTAACATTCCTAAGATATGTACAAATACCTCTCACGTACTACTCCGGCAAGAATAAGAAAAAAAAAAGTCCCGCACAGCACCTAGGTCACCAGAAGCCACTACTTCCCACACCACCCGGGACCCCGCAGCTTCCTGGTCTCCTCCTTCGACTCCTTGTATGGAATTTGCTACCTAACCTTCTCAGCATACTTGTTGTGAAACAGCGTAGGAAGTGTCCAACATTCTCCTGCCCTACTTTGAGAGGAAGTTTTCAGCGGTTGAAACTGCTCTCCAACAAATTGCCTTCAACACTACTAGAATTGTTGTGCTTAAACAGAGTATTAGTGACCAGGAAGACCAGACCACAGAACAATAGACAACTATTGCTCAACAACTCCTCCTTGTCTCCCTGTCTGACAAGTGCCAGGACCTGGAGAGCAAGCACCGTCGAGCCAACCTTCGCCTGATTTGCATTCCAGAGTGCTACAAACTGGTTGACCTGGCCCGCTTTATCGCAGTGGATATCCCTCAGGTCCTGAGTATGGATCCCCTGCCTCCACATGCCATCGAGCCTGTCTACTGCTTGGGTCCAGGCCAATGCACTCAAAGCTCCAAGCTCGTGTAGGTATTGCCAGATTCTTCCCCGCAGCAGACAAGGAACTTATCCCCTTAGCCATAGCACAGCAACGTAGAGCTTTCTATCCAGCCTGCAAATTCCTCATTGAGTGCAACATCCGTTTTGCTTTGCTTTATCAAGCGAAACTTCAAGTCTCTGTCAATAGGGTGCATATGTTCTTTGATGACCCCTCCCTTGCCCTACCTCGCCTTCAGGAGATTTTTGCACCTGACCGGGTTACCTGAACACTGTCACCCTGGATACCATTGGGATGGCGTCCCGCTTGCTGGACAATGGCCTCCATCAACATTCCTGATTTTGAATACATATGATGGGTCTCCAACTTATGCAATGTTTCTTCAAATTTTACTCTGGGCCCCCCTCCCTTTCTTCTCCTCCTTGAATTTCCAACTTGTGTGCTGGATATTTTATATACCCCCAAACACTATTTACCTCCTAACGGTAAACCAGGTATCTCTCCCCTTGTACCCCTTACAAATCACCTGAGTTATCATAGCCCCCTTCTCCATTTTCCCTCCGAGGATTACCTGAATTGTATATTTTGTATTTCTTATACTCCCACGCACTATTTACCCCTCAATGGTAAATCAGATTTCCCTACCTTCCTATCCCTACTAAGTCATTTGTTTTACCAAAGTTGCAAGCCTTCCCTGTTTATGGGAAAGAAAACTCCCTTCCACCCTTATCCAAGAGTGTAAAAAATTTCAAAAAACTTATGGTTTATGAGTTCAATTAACCATTTTCCTTGTAACTTAGCGATAATATGGTTGTGTTTTTACTCTGGTATCACCTAGTTACCTCATTTGGCATTGTGTTATGTATAGTGTTGTTGTTCGAATTCGGGTCGTCCTAATGTTCGACCCGAATATGACCGTTCGAATTCGGGTGGACCCGACCCGAATTTTCCAGAATTCTAATGCCTAGGGACCTCCCCCATGATGCCTAGGTCAATCCAATTAGAGCAGGGATGCCCCCTCCATGTTTGTTGTGGCAGGCAGCCGTCCGCTCAAAGCACATCACAGTGCAATCTTCTCCTCATCCTCCACTTCCACCTCCTCCTTTTGACTCTTGTGCCTCAACCTCTTCCTCCAGGGACACTTTGCCATTGAGACCCAACACCTCCCATTTGGCAGCATCTGTTCACCCCCAGCAACAACCTGCAGTTTGCTATTTCGGTGCACAATTCAGACGTTGCCACTCAGTCCTGAGGTTGCAACCCTGGGTTCCCTCAACCACACCGGCACAGCCATTCTTAGTGCCTTGCAGAAGCAGGAGGACATATGGCTACCTCCCAACAGACTTCAGCCAGGCAACATCGTGTGTGACAAGGGAGCCAATCTGCAGGCAGCCCTGCGTTGTGAGAAACTCACACAGGTACTTTGCCTGGCTCACGTCATGAACCTCATAGTACAGCGGTTCCTTAGGAATTACCCAGGCCTCCACCCGCTGTTGCTAAAGGCCAGAAAGTTGTCAGCACATTTCCGCCGGTCGTACACAGCCAGTGCCAGATTGGTGGATTTAGAGCGAAATCTCAACCTGCCAGTGCACCGTTTTTTTGTGATGTGGCCACACGTTGGAATATTTACGTGCTGCAGCGGCTGGCTGAACAATAGAAAGTGGTGGTGGATTACATAGCAGAGTCTGTTCGTTTCAGACGCATACCTACACTACCTTTCTTCAGCCCTGCAGAGTGACTGCAAATTGAGGACTTGTGAACTGTTTTGTTACCTTTTGAAGAGGCGACCAGGATGATCAGCAGAGATCAGGCCTGTGTCAGTGACACAGGAGGAGGACAACCCTGTGCTGCTGTTCAACCCACAGGAGTGTGGGTCCATATTTACCTCAGCTGTGGGTAGTTTGAGCCACATGACAGCTTTCATGCAGGAGTGCATAGCCAAAGATCCACGCATAGAACACATAAAAACAAAGACTGATGACTATTGGATTGCTACATTACTGGATCCTTGTTACAAGCCTGAGATACAACAAATGACCTAAAATGCAGCACTACCAAGAAGTGCTTGTAAGGGACTTGTGCTCAGCCTTTCCTGCTGCCTGCAGCAGGAGCAGCAGCAGCAGGAATCTCTATGGCAGTTCCACCAGCCATGGGAGCCAAACAACTGCTTTAAGCGGCATGGGTGGCAGCAGCAGTAGAGGTCATCTAAGCCAAACTTTTTATTAGCGGAAGCAAGCTGCCAGTCGTGCAGCAATTGCCAATGACACTCAGCAGCGCTACTCAGTCATGATGCAGGAATACCGAGCTCTGCATGGGACATCTGCAACCTGCAAAGCCAGGACCCACTGGGCTACTGGGTATCCAAGCTTGAGCAGTGGCCGAAGCTGGCAGAACATGCCATTCAGATCCTTGCCTGCCAAGCCGCAAGTGTGTTATCTGAAAGAGCGTTCAGTGCAGCTGGGGGCGTAGTGAGTGGCAAACGGATTCGGCTCTCCGCAGAAAATGTCGACCAAATCACTTTTATTAAAATGAATGGCTTGGATCGGCAATGACTTCTACACCCCCTCTGCAGAGTGTACTGATTAGTCATGCTGCACGGACATCTTGATGGGAAGAGCATGTTCACAGCCTTTCGGCATCTCCTTCTACTCCTCACCCTAGTGCCCCTCTACCTCTACTCTGAGGTCTATAACTTGCAATGGAGCTGTGTAACTGGCTAATTTTTTTTACAGAGCAACCCCCTCAGGGCCCTCTGCCTTTATCTATTTTGAGGCCTATATCATTTGTAATGGAGCTGTGTGATTCATAATTAAATATTTGTATTTTTAGTGGAGAAATACATAAATTTTTCTGTCTTTATGGATAGATAGCAAGTGCTATCAAAAATAAATATATGTTTTTGTTTTACAGAAATACAGAAGTTTTTATGGCTTTCTTTGATAGATAGCAAGTAGGATCAGAATGAAATATCTGTATTTTTTACAGAAAATTTTCTGTTTATTTTGAAAGATAGCAAGTGGTATCAGAATTAAAACAATGCCATCCACACTTCTCAGGGCCCACCGCCTCCTCCTCTGGCTTTCACTAATGCTGCCGCCTGCCCAGTATCCTACTCTACATGCCATTTACTAATACTGTCCACACTTTGTTCCAGAGCCCACCACCTCTTCCTTCTGTTACTGCTGCTGCCTGCCCAGTACCCAGCTGTAAATGCCAGTTAACAAGGCTGTCCATTCCGCATTTTAGAAAGTCACAGCTAGAAGATAGGAAAAGGCAGTCCCCTACACAGCAATGTCTCCAGTAGCTAAAGCTTCTACACTGTCCATATAGGTGATGGCCTCAAACAATAATGCCCTCCTTGCTCCATCTCAGAGCCCACCACCTGCTCCTCCCAGTACCCAGCTCTAGATGCCAGACTAGACTCCAGCTCAACAGGGTCTTCTTTCCCCGCTGATTCCTCCAAGCCCAATCCCTTTCATGATCTTAATCTGTAGATCCTTACCTTTCAAAATTATTGACTAACAGATAGATCCTGTTTCTCAATATATTTTGTTGAGAGCAAATATCCAGGTCACTACATATTCCTTCCTTAATGTTTACGCACCCACTTGACCCAATGCGCACTTTTTTATTAAAACTCCTCCTGGAAGGGGATTACCCCAATTTCATTATTGCAGGGGAGTTTAATTTCAACATGGATGCAAAACTTGACATGTCTACCTCCAAAAGAACAGGTGGTGTGTTCCCAGTTGATCGAATTGCTGGGCACCTCCCTCTTTTGTATCCCTGGAGTGTGAGAAACCCCAGGGCCAGAGAATACTTATGTTGATCGAGAGCGTACAAGACATTCTCCTGCATTGACTTTTTTCTCACTCCCCCTGTGACTCCCTGCTTCCTAGTATCTAATCTTATACATACCATGCAGTTGTTCTTTCTGACCATGCCCCGGTTTTGCTGCATCTGCATTTGCCCAATGCCTAACGCCCATACCTTGATTGATTGGGAACCCTGACTTTAACCCTGGACTCACTTCTCCGGTGTTCAAAGAATGGGCGGCAGCAGGTATATTCTTTGTGCGATCTTTTTTAAACCCTAAAACACATAAACCCTATTCCCTCTTTGAATTGCAACTGGAATTCCCTGGAACCAGGCACAACGTGTACACTCTCTACCAGTCCCGTGATTGCAGTTCCATGGTTGCTCGGCCTCAGACTGCCACAATACCCTGGACACCATGCTCCTCTCCGCACCGTCCCCTACTAAAGCGATATCCAAATTTTATGAATTCCTCACAGAAACTATAGACTATGATACTCTTACCACGGGCCTAGTGGGTTGGCGGCAACATTTTCCAACCTCTTTCCGGTTCTGGGCAACCCGTCTTTCCCTACTGGGTTGGAGGACAGGAGGTTCAAAGAATTGCTCTCTTCTGGTGTTTGTAGAGTGTTACACTTTGTTAGATCAAGGAGATGGATCAGTCCGGAGGAGTTAAGAGAGCCTACAGGTGAGTTTCAACTGGATTTCTTGAAAACTTTGCAGATCACCCACTTTTTGTCTACTCTCCGCACGGTCCTATCCTATTGCAGACCCCTTACTTCTTTCGAACACCTATGCATGGGGGGGGGTAGAAACACCGGGCTGGGTGGGAAGGACACTGTGTCCAGGATGGACACTGCTCGGTCCATTGTTCAACAAATGTCTGACCAGGATATCCCAGATGACCCGCTTTTTTTCCTTCTACAACACAATTCATTTTCACGGAAGGCATATAAAAGCTCGGTAATCAGACACCTTATCATGGCTGCTATTTTTTGTATAGCCGCCTGCTTGCAAAACCCTGATCCACCTACAATTGGCTCATGGCTTGGTAGAGTCAATGAGATCCATTGAATGGAGGACCTTACATCTTCTATTCGGGGCACTGGCAGGAAGGTGGCCAATACATGGTACTATTGGTCACAGTTCATGATCACTAATGAATACCGGGATCTTACTACTCCCAATTAAATATCTCCATCTGGCCCACACACCCTTACCCTTTGGTTGGCTCGGCTGATGCAGAACCCCTATAGGAGTAATCCCACCATTTTGTGAATTTTCCCCCTATACCTTTTCCCTTGTGTCCCAACTATATACCCCCCCCCCCCCCCCCCCCCCCCCCGGCACATACCCTTTTGTTGTTCTTTTAATCTACAGGTTCTCTAGCACTTTTGTTGCACCAAGCTTGCACGAACTTGTTTGGAATATTCTATTTATGGCTGTTATGTTTGTATGTTTATTTTGTTTTATTTCAACCTTGAGATATTCATGTCTCCCTTTCCCTGTTTTTTTGTATCCTGTTGAAAGTCCTAAATAAAGAATGTTTTAAAAAAAAAAAAATATGTCTCACTCGGCCACCTAGTGGCTACTTGCCAAACTGCACAGCTTCCACAATGGGCCTGATTTAATAAAGCTCTCAAAGGCTGGAGAGGATACACTTTCATCAGTGAACATGGGTGATCCAGCAAACCTGGAATGAATTCTGTCAAAGTAATTTGCTATTTGCTAGCAAATATTTTGATTCCTAGACCATATCTTTCCAGGTTTGCATGATTACCCAGCTTCACTGATGAAGGTTTATCCTCTCCAGCTTTGGAGATCTTTAATAAATTAGGCAGAATAGGTAAAGCTATATGTATAATTGAACATTTATATTCATTTAATATAATGTAGAGCAAATTGACACGTAAATATATTATAAATACACCCCAAGGGGGTCTATTCATAAATATTTTCAGAATTTACTAAACTTTTACTGAAAATATTTTCATTTTCATATGTCTGTTATAACATTTTAGTATCTTACAAAAAATGCAGATCTCAGTTATGTTGTTTGCCTTTTGAAAATAAAAATTAAATCTCAGGAAAGTGAAATGTGGGCCACTATTGCTGAATAGTATTTTAGGTGCATGCTTAACAGATGCCATCAGTTTGTGCTGTTGAGTCAAGGAATCAGTTTAGATCGGGGTCCCCAACCCCCGGTCTGACAGGTGAGCTGCAGGCTCTGGCCAGTGCACCCCCCAGCGGATCAGGAGAAGGACCCCCCTTTGGCAGGCGCACTGGCCAGAACCACGGACCATTGCTCCCGTATATATCGCAGGCTCAGACCTGCATTGGAAGAGTGGGCACGGCTCCTGCACATGTGCGGTCCGGAGTCCGTGCACGTAGTGGTCCGGTAGCTCCAAAAGCTTGGGGACCATTAGTTTAGATGATATTCAATATAACATTTGGTTACCCAAGATGAGGACATGTAGAGGTTGATTTACTAAAATAATGGAGCATATCCCCTTTCAAAATTGGGTCATGGAATGTCTCTTTTGTCAAAAAAAAAACTAAATTCCCTTCTTCCCTTCTGGCATCTTTTGTTTACCCTTCCTAGTGGTAAAGAAAAAGTCACACTTGGGGTAGGTAAACCTATGGAAAGGTTAGTAAATACAGCACTTACCAGTCTTCTTCCTTCTTCCTCCGGTGTCTTCTGCA
>NC_092866.1:39815040-39831584 GCF_032062135.1 Pyxicephalus adspersus | reverse complement strand
GTGATTGGCTGAGAAATAGGAAACCCTGATGACAGCTCAAGCATCATCAGGATTTCCCTTTCCTCAGCCAATCAGGGAGCAGAGCAATTAGCAGAGCTCTGCTATGCTGACAGCTCCGCTCCCCTGATTGTTCCGGCAGCCCTAGAGGAGCTTTGACATGTGTTCTGTATCTGTAGCACATACTAATGCTCCTCTAGGGCTGGGGGAGTAATCAGGGGAGCGGAGAACCTAATATGCAAATTAGTTAAAAATGTAGTAAAACGTGATAAAAACGCAGGTAAACGCGGCATAGGCGTTTTCCAGCATTTTAAAGGCAAGCTTTAAAACGCTAATAAAAATGCATAAAACGCATATAAACGCAATAGGAATGTTTACATGCGTTTTTAAAAACCCTCCATGTAGACCCAGCCTTAAGATAAAGCTCATAAATGTGCCTGAAGGAAACGTCCTGGTGTAGATTAGCCTATTGGAATGCATAGGGATTTCAAACATGGGCTTTAAAAGCCTCAGGTTAAATGCTGGGGAAACAGTCCATGTAGACTAAGCCTTACATAATAGAAAAAAGACTTGATTTTGTAAAAATATTTTTAATATTTACATGACATAGTATTTCATCATCTCCAAATAAAATTCATTCAAAGTAACATAAATCAATATATAATAGTTTTTGGCAGTCTACATCAAGAGGGTAATGATCGCTTCAAATATTAATAAAATATGTGGAACACAAAATCTAAATATCAAATTACATGGGTTGTAAATATATATATATATATATATATATTTTTTTTTTTTTTTTTTTTTTGAATAGTAAAGGTTATAGGTTACATTAACGGTGTGGAAAGTTTTGAAATGATTTATTGTGCTCTGGTTTTATTTATCACAAAAAACTGGCATTTAACAGGGGTGTGTACACTTTTTTATATAGCAAAAATACTGTGTAGTAAAAAACATTAATGTATTCATAAAATAATTGTCAATATCCGATATTGTATGCAAATTTCAATTAAATCTTGCATCAAACACAAAAGGAAAAAACACCATACTAATAAATATACTTTGTATATAAACTCTTTGTCCTGGCCCCATCAGTGTCCTAAAGGGAAAGTACAGTGCCATTGTGGTTAAGTTTAGGGTGACTGGAAGTAAAAATATAGTTTAGTAAACTGGACACTTAGATTTTCATTTCCAGTAAATGTAGTAAATAATTAAGATGATTTCTGTGTCAACTAATATTAAAAAAAGATACATAGAGACAAAGTTTGACAAAAGAATAAGGTGTCAGGTAATGTCAGGTTTTTTAATAATTTTTTTAGGCAACAAGAGTGTACTACATATTTTTATGAAGCAAATACACCCATGCTTAAATTAATTTTAAGACAAACATATTAAAAAAATAAACAGCCTCAAAAAATACCAGGGGTGCTAAAAAAATTTCATTTGGTTAATTTTTAGTTATAGTGTGAATAAATGGTTGACATCGGACAGACCAAAATCATTTTTAAAAACTAGTATTTCATTAAATCACATGATTGACATCAATACAGACAATTCCAAAAGTACCTGAATGTTACATTGCCACTCTAAAGTTTGAATAAACAATTTAAGTTATAGTTGCAAATATATATATTTAACTTTTGGAAACTTATCAAATAAGCCTAAGTATTTAAAAAAATTACCAGAAGACTGATATACATTGGCTCACACGCTCCTTTAAACACAGTCATGTTTTATAACTATGTATCATTATTCTAGTATAAATAATTCCCAACAGAAAGAATTTAGGCTCACTTAAATAGATAAATTACATAGATAATACAATAAATACCATAGCATAACATTAAGTGGATGCACATGTTAAAATGATGCTTTGGTTCTCCCCAAGGAGAATTTTGATAAAGCATATAATTTAAACACACATTGTACATGCATTGTGATAAAATGTTTTTGAATGGGCTGCACCGCACCTAATGCATAATGCTGCATGACAATTTTCTGGAATAACCACACAAATTATACACATTTGTCTACCAATGATTTATTTTATCACACATGCACATCACACATGAGCAGCAACAGACCACACTACAGTATACAAGTTGGTGGGTATGTACCACTAACATGCATCACTACGTGCAATTTGCAGTGTTTTAACATGACAAACAGATGTAAATGGTCATTATAGCTGTGAATGACTTTCTAGAAGAAGTAATTGTGCTTATTAGTGATTATCTACTTTTACCTGACAAAAACAGAAAAGTACATTGACTTGGGTAAAAACCTAGGGCACAAAATGTGCCATCACTTCTAATATTTAAAACAGTAGTCAACGGAAATGCCAAACCCATTAATGTAAATAAATGAATACATGGTATGTTATACTTAAAACATTTATGCAAAAGGCAGAAAATTTTAAATCACATGGGCTCATTATATTTATCACTCCCCACCCCCCTTTTTACAGAATTTAGTATTTTGTATTTTTGATTTTTTTATGATAGGTAACGTGCACTCAAATGATCCTTTGTGCATAGCTTTTTTTTACCAGTAGATGGCACTTGGTCCTTGTGTAAAGTCTTAGACCAGCGGTCCCCAACCTGTGGTCCGCGGGAAAATTTTGGTGGTCTGCGTCTCTGGCCGGTGCACCCCCCAGCAGGGTCAGGAGATGGACCTCACTTGGGGGGGTGCACCAGCCAGAGCCACAGACCATGTCTCCCATATGCATCGCAGGCTCAGGGCACAACCCACCTACTCTCTCATCGCAGGCTCAGACCTCTGGCATCATTACGTCAATCTGTGGAAAGTTTCTTCCCCTTTGAGTGACACACTGTTCCCCGCGCATGTGCGGTCCAGAGAACATAAATTTAGTCGTCCGTGACGTCCAAAAGGTTGGGGACCACTGTCTTAGACGAGTTTGGTATACTTTTTTTTATAAGGCCACAGCACCATCTAGTGGGCCAGTATAAATTAAGATTCTTTGTCTAATGGCATTTTCAGGTTCAAAAATCTTGGTTTGAATTTGAATACATATTGTAAGTTCCCTTTTAGTAAAATTGGTAGGATATATTTCATGTAAATAGACCCCAAACGTGTCAAGCCCAAAAAAACTGCATGTACCTATGAAATGGTGGAAATATAGAATACTCAAAATGTCATGTGGTTTCGCTACATAGTAGGTAGGGACAGATTGGAATCTCGTTCATCCATTCATGTCTCCAATAGCTACAGCTTCTACACTGTCCATATAGGTGATGGCCTCAAACTCTAATGCTGTCCTTGCTCTGTCTCAGAGCCCACCGCCTCCTCCTCATGCTGTTACTGCTGCCGCCTGCCCAGTACCCAGCTCTAGATGCCAGTTACCAATGCTGTCCATGCTCCGTCTCAGAGCCCACCGCCTCTTCTTCCTGCTGTTTCTGCTGCACACCCCAGGCTTGATCAATTTGAGCCATCGGGATGCAGGTATACTTCCGATGAAGCAGCTGATTCGAGTGGGTGGAATCTTTAACCCTGGAGCGCAGCTGGAAGCAGAAGTGGAAGTGCATGTCAATCACATCCAATTGGTGAAAATCTGCCAAAGTGGCGCTGTAGAAATTCCCTTCTATGATGTCCCAGCGCACATTAGGAATTGGGTACTCTAGCACTTCACCAGCTTTGAACCCAACAGCCATGGCCATGTTCCAAATCTCCAGACATTTGGGGCTCAACACCTTGGTGAGCTGAATAAACAGGTGGCCCAGGTGGGTTTTGTACATTTACAGTGATTGCTCATGATACCTGATAATATCCTATATACACGAGTTGATGATGACAACGTCGGGCTGAGGTCTCTGTTCTCTATGTACTCTGAAGAGACATGGGTCAGGAAATAGAACTGTACAAGGTGGTGGTCAGTTCTGTAATGACGCACTTGTGCATTTTACCCAGAGATCCCCCAATGTGTCGTTTGCAAATGACATCTCACCCTTCCTTTTCAGCTGGTTCCCAGTCCGAAACTCATCATTCTGCAGTATTTTCACAAGATCTTTGTTGACGGATTTTTGAATGGAGTCTCCCAGAATGGCCACATACTTGTTGTGAAGTCCCTGGACATCTGCTGAGCTGAATAACTTCATGGCTCAATGTGGACAACCAGGACCTCTCAGTTCCTGTTACACATACCGGTGTCTCCCATCTCATCCCCCCGACATATACAGAGGGACTGCTGTGCCATTTCCCGGGGTAACATACACAGAAATTTAGTTCGATAAAGCGTGGTACCGATGGATGAAGCAGAAGACGTGGCCTTCTACATTCAATCACAAATTTCAGATTACACACTTGCATTACACACTTCGAGGTATCATTAAAGATGCACTACACCCAGCTCTAGATGCCAGTTACTAATGCCGTCCACACTCCATTTCAGGGCCTGCTATCCAGTGGAAGCACATGAAAGGGAATGGGCTTGGCGGAATCAGCGGGAAAAGAAGACCCTGTTGAGCTTGAGTCTAGTCTGGCATCTAGAGCTGGGTACTGGGTAGTGGTCATGCTGCAGCAGTTGGGTACTGGTCAGGCGGCAGCATCAGTAACAGCAGAAGGAGGAGACGGTGGGCTCTGAGACGAAGTGTGGACGGCATGAGTAATTGGCATCTAGATTTGGGTACTGGGCAGGCAGCAGCAACAGCATGAGTAGAAGGCGGTGGACCCTGAGACGAAGTGTGGATGACATTAGTAACTGGCATCGAGATTTGGTTACTGGGCAGGCAGCAGCAGTAACAGCAGGAGGAGGAGGCAGCGGGCTTGGTGGAATCAGCGGGGAAATACATACATTTTTTATCATTTGCAGATATCTAGCAAGTGCTATCACACTTAAATATCTGTATTTGATGGAGAGAAATATATAATTTTTTATGGCCTTTTGGGCAGATACAAAGTGTTATTAGAAATAAATATCTGTATTGTTTGGAGAGAAATACATAACTTTTTATGGCTTTGGGGATTTATAACAAAGTGAGATCAGAATAAAATATCTGTATTTTTTGGACAGAAATACCAAAGTTTTTATGGGTTTTGTAATAGATTGCAAGAGGTATCCTAAATTATGTTACTCCTTGCAATCTATCACAAAAGCCAGAAAAAATTCTGTATTTATCTATAAAAACATACAGATATTTTATTCTGATAGCACTTAGTATCTATCAAAAAAAAACCAATTCTAGATATCCTTCTATCACCTTTTATTAATGTCATAAAACACGACAAGGGTTAAGTCCAAATAAGCAAAGTACAGGAGGGTAAGGCAAAGGCAGGTCAGGAACAATCCGAGGTCAGGGCAGGCAGCAGACAACAATGGTCATTAACAATCCGAGGTCAGAGCAGGCAGAGTTCAGGCAAGAGTCAGGTTCCGACCAGGTCGCTATGGAAATGACAAATGGGATTAGCATAAACCAATACCACCAAGGATGCACCCAAGCACACTGTGTTCACAGAAGCTTATAGCGGGCAATGGTGTACAGGACAGGCTCTCCTTAAATGGCCAGAGTGACCAATGACCTTGCGCCACCTGGCGCCATTTGATTGGACAGTAACTGAATCCCCTGCTTAATTCAAACTAACTATGTGCCGCCCCACGGCGAGGCAGCCGAGTGCCACGCCCTCGGGGGGTACAAGAGGCACGCATGGTAGCGCGCACCTCTTCCCACAGCACCCCTAGGACGTGCACTACTTTGCACATCCAAAGGAGTGCTGAGAACAGGAGTTTCTGTAACCCCGTCTATAGAGATGCAAGGGATGCCGCCTGGCCGAACAGTAGTTTGGCCAGGATGGATCCCTCCACCTGCAGAGAGAGATACACTGCCAGCAGAGCAGCAGCCTCGGCCATGCTGCCTGCTACAGAGGCGTCTCCCTCTGCGGCTGGGATCCCCAGGGACGCTGCGGGCTCGCAGGACGGTTAAGTTCCTTACACTATCAAAATACACAGAGACATTTCTGTATTTCTGTACAAAAATACAGATATTTCATTCTGATACCACTTTACCACTTTACCACTCTATCTATCAAAAAAAACTGTATTTCTGTAAAAAAAAAAAAAAACAGATATTTAATTATGATATGATACGTCCTGCAATCTATCAAAATAAACAGAAAAATTTCTGTATTTTTGTAAAAAAATACAGATAATTAATTCTGATACCACTTGCTATCATAAAAGCCATAATAAATTCTGTATTTTTCTTTTACAAAATACATATATTTAATTATGATACCTTTTGCAATCTATAAAAAAACAGAAACATAAAAATATCTGTATTTTTATTAGAAAATACAGATATTTCATTCTTATACCACTTGCTATATATCAAAAAAGCCATAAAAATTTCTGTGTTTCTCTCCAAAAACTACAGATATTTAATTATGATACCACTTGCAATCTTTCAAAAAAAAAGCCAGAAAAATGTCTGTATTTCTGTAAAAAAAAAAATACAGATATTTAATTCTGATACCACTTGCTATCATAAAAGCCATAATAAATTCTGTATTTTTCTTTTACAAAATACATATATTTAATTATGATACCTTTTGCAATCTAAAAAAAAACAGAAACATAAAAATATCTGTATTTTTATTAGAAAATACAGATATTTCATTCTTATACCACTTGCTATATATCAAAAAAGCCATAAAAATTTCTGTGTTTCTCTCCAAAAACTACAGATATTTAATTATGATACCACTTGCAATCTTTCCAAAAGGACAGAAATGTTTCTGTATTTCTCTACAAAAAATACAAATATTTATTTATGAATCACAGCTTCGTTACAGGTGATATAGGCCTCAAAGTAGATAGAGGCAGAGGGCCCTGAGGGAGGTGCTCCGTAAAAATATTTAGCCAGTTACACAGATACATTGCAAGTTATAGGCCTCAGAGACAGAGAAGAGGTAGAGGACCACGAGGGGGAGGAGATGCAGAAGGCTGTGAACGTGCTCTTCCCATCAAGGTGTCAGCAGGCCGTGCAGCAGTTGATGACTAATCAGTTCACTCTGCAGAGGGGTGTTGAAGTCATTGCCGACCCAAGCCTCATTCATTTTATTAAGCGTGATTCGGTCGACATTTTCTGCGGAGAGCCCAATCCGCTTGTCACTCACTACGCCCCCAGCTGCACTAAACGCTCTTTCAGATCAAACACTTGCTGCTGGGCAGGCAAGGATCTGAATAGCATGTTCTGCCAGCTCCGGCCACTGCTCAAGTTTGGATACTCAGTAGCCCAATGGGTCCTTGCTTTGCAGGTTGCAGATGTCCCATGTAGAGCTCAGGTATTTCTGCACCATGACTGAGTAGCGCTGCTGAGTGTCATTGGCAATTTCTGCACGACTGGTGGCTTGCTTCCGCTGAAAAAAAGCCTGCATTGTTTGGCTTAGATGACCTCTACTGCTGCTGCCACCCATGCCGCTTAAGGTAGTTGTTTGGCTCCCATGGCTGGTAAAACTGCCATAGGGATCGCTGCTGCTGCACTGCTGCTGCTGCTGCCAACCATAGAGGCTGAGCACAAGTCCCTTACAAGCACTTCTTGGTAGTGCTGCATTTTAGGTCCTGTATTGGGGCAAGTTGAGTTGTTGTATCTCAGGCTTGTAATGTGGATTCAGTAATGTAGCAATCCAATAGTCATCAGTCTTTCTTTTTATGTGTTGTATGCGTGGATCTTTGGCTATGCACTCCTGCATGAAGACTGTCATGTGGCTAAAAAGTTCCCACAGTCGATGGAATTCTGGACCCACACTCCTGTGGGTCGAACAGCAGCACAGGGTCGTCATCGTCCTCCTCTGTCTGGTCTTGCCATCGACAGAACATGCCGCCTTGTGTTTGGGTGGATGGATGGATGCCATGTACCCTCAATCTCCTCCTTTGCCCCTATCCTTCCCTTCTTCCATGCTTGCAATGTCCTCCTCATCCTTCTCCACCTCTTCCTCTTCTTGGATTTGGGGTGCACTATGCCTAGTAGGCAGGCATGTCCGAGATGATTTGAAACGTCATCTCTTGATCCATCGTCCGCTCTGTGTCGTGCCTAAGATCCACCATCATCTGTTCCAGCAGGCATATGATGGGGATGGTGTCACTGACACAGGCCTGATCCTTGCTGATCATCCTGGTCGCCTCTTCAAAGGTGACAATACAGTGCACAAGTCCTCAATTTGCAGCCACTCTGCAGGGCTGAAGAAAGGTAGTGTAGGTATGCGTCTGAAACGAACAGACTCTGCCACTTAATCCACCACTGCTTTCTGTTGTTCAGCCAGCTGCTGCAGCATGAAAAAGGTGAAATTCCAATGTGTGGCTACATCACAAATTAACCGGTGCACTGGCAGGTTGATATTTCCCTGCAAATCCACCAATCTGTCACTGGCTGTATATGACCGGCGGAAATGTGCTGACAACTTTCTGGCCTTCAGCAACAGCGGCTGGAGGCCTGGGTAATTCCTAAGGAAGCGTTGTACTATCAGGTTCATGACGTGAGCCAGGCAAGGTACCTGTGTGAGTTTTCCACAACGCAGGGCTGCCAGCAGATTGGCCCTGTTGTCACACACGACCTTGCCTGGCTGGAGTCTGTTGGGAGCTACCCATATATCCTCCTGCTCCCGCAGGGCATTTAGAGTGGCTCCGCCCATGTGGCTGAGAGAACCCAGGCTTCGCAACCCTTAGGACTGCATGGCAACGTCTGAATTGTGCACCGAAATAGCAGACTGCAGGTTGTTGCTGGCGGTGAACAGATGCTGCGGAATGGGGGGTGCTGGGTCTCCACAAAAAAGTGTCCCTGAAGGAAGAAGTTGAGGCAAAAGAGTCAAAGGAGGAGGTGAAAGTGGAGGTTGAGGAGGAGATTGCATGGCAATGTGCTCTGGGCGGAGGTAGGTATGCAGGCCTTGCTGCAGCTGCATCTTCCCCTGCTGCCACCAAAGTTACCCAGTGAGCTGTATAGGAAATATATCTTCCCACTCCATGCTTGCTCGACCAACTGTCGGTTGTCAGTTGCACCTTGCCAGAGTGCTGGCCATGGACACATTGCTCTGCACTTGTTAATGCTAAGCAGGAACACATTTTTCTGCAAAATACTGTTGCTTGGGCATAAGGTGGTTTAAGGCAGAGGAATGCGTAAACGGAATGCATTGGAGTCCACCAGCTGGTAAGAGAGGAGCTCTAACGCAATCAGCTGTGCCATTGCCGCATTGATTAGCTTTGTTTTGGGGTCATTTGGGCCATATTTCCTCTTGCGCTCCAGCTTGTGGGGGATGGAAGGTTGGATGCTGCTAATGCTAACCACAGAAAGATTGGACGATGGGGTAGAAGGTGTGGGGGATGGCAATGATGCCTGGTCTTGACTGCTAGCAATGCGACAAACAGCAGACAATCTGCTTTGGATCTCCTGCTCACCACTGGTGGAGCCTGGAAAAGGTAATGCTCAGCTACATGCCCCACTCAAAGTGCTGGCAGCAGCACTGGTAACTTTAGTGGCAGAAGGAGGAAAGGCAGCGGAGGAAGATTGAGCAGTTTGAGCTTGCTTCTTGGGTGGAGGTGGTCGCTCTGTGCTTTGACCAGGTGTTCCCGCCAGGTTTCAAAAATATTCATCCGTACATAATGGAATTAGAGTAGAGTAACTGTATTTAAGGATTTAGACATTACCCAAAGTCCTAAGGTCTTACCAAGTGGTGTGTCTAAAAAGTTCAATAATGTCTTGGAGCTGGGCCAGTAAAAAGTGTGCCGTAAATAAGGGATCCATGTACCAAAGAATCTTTGTGTTTCTCTCAATGTTGAGTAGCTTCAATTTTATCTAACGTCATTATAGCTTGAAGATATTGTATCATCTGAGAAAGACCTGGATAATGGGTGGAGCAATCTGGCAAAACTAATCATTTTTACACGGTGGCAGCGACCCATTAGTGACAGCGGGAGAGATTTCCATTGAGTGAGCTCAGCCAGGATTTTAGACATAATGGGGGAATAGTTCAGTCTAAACATATCAGGAACATTGCAGGAAACTTGAATCCCCAAGTACGTTAAACTGGAGTTTGCATTTTTTATACCCAGGTTATTTATAGTAGTAAAAAGGGTTGGGGGCGGGGTTGTATGTAAACAGAGGATCTCGCTTTTGTTGTAATTTATTCTAAATCCTAAGAAGGAGCCAAAATAGGAGATCCGATGAATGACTGAGGGAATATCTCTAGTCAGGTCATTAGGGAACAGCAGAACAATTGCAAGACCTATACGACCACCTTTTATTTCTATACCTTATTCCTATACCTATACCTTTCTATACCATAGATTTTACAATCAAAAAATGACCTGGCCAGAGGCTCTAAAGCCAAATGAAATAATAATGGGGAAAGGGGGCAACCCTGACGTGTCCCCCTAATCAAGGGAAAAAAACGGAGATTGGACTCCGGCCACCTGGATCTGAGCAGTAGGATTAGAATACATGGAAAAATTTTGCTATATACCCACCAAATCCAAACTTGGCCAGAACTAAATTTAACCAAGACCACTCCACACTATCAAAGGCTTTTTCTGCGTCACGTGCCATAATGGCAGCCGACGCAGGAGTAAGACCCGACAAACAGGGGTGTTCAAGAACTACTAGTAATTTCCGTATATTATACGTAGTAGATTTACCTATGATGAAACCGGCTTGTGCAGGGCTAACTAATTGTGGGAGAAACTTAGCTAGGCAATCCGCCAGGATCTTAGAGAGCAGTTTAACATCTTTGTTCAATAATGAGATTGGATGGTATGATCCTGGATCCAAGGGATCCTCTTGCTTTTTTTTTTGGAAGTACTTTTATAAAAGCTAGTTTTTCTGAGTCTAGATACGTAGACTGGGAGAACATGCTGTTATACAGTGTGGTAAGAGGAGTAGAAACCCAGTTGGCCAAGATTTTATAGAATTCGGCGGGCAGGCCATTAGGGCCTGGCGCTTTCGAGTTAGATGAGTGCCTAATGGCCGATGGAGTTTCCCCCTCTGTAATAGGCGAGTTAAGAAAACACAAATCCTCTGCAGATAACTGTGGAAGCTTTAGCTTATGAAGAAAAGCTTGGCCTTGGGCCACATAGCTCCCTTGGGTAGAATAATAATAATAATTTTGTGTAGTAAGATGCAAATACTGAGGCAATACCCCTAGGTGTTTTACGCTCGACCCCTTGTGGATTCTTATAAGCCGTGACGCGCGGCGGCGGCCGGTATCCCTTTGCTAGATTGGTCAGCAGTCTACCAGACTTATTTCCATATCTAAAAAATTCAGCAGAGCAATAGGACCTAATCATGGTATCATACTGGCCAATCCACAAATCACAAACTCTTTTGGCTTCCAACCAATGCTCCTTATCAGAAACAGAAAGAGACAACTTGAAGGCCAAGTAGGCCTGGCGTGCTTGAGAGCAGGCCTCTTGGTATCTTGCAAGCATCTGTTTCTTCTTGGACATAACATAGGCCATAATGTTGCCTCTTAGTAACGCTTTTGCTGTGTCCCAAAATAGTGCGGGGTTAGACTTGTGTTGAGCATTATGATACTCATAATCCTGCCACCAATATACCAGATTTTGTTGGAAAGATTCAACTTTGGCTAGAAAGGAGGGAAACCTCCACACAAAGTCTGTCTTATGTAAAAAGCCATCAGTGAGAACTGAGGAGACAGGTGCATGATCAGATAGTACCAACGGATGGATTTCAGTGATATCAATTTTACACAGTAAATAATTAGAGATGAAGATGACATCTATACTCTACATGTGGAATGAACTGCCGACAGGTGCATAAATTCATGCTTCAGTGGGTGAAGGTGCCTCCAAGAATCAGTTAACCCTGCTGCTAACATAAAAGATTGGTATGCCTTGTCATTGGAAGAAACTCCTTGCTTGGGAGGTGGTGGATGCCTAATTCCGATAGTAGTCGACACACCTTGCATTCAGTTGTAAGGTCAATATAAAACTTGGATTGATGAGACCCAGTGGTAGTAAAGCATCTGGTACAGGGGTTGTGAATTCCAAAGTAACACAAACAAAAACAAACTAAAAGTTCCAAAACATATCACAGGTAATCGACTTCTTTCTTCCCCAATGTGGGATACAATAAGGGATTATGTTAAATTGCCGAAATCCTCTCCCTTTGCTTCCCTGGTTTCTTCAAGCATAGCATACAAAAATAGGAGGACAAAAAATGGGCAAAACAAGAGGAAAACAAACCAGCTCTCATTTATGCCATGTTGTAGTTAAAACGTATCACCGGCTCCATCCAGTGGGTAGAAAACAAACAAAAAAAAGAAGAGTCTTGTAAATGTCATGTTGTGAATGAAAGGTCAGGCTCTTGTACAAAAAAGCAGCAGGAGAAGGTAGCAGCTTTTATTGATAACAGATATTGTGAGAATTTAAGAATGTGGTGAAGAAGATCTGGAAGAGTGCACAGGATGATTTCTAGACAGCTGATCCCTGACCGTGAAGACGGATTATTAGCAGGCAGAGATTTGATGAAGTCGGCCGCCTCCAAGGGATCTTTAAAGAGTTGTGGTTCCTTGTCAGGGAGAAATACTTTTAGTACTGGGGGGTACATTAAGGCAAAGGGAAATCCTTTCTCAATAAGTTGTTTTCACAGGGGAGAGGAGGCCCGTTGCTGCTTGGTCTCCATGGAATAATCAGAGAATAGCAAGATTCTAGTGTCATCAATGGAAAAATGGTCATGTCCCCGGTATGCCTTTAATAAAGACATCTTATCCGTGAAATGGTGATATTGCACTATTATAGGACGAGAGAATGGTTTATTACGTTGGGGGGTCCCAATCTATAAGCCCTCTCTATCTTCATGGGTGCTTTAAGCCCCAACGATTTAGGGAAGGTGATGGAACAAAGCTTCTCCAATTCAGAAGGCTTATATGACTCAGGAACACCAATGATGCACAAATTATTGCGGTGTGCGCTATTTCCCATATCTTTACCTTTTTTCTGCAACTGCAAGTACTGATCACTCATCTGCTGCTGTTGTGTACGGGTAGACAATAAATCATCTTCTCCATGTTTAGTGACAATTTCTGTTATAGGCTGTAAATGCTGTTGTAATGCCTCTTTAATATCCTGTCTTAGAGTGGGCTTAAGATGCTGAGAGACCTCCATGGCCAGCTTGGTATAATCTAATGCAGTACAGGAATGCACAGAGGACTCTTTCCTACCTGGACTGGAAGACTCATCCGAATGGTGCCGCATTGGCGTCAGCCGTCTTGGCCTGTGTAGTCTTCTTCCCTGCCTGCTTCTGCTGAGATATTCTGGAGGACTGTGAGCCCGAGATAAAGCCTTCCATCTGTCCTCTGCTGTCCGCTCTCACCACACGGAACAGCGGGGACGCAGAGTGAAGTTAGAAGGACACGGAGGATGGATGAAGCCAGAGCCGCTCTGCACACCACCGCTACATCAGGCGCCGGAACCGGAAGTCGTGTGGGCAGCTTTTACCCTCTTTCTCCCTCTCCCCCTTTAAGGGTGCTCTGCAACCTCCTCCACCTTCTCTTCTTCCTGCCTATGATGATCTCCTTATTCGCCCCATGTCGGATCAAGGACATCATCATCAGAAGAGACGGTTTCCCTGTATGTGCCGAAAGGAAGCAGCGGCCTTTTGGAGCCAGTTTGAATTGGCTCGTCTGGCTCAGAGCGTTCAGGTAAAAAGTAAGTGGGGGGAAAGCCTGTGAACTGACTCTCTTCATCAGATGACTGAAACAACTGAGCATCTTGAAGGAATGCTTGTAGCTCCGCCTCTCCAAGCTCTTGGTGGGACTCCTCTACATACTGCTGTACACGAGACTTTCCAGCCTATGATGAAGAACTAGAACCTTGTTTTGGACAACTGTGAGAGCTGTGTTTCGGACGGGGATTATTATTATACAGTATTTATATAGCACCATCATATTACACAGCACTGTACAAAGTTCATAGTTGTGTCACTAACTGTCCCTCAAAGGAGCTCACAATCTAATGTCCCTACTATAGTCATATGTGGTTAATGTAGTCTAAGGTCAATTTTAGGGGGAAGCCAATTAACTTAACTGCATGTTTTTGGGATGCGGGAGGAAACTGGAGTACCCGGAGGAAACCCACGCAGACACGGGGAGAACCTGCAAACTCCATGCAGATAGTGCCCTGGGTGGGATTCGAACCCAGGACCTAGCGCTGCAAAGGCTGGAGTGCTAACCCCTGAGCCACCATGCTGCCCAACTGGATGAAGATGAAGATGAAGATGAAGATGAAGAGGGATACAATCACTTGGGGGTACAACCACTTGACCAAGGCTGGGTCATGCACTCTACTACCTCTTGCTCATGGTGTGGTAATAATGGAGGCCCACCACCAACAGAAAAGCTTCTTGTTCTCGGGTCTGCAGCAAAAAACAAACTCATACTGCTTTGCTTGCCTCCCCTGCCAAAGCTGCCCTTTCCTCTTTGGCCAGACATTGTACAAATTTGTACCCTTGTGGCTTGACACCCTGGTGATGCTTGTAATATGCAGCACAGTATACAAACTATATTATATACTGCAGTATACACTGCATCTGTGTGTCTGTCTCTCAGTACAAGTGTGATACTGTGCACACAGTCAGGGAGGGTACCCTGCCTCTGGCTGCGTGTATGTAACACACTGACTGACTATCTATCTATCAATGTATCTATCTGTCTATCTATATATCTATCTATCTATATATCTAGCTAACACTGAAACACTCGACCTATCTGAGTACAGTAGATTTCAGGACTGCACCAATACAGTACAATCCAACAATCTGACTAATAGTGTGAGTGTGACATAGTCTAATTAAGTAAAGCACTTTTTTTTACTTTGACAAAGCAAGCCAAGCAGCACAGAAAGGTTGTGATGCTAGCAAACCTCTGTCAGGAGTGGTAAATGCAGGCACGCCCTGGCCTTATATAAGCCAATGGCTGCCTGTGTGGCATGCAGTGACATCGGCTGCCTGCCACAACAAACATGGAGGAGAGCATCCCTGCTGTTCTTGGAGATCCCTAGGCATTATGGGGAAGGTCCTCAGACATTGTGGGAGGGACGAATTCAGGGCGTCGAATCGATTTTTTTTACTTAACTTTAGTATAAATACTGTGTACTGATAATATTTTTTTCCTTTTCTGTTTTGACCCCTTTTTTGTCATTTTAAATACAAAGTATACATTTTATTCTATTTATCCCATGTAAAATAAAACTTAAAGGTGTTTTAGATGCAAAGCACTGAAAAGTTATTTGCAAATGCTTTTTTTCCAGTGCTGTACACTTTCCCGTTATGCAACTCTGATGAAATGACAAATGCAACAAATGAAAAAAGAATATAACAAAACAGAAATAAAAAATATTCAGAAAATAGCTAAGGGCAGTACATCCGGGTCTGCTTGTGGATTTTAGACATCCTGTATCGACTTAATTCCATTACATAGTTTGGTGACATCTGCAAACAAAGAAATGGTACTTAACCCCAAATTCTATATAATTTATAAAGATGTTAAACAGTAAAGGCCCCAACACTGAACCCTGGGATACCCCACTAATAACCTTTCACCATTCAGAGTATGAATCATTAATTACAACTCTCTGGATGCGGTCTTTAAGCCAGTTCTCTATCCATTTACAGATTGACTTTTCTAAACCTATTGACTCTAACTTGCATATTAATCGTCTGTGGGGTACAGTGTAAAATGCTTTAGCAAAGTCCAGGTACACTATATCAACTGCTATTCCACTGTCTACCTTTTTACTTATTTCTTCATAAAAAGAGAGTAAATGTGTTTGAGAACTTTGGTCTTTTTTGAAGCTATGCTGACTATTACTTACATTATTATTTTCTAGCAGAAACTCCTCTATGTGGCCTACGGCCACACCACCCTGAATGCTCCCCATCTCATCTGATCTTGGAAGCTAAGCAGGGTCAGGCCTGGTTAGTACTTGGATGGGAGAAACTCCTCTATGTGGTTCTTTATCAAACTCTCTAGTACCTTTTCAACTATGGACGTTAAACTAACCATCTGTAGTTACCTGGTAATGATTTTGCTCCCTTTTTGAAGATAGGAATCACATTGGCCCTACGCCAACCCATCGGTACCATGCCAGTGACTAAAGAGTCTCTAAAAATGAGAAATAATGGCTTTGAAATCACTGAGCTCAGCTCTTTGAGGACACGTGGATGAAATCCCTTTGGTCCTGGTGCTTTGTTAACCTTATTTTTGCCCAACTTTCAATCATATCAATCTTTAGCCATTGTGACTCATTTAGGGCAGTGACATTGCTATTGTAAATTTAGACTTGAGCTCTGCCATTTTCCTTTGTGTACACAGAGCTAAAAAGAAGTGTTTAGTAAATCCACCTTTTCTTTTTTACCAGTTACCAACCCACAGACATCCTTTAGGGGCCTACATGCTCAGATCTGATCTTTTTGCTATTAATATATTTGAAACGATTTTTGGGGTTTGCTTTACATTCCTTTGCAGTCTTTCATTTTGAAGTTTTGCACATTTTATCTCCTTTTTACATCTTTTGGTATAGTCTTTAA
>NC_092866.1:39795078-39814472 GCF_032062135.1 Pyxicephalus adspersus | reverse complement strand
TATCTGTGCTAGTAGTTGATTCTCTATTTTTTCCTTAGCACTGGGGGGCCTATATCAGACTCCAATAATTAATTGTGTATTGTGCATCCCCACATTCAACTCCATCCATAATGTCTCAACCTCATTGCTTGTTTCATCAGCAATTTCTTTTTTCACAAGTTCTTTTTTCAGATCACTTCTCACATACGAACAGACACCACCACCCTTTCGTTTGACTCTGTCTTTACAAAAGAGAATATAACCAGGAATATTGACAGCCCAGTCATGCGAAGAACAAAGCCAGGATTCAGCAATTCCAACTAAGTCATAATGCTCTTCACTCATTAAGGCTTCCAACTCCCCTATTTTGTTTGCCAGACTTCTAGCATTGGTGAACAGGCTCTTTAAACAATTGCTGCATTTACCAGCTCTGTTTGCCAAATCCTTTTGTTTTTCAGTACAAATAGTACTGAACAATCCAATGTTTGTTTGTAACATGGGAAGCTCCATACCTTTATCCATAACCCTCCCCTCAACTATCCTCAATCCACCCTCCACTAGTTGCTGACCACTGACTAACCTTTCTGCCACCTTAAACTGTCCGACCCCTCTCTGTCCTAGTTTAAATATCGCTCCACCATTCCCCTAAATCTTTCCCCTAGCACAACAGACCCCCTTTTTATAAAGGTGCAAACCATCTCTGACACACAGGTTGTACCCCAATGAAAAGTCAGCCCAGTGCTCTATGGACCCAAACCCTTCCCTTTTGCACCAGGCCTTAAGCCATGCATTTAGCTGTCTAAGCTCCCTTTCCTGTGTTGAGCATGGCACAGGCAATATTCTAGAGAACATAAACTTGGAGGTCTTTACCTTCAACTTGAAACCTAGTTCCCTAGTTCACAACTTAGCAAATATGTTAGGGTGCTCAAACACAGGGCTGGCCTACCTTTTCTGGGTGCCCCTACCACTCCCTCTGGTTACATTAACCCAACTCCCTACATGTTCATCCTGATTAATCTCTCCACCCTCCACATCCATTAACTACCTGTGCAGTGAGCAGGAGACCCCTCTCAAGGTGATCGACTGATTTCAGTGTTGCAATGTGCTTCTCTAGCTCTCCAATGGGAGATACCAGAAAGGCGACTTGCTCACATCTATCACAACAGTATTCACCTAGGTACTGTTGCTCCATTTGTGCATACATATGGCAGACTGCACACTGAACAAAACCTTCCACCTTGCTTCCACTTATTTTCCCAGTTACAGGGTGACCACTGGCACTGATGTCCATTGCTGTTCATAACTTGGATTCCTCAGATTTTAAGTTTTGATCCAAGATAAGGATAGCTCTAACTATCTGTCTATCACTACTAGCACTCTATTTTTGTTTACTGTTTAGAACACATTATATTTTAACAAAACTAAAACCAACAATTTTAGCTAAGGCATATTAAAATGTCCATACATCTCGTAAATGGATAACATTTTTTTTTGTTTTTACAAAGGAATCATATGCAACTGCAATTCAATATTTTGAATATATTTAATCCATCATTTTTGACCTTTTTATGCAGTTCAGTACTGCTCCTGTAACCACTTTGCAGGCAGTTCTTGTCTACATGTGTCTATATCTACATAGCATTTCCTAGGACAGATTTCATGATAGTGACAACACTGGATACTGCCTGTGTAATGTCTGTTGAAATGGCCATCTGCAGTCTCCACTGGAAGGCCCTCTAACCCATAGTCCTTGCTTTGACGCTTTTGTTATGAAATGACAGCGTTATCAATGGTAGCACTCTTGACCCGATGAATTACAAGAAATTGGATGTTTGGCTGAAATTGTCTGAATATGCATCCCAGGTGCTGTCTTGCATGTGTTTGCCACCAGCATGGAGTGATTGACATTCAACAAAATAATCTAATCTTGGGTTAGGGTGACCTGTTTCAGCCATCTGCTCCTGATGCCAAAAAATGTATTGTACCACCACCAACAACCACCCCAGTGCCACCACCAACAGCACAAATTAGTGGTGAACCTTTCAGAAAAATGCATACGGACCATACTAAATTAATAAAATTGGCTGAAGAAACTGTTTTTAGCAACAACCAGGTAAACTAATTCTGACTGGTCACAAAGTGACATCACATAATTTAGTTGCAGTAATGCGCAGAAAAATTATTTCCCCATTGTGATGTAAAAATTAATTTTTTTTCTAGGTACAAGGGAAGAGAAAAGATCAATAAAAAGCATTTAGACTGGCAATATGCTGCCCCAGATTCATAAAAGTGGATACCAAAATTGGTAATCATTGCTAGTAATTTTCCACCCAAAATAAACATTCTAAATCTTTTTTTCCCTCCCGGCTTAAAATTCCAACCCAGACTTGGATTTTTACTGTTCCAAGCACCTTTAGTCACAACAACCATCCATAGTGTTTACACTTTATTTGTTCAGAGTTTAGTGAGGCATAGAGTTTAGTAAGGCATAGATTTTACAGAAAAAAAAATGTTACATGATACAACAAATCACAAAAGAGTACATATAACTGACAGAAATTCAATAGCACATAAACTAAATTGCAAAAATTAGAGAAATTGTGTATGATGTATGAGTACAAACTTGCAGTAGTGAGCACTATACAGCACCCTTTACAAAAGTAATATACATATTATCAATATTATATTCTTACTAAAACAAGTAGGAAACAATTAGGAAAGGGAAGGAGGGATATTGAAATATATCTAAAGTCAAAACTTTTTTTTAATTTGATTAAAAAAAATTTGATTGATAAAAAAAACCTGATTTTCCCACTTGGATAGCGGACACTGAAACAAATTTTGTTGTAACGTCAATTAAACTCTCAGTGCCAGTACCAATGATCACCTAGGCAAGTAAAGAGGGGCAATTTGTCTAGTGGGGATGAAAACAATAATACAAATTTACCCAAGGGTTTTAATACACTAAAACTAAAATAATGTTTTGTCCTTAGATATACATTGGGGGCCTATTCCACCTTGTATGTTTTATTATGTAGAAAATCCCACGATTCCATGATGTGCCTAGTTAACATTTTTAGGCTGCATTTCATTGTGAAAGGGAAATTTGTGGGCCCATTCACTTCAACACACATGAATCAGTGTAAATCCAGCCTAAAATCCATATTTAGGTAATGCAAAAGCCCAACCCCACATAGCAGCCAATAAAATGGACAAATAGGAAGTATCCATATCACCCGAAGAAGGACTTCATGTCATGTGACCATGGACTTAGGTACCTTTTTAGTCTTTTGGCCTATGCTGTTCATATTCATGCCTATTCAGTTTGGTTCAATAAAACCAAATAAATATTTAATACACAACAAGAAGTGGCTGCCTGCTGTGTATATCAACAATAGATTTGCTACCCCCAACTACCAACCAATGGTAATTCTGGTCAATGTATAAAATGGGCTTACAATCTGATATTTACATTGGTTACAAGCAGCCATGAGCCCACTGTTAATGTGCATCATGTGTAGCAGCTGTCTGCCAAGTACAAGGATCACAGTTGTTGCCTATCAGATGAAAAGATAAACATCAATTCTGATTTGATGTTCTCAACCTATATTTTTCCCTAAGCCTTCTGGTGATCAAATTATCACTGTGTCCTTTGGTTTTCTGGGTATCTGGCAAATCCTTGGGGGGTTACTCTTGCATATGCTATAAAAGGAGAAGTGGCTCTGATTACCTCTAGTCAATGGGAACACTCAACATTGTATACCTTGACAATAGGCTTACAAGCCAATATTTACATTATTTACAAGCAGCAGTGAGGCAGTTTTTATTGTACACAGTCAACAATGGCTACAGTTAATTTACTTGCCAGACAAGCAGTTGGAAAAGTAAAGTTGAGGTTGGATTTAGAATACAAATTAAAAAAGTAAAAAAGTAAAAGAAGAAAAATACGATTGGTAATCGTGCAAGGATAAGTGTGAGGTGAAATGCCTCAACTTCAAACAAACTTCATTGCCACCTTCCTTCTGAAAAAAAATAGCTCTGTCTGGATCTTTGACATCAATACGTTACTGTCTCTGACTTAAAAAGGTATGCAGTAAGTGATATTAAAACTTCTGCGCTGCCTACCTACTAATAGTATGAAATCAGAGGATCAACATTACATTACGGCAATTAGCACCATCCAATGGATTTGTCTCCCCCAAAGGTCTCCATCTACATAGGTTTTCTTTAATATCAGCATAATCTTTTTCTCATTTCATACCAAATTGGAAAATAACTAGGATGAAGTTATCCAGTTATAATAGGACCTCAAAGTTCTTTAGGTAAAGATATTTACAAGAACAAAAGAGTTTTAGCAGCATATTAGATACTTCTGCCCCCATTGTAAAAGGGTAACAG
Source organism: Pyxicephalus adspersus (assembly GCF_032062135.1). Lineage (NCBI taxonomy): Eukaryota > Metazoa > Chordata > Amphibia > Anura > Pyxicephalidae > Pyxicephalus > Pyxicephalus adspersus. Next base: position 39,810,095 of record NC_092866.1, on the reverse strand, counting down.
AGGTATTGTCTCTAATCTTCTAACTAACTAAAGCTACGTACACACGGCAGATTTTTATCTCCCGATAATCGGCATCGGCCAATTATCGGGCGAAAATCTTCCGTGTGTACAGTCGGTGTCGTCCATCGTCCGGACGACCGACCTGCCGGATCCACAGACGATGGACGACAGCCGATCGTAATGAAAGGGAAGGGGAGAGCGCGCAGCAGGGTGCCGCTCCGTCGCTCTCCCCCCTCCCCTCTCCATAGAGCATGAACGGTGCTGTATGTACAGCACCGTTCATGCATCGTGCAGTCCCTTGTCGTTGGAAAGGATCGTGAAAGATCCTTTCCAACGACAAAAATTGCAAGTGTGTACGCAGCTTAACACAGACTAGGTTAGATTTTATCTAATGGCAGCTGTGGAAGTTGAAGCTCAGGCTCTCATCAATTACATCCAAGCCATTGCAATGTCATCAGGAGTCTGGGTTTGCAGACTTCTAAAATAATCATGACATTGGTATATGAGAGCAGGATGCAGGAGAAGGTGGTGTAGCAGCAATTTTCCCATTACCAAATCCCATTTATGGTCTTGGAAACTCAACTTTTGCTATCTATATTTTACCATATGTGTTACTTGTTACATATTTGGTACTTGTTTACCATCAACTAATTTCTATAAGCCATATAGTCATAGTAATGATATAAGGCAGATCTGTCTGTTCTTTGCGTAATCACCTAATTTGTTTACTAAAATCATTGTACTATATCACCAAATATGGTAACAAAATACATCTACAAATAGCAAATAATAGGGATAAAATAAACATTTCTGCTTATTATACATTACAACAAAAACAATACATTTGAGCTACAAAGTTCATGTTTTTATACAAATATAGTTATATTCAAATATACAGTGGATGCCAGTCAGCAACAGGTTGGCGAATGGTCTGCATCATCTGGTCCCAGTGATTATGACCGGATTTGGTCTGGTTACCAAGTGAAGTTTGTCCAATGAGTTTCCTTCCATTAGCTACCGTTTCATACAGTGAAATGAGAACCAGGCAGTGGGTTTTACCTGGATCAGGAAGGCTGAAGAGAAAGGTTTCATTGAAAACAGTCACCTTTGACTTTGCCCGAAGACTGGATTTCTGGTGCTTCTGTTTTTGTTGATTGCTAAAGACATCTATTCTGGCGTACACATCTGTAATGTATATAGGTAAAAAAAAACTAAAGTGTATAGACAACAAACAAGAGAATGAAGACTTTGTAATTCTTTTTTAAAAAGCCTAGTTCCAGCCAATAGGTTTTATAGGGATGGATAGGGTGATGGAGAAGAGTTTATGTTAAAAAGTTGCAGCTTTCCCTTGCACCCTGGCATTGTGACAACCATACATGAAACAAGCGGTGTGACACTGCCTGGGTAGTAAAGCAAAGACAGCAATTAAAGGTGGATTTCTACTTTTTTTCTTCTCTGGAGAAGGAACAAAAAAAGTTTTTTGAGATAACCAATAATGTCTAAATATACAACAACAGTATACAAAAAAAAAAAATCAAATTACTTAAACATATTTCCACCAAGGCATGTATACTTCATATTGTGACCTGACATTGTGAGGGATAGGATTTTATTGTTGATACTAAAAGGAAATAGGTAGTGCCACATTATTTTCTTAAGCCTGTCATTAAATGTCACAGAAGCTGCTTGAAACTACAGCACTCCCTATAGGACTATTTGACTGATAATGTATCTAGATGTCAACTAATCTTATCAGTCCTACTGCATACATTTGTCAACCAGAGAAAAAGTCAATGTTCAGTCTGCTAGATGTCTATTCCCAATCGTTAAAGCTCAAAGTTACACTGCATTTGTTATTTGACACTGCTACATGACAAACTCAGATGATCTATATTAGTTTAGGTTATTGGCTGTAAGTGTGACAATGCAAATTCCTATACCTAATGGAAAACTATGACGTAAACCTGCGGATTGATCAGACTACACATGCAGTGTAAAGTGCATTATTAGAAAATCTATCAGACAACTAGTTAACTTGTGCATTACCCTAAAACCGTCAATAAGATTTCTAGTAAAACATGTACATGGGGGCCATTTAGGGAAGGAGAACCAAAAAAGGGGGCTAAAGTGATAGTTGGCGTAATTACATACCTCTTTCCTTAATAATGCTCAATGAGCTTGTTTTGAATTTTAATATCCCAACTTCAATCTTTTGTGCAGTAGGTAAACATTTCAGTGAAATTAAAACCTCTCCAATGATGTCCTTTAAAAAACAAAATCAGAACATAAGCACAATTACCATTTTTTACTGACAAATACATGAACATTTTTATAGTTTGATATATTTATATATACAGGTAGTCCCCCGTGTTAAGGACATACAGCATACGGACAACTTCTAGATAAAAACAGTTGGTGTCCAGGACAGAGGCTTGATGGGGTGGAGGGGGGAGGTTCGCATGACTTGCAGAAGAAGTTTTTTGGTTGTAACTTTTTAATGACCCAAACTCTGCAGTTGTTTCTTTTTGCATATCAAAGCACAGCTTGCTCTAGAAGTTAATGAATGTCTAGTAGTTCTCTGGCCACCACTGGGAGCCAACATTCCCTAAATACCAGTGTTTTTTCTTTTTTTTTTGTTGTTGTTGTTTCTTTGTCAACTCATGTCTCAGTATTTGGTTAATGAGACTTGGAGTCCCATGGCAGCACTTTAGACCACCATAAAAAGCAATGTACACATTGACTACAATACAAATCTAAATAAAAAAACACAAAAAAAAGATTTTCAATTGACGAGGACTGTTGCTGATGATAAACATTCTCTGTAATATTTTGACAATATGCAGGTGAGGAATAATAAGGGAAATCAAACATAACTATAGTTAAAATAATCCTTATATCAATAGGGCTTTAGTACAAACCTATTGCAACACTTCCTTGAAAATGTACTTCCCTAGAAATGTTTACCTCTCTTTCTTTGTAGACTAACAGGTTATTGCTGTAGCAGACATTTAGTGCTGTGGACTATGCGTCAGCCCTGGCTTATATCCGACTATACAATGAGCTACAGCAGAAACAACTTTTCTAAATATTTACAATGTCAACAACCATTTTAACAACCTAATACAATATGTAAACCCTGTCCAGGAGAAGGCAGGGACCATATGGCTTAAGGGGAAGAGACAAACAGGTTGCCCTTGTGGAATGGGGAACATGACTAGTGTAGCCCTGATACCTTCATCTGAGAATCCCCCTCCCCCACCTCTGTTGGTCAGCCCCTCCCACCTAACCCTCAAAAACCTCAACACCATGTTCGATAATCTTTTATTATAGAACATGTTATCCAAACAAAATGAACATGTTTTCAACAATAAATAACCATAATTAACCCCAACAGTTAATTAATCCACATTGTTACAGTTTAAAACTTTTTTGGCAGCTGCTTCTGGAAGGCCCCCTTTAATCCACCTATGGGACACCACCTATCTGCGATGACTTTTGGAACCTAGCCGTCCGCCCTGACTCAGACACCAAAATCAGTCATTCACAGACTCCACCCCCTGGCCTTTTGCCAAATACCAATTTAATCCATAATTTTCCACTCTCCATTAGCTTTAAAACCACCGCCTTCCAGAAACCCAACCACAATGCACAAAGCAACACCAAAAGCCTTGTTTTAGGGTGGGTGGGCAGGAAACTTTCTCCCTGCCAGTCCTAACAGCCCAATTATTCACCCCCTAACCCAGGAATTCTTAAAATGTACCTTCACCCCACTTTTTCCCGCCTAATACCCAAAAATCAACTTCTTTCTACCTCCCCACTTCTAGTATCTTCTTTAACCCTAACCTCCCCTGAAGGCCCTGGTCACCCTGTCATGTATCCCCTCCACCTTTGGGCTCCGTGTCCTTCTGTTTATGTGAACAGAAGTGGGCAGGCATACATGCCATAGACCCCTTTCAAATTTGTACCAACATTTGTAGACCTCCTGTAACATGTCCCCCACTTTTAGGTTCCTGCCACTAACAATGTCTGGAACTACACTCCTAACAGAGATTAGGAGAACACACTACAGACTGCTGACAAATTATTGGTAAAGTCTGTGCCGTGTCCAAGATTGAAGGCCACAAGTGCATGTTGCAGATATGTTGCTCGTGCCTCATACCACTGACAGGCATTTATCATTGACAATGGCAGGCAAAATTCTATGACATGGTTATTATCAACGACAAGCAATTTACTAATATTACCAACAACATACAGTTATCAATTACTTGTATATATCACCAACAACAGCAGATATTACTAACAACAGACAAATATTATTTACAGGTAGATATCAATGGCATGTAGATAAGTACCTTTGTTTTCTCTTGTAACTCTTCACAAAATTCCAAGGTTTCGGATACTTTCAGATCTCTTAGTGCCACCCTTGTTTCTCCAATAAGAGTGTGTCTGGAATACTTGTCAAAATCTTTGACCTAGTTAACAAAATGCAATAGGTAAAATTGCTTGTTGGCTGTTATTCCTGGAAAACAAGTTCATAAAATATTTATATCAAGATGAGATCTCTTAGAAAGCAAAATTATTAATAAAATTATCATTCTTCTTATAAACACTCGTGTATTTATGAGTCAAAGAGGCTGAAAGGGTTTACAATCTCTATATAGAAGTGACTCCCCTCCATAAATTTGTACTAAAGGTGCTCAAAGTGGACCTATCATGACAATTTTAGCAAAAAATAAATCATTTAAAAGGGTAGTTATCCCTTTTATATAATAGAAAAAGAAAATTATAACACATTTTAGAATATTTATGGAGAGATTTCTTCCCTTTCTGTTTTTACCGCCATGACGGTAAAGACTGGAAAGCGAAACCTGCAGCCTCCTGGGATACTTGCACCACATCCAGGAGGTTGCGGGCTGCTTTCTCTGCACATGTCCAAGATCGGGCATGCATCATCAGGGACTTTCCTAGAATGTAAAAAAAAAAAAGGAAGATGAACAGTGAGATTGTTTGTTTTCTTACATTTGCAGGAAGACACTACATCCGATCTTACACCTGCGCAGAGCAAGTTTGTGTGATGTGAAGAACTACCCACAAGAAAAAAGAAACAAGATCCCCATACCACCATTCTGTTCAGTGCCAGAAAGAAGAGAGAAACTGATACAGCACAGAACCTGGGGGGCTTGGTTTGTGGATGGATAGAGGGATTTTCACCAGTAAAGGAATATGATGTTTTTTTTGTTTTTTTTTTTGTGAAAGTTCCACTTTAAGCGGTTTCCTAAGCTTTCCAAGAAATAATTCACTTTCCTTAATGCTTGTAATGAAAGCTTACTATGCAAAGCATACCAAATCATGCACAAGGAAAACTAAAAAAGAAAACATGATTTGTCAGGAGATTTTCATCCTATTCAATAATTAACCCTAATATCTCAAAAAGCAGCAAAGTGGATCCCATATCGGGCCCCATTTAACTATTTTAATGCAAATGTTTCTATTATACTATTTTCTTTACTGGGACAAACCTTGTAAAAAACAAGTAGTGATGGCAATGTGTGTTATTACAAAATCTTTGTTTGGCTTATATTAGAAATTGTTACAGAATAGAACTTTAGGACTATTAGACGTCTAGTTGTTAAATTGCCAAACGTCTATCACTTCTGGAATATCTGTACAATTGCTTTTTGACAGCAGTTTTGATAAACAATGTTTGTCTAGGTATTTACATACACATATTGACAAATCAATAAATTTCCTTATTCAGTAAATAACTCACAAATTGGTAATCACCAAAAAACTTGCAGGTATACTACACACATATTAGATTTATTATAAGGCCTATTATCGGGTAAAGCCACCTCAGTCTTTCATAAAGATCCTTCCAGCCATCATTTACCCGAAACACTGATATCATGTGCATAAAATACATTGGGGCCCCACCTTGACATCAGTGCTTACATACTATGAGCAGCACTGACTTTAGCAGTGTTCAAGGTGGAAGTGGCAATACTCTTTCAACCTGTTTAGTGATAATCTGTGTTAAGATTTATCAAGTAGCAATTTTGTGAGTGGATCTTTAACTTTTAATATAAATCGTCGAGCTTGGAGTCCTGCACTAAAGTCAATAGAAAAGATTGAAAGCTACTACAGCATCTACAGCGAGAGAAATAAGTATTTGATGCCCTGCTGATTTTGTACTTTTGACCTCTGACAAAGAAATGACCAGTCTATAATTGTAATGGTAGATTTATTGTAGCTGTGAGAGACAAAAAAACAACAAAAGAACCCTCAAAAACCCAGAGCTCAAAAGTTAGAGCTTGATGTGCATTTAGAATTTAGGGGATCTCTTTTTTCAAATAGTTGCCACCAGAAGATATATTTGGAAGATATTCCTTCAACTTCTGGCTCCTTTATTAAAAAAAAAAAGTTTATTTTCTATCACCTTCTTTACCTACAGCAATATACCCTAGGACATAACAAGAAGGTTGATGGCTCCAGACAGCAAAGAAAACCTGACAAAAGCTTCTAGTATTTTAAAAAAAAAATCCAAAACTTACCTAAATTATTTGTCTTTACATGCAAATTAGAACACACATTGTTGAAGCAATTAACAAAATCCATACCTCTAATTTAAGACAGGTGTTTGAAAGCTGGTAATTCTTTAGTGATAAGCAGAAGTCCTCATCAAATACTGGGTTCCTACTGTTTTTGACCACCTTTGTTTCACATTCATGAAGAACAGACTGAACATCAGACTGTGGTTCATCTACTTTGGAAAAGACTCTTATCCTGACAAAGGGGTCCCTGCTGTAGTCTGGTAAGTCTGTGGCTTCTATAACAGTGAGAAGCAAAGTCATAGTCTTCTTACTAAAATTTAGAGAAAACTTAAGCTTCCCTCTGAATTCCCGTGTATGATCAGATTCACTTGTCATATCATCCAAACTTTCTGTACTTGGAGGGGACGGGGTTAAATGAACTTCCAGCTTTTCCATTTCCTTTTGCATGAGTTGGATCTAAGATCAGAAAAACAAAGCTTATAATGAGACTTACGCATTTGTGGAAAGGTTTCCACATTTTTTTGATAGTACACTTTAAATAATAGCAGAATAAATAATTTTTTCCCAGGTTGAAAGTTAAGATGGGAGCATTACAATTATAGTAAAGCTCAGCCGACTCCTCACAATGTATTCCAGTAATGCTGCCAGGCTGCATATGCAGTAATAAATCATAAAGTAATGCATGCAATGCAGCCAGGTAGAATATAAAGTATTGCATCTTATTAAACAGTTATGTTTAGAATTTATTACAAAATAAATAACTTGCCTTTGAATCTTGCTCTTTTCTTGCTGTCTCTAAGAAGCCTGGACTTAAACTTTTTACTAAAACATTTCCTTCAGTCTTCTTTGCAACACTTGTGGCCTTCATGAACTTTGCATCTGTAAAAAAAATGGATTTATAAATGTAACATTATTTCTTTTTATTAATACCCAATTGTTGGTTAGCATTTGCTTCCATGTTTTTAAAGCCTATATTTTTTTAGTTGAATAATAATGAAAGTGTAAATGTTTGACCCCTGTGTTTCTAAATCTTCTTCGAAGAATGATCCATTATCAACTTAATCCTTTTCTTCTAGCTAGAATGCCAATGTTTACATCACTGAGAATAATGAAGACCAATCAGTCTGGTATGATGTGTAAATCATTTCTATCTGATAGTAAGCTAAGAACATCATTATAAGTGTTTTCCTTAGTAAGTAAGCGTAAAGTCTGAACTCACACTAGATTTTTGTTGCCCAAAACAATCGTTTGTGATCATCTTAGGCAAAAATCTCTAAACATCATGGTGGTCAAGCGTGTTTGACGGATACCTCTGTAAATTCTATTGTTGTCTTCACAACATAGCACCTCTGGCACCTACTTCATTCATTATAGAACAGGACATGTTACTTAGCAGGGAGCCAGACAGCCGATGTATACAGAAATTGTAATTAAACAGCTATCCCAAACAGTCACAAACAATCATTTAGGGTAAAAAAAAAATAATAATAACAAAGCTTAAAGACTGCCATGTTCCATATGATATTTTCAATAGATTAGAGGTTAGATTTGAGAACCACATTAATTCCATAAAAAAAACACTTTGAAAACCAGAGCATTTCCAAACAACATTTGATCGATATATCAATGAAACGCTGATTGTGCATGCTTGTTCTTTGTTCAGTTAAGTGCAACTCTACTCCAATGTCCCTTACCCATGGTCTGACAGGCTATGTAAAGCAGTAAAGACATTCTAAAGTAAATTAGCAGGGAGCGCTCCCCAACAACTGGGAAACCAATTGGAGTGCTCCAAACATTTACAATAAGAACAGTTCTACTCATATTGTTTGCGGTTATTGTAAACAGCATAGAGCACTCCTATTTGCTGCAGGCTTTTATAATCACACCCTTCTGATTTATAATAAACTGGTGGGAGCAGAGTGGTATTTAATTGTGCTGGTTGATGTGTACACAGAGGTAATAGGAGTGATCAATATGCAGTTGTGTCTTTCTTACCTTTCAGAATAGATGATTTATACTTGTAATACTGGTGCATCTTGCACGCTAAAATGATCAGTGCAGTCAGGAACAATGCTATGGCAAGAGCCAGCAGGCAGTATTTTAAAGTATCAGAAATTGGTAAAAACATTTGAAAGGAAGATAATTGGGAGCTCATGGTCCCTATAATACAGAGAAAGAATAAATTAAACATTTATTGTTACAAATAAAATAAAAAGCACTGCTTAACAAGGGCAGAAAATCTGATTTTTCACAGCTGCTATATACACATATCAGATAATAGTCACCTGGGATGACCAGTCCTGCTAATCTCAGATCTAACACGGGTACAGCAGTCCCCCAGCATTGTTCATTAATCCAACTGATTGGAAACAACCGCTGTGCACTCACAACAGTGGAGGAGAGCACAGTGGGATGATGCTTACTTGATCTCCCCCCTCCACTTCATTGAACAGAATTGTGTTGTATGTAGAATGTTCATTCATTTATCTGTCACTGGAAACTATTACAAAGATTGTTTCCAGCAACAATCATCTGATGTCATCGGAAATCTGTATGAGGTTTAAGACTAGACAGTGAAAGTAGAAGCAGCATATTGATGAATTCTTCTCTCTGTCATTCTGCTTTTTTCATTAAAGCACAACACACCGGCTCCTTGTGCCACATTTTCCTCTTCAAGTCTGGCCTCTGCTGTACAAGGACTGCAAGAGGCCGCTACCATGTCAAATCCAGGTAGTTACAGTGTTTGCATGAAACAACTATATATGTAAGGGTACATTTTTTAAATACAGAGATGCTCCAATATGTGTCTTTTTTAACTGCCTTGAGTTTTTATATTGAAATAATCTAGTACACGAACAAGAACACTTACACTGTTGGTAGGGACGAATTTAATCCAAAGCTGTCACTGGAGCATTTTTGCTGGCTGGATAATCAGTTCTGCAAATTACAAAGATCCGTGTTATATTAATAAGTTTTAGTGCTAAAATGTTGTTAACCTAAAAGTAGCAGACTCAAACAAAATTATTTATTGGATTGTAACAAAAAAAAATCAAATAAACAAAAAACAACATTTTTATGTGAATGTGGTGTGGTAGGTGGTATAATTCTCTTGTTTTTACTAGACCTTATCACCAGCTGCTGAAGGTTGGGGATGAAAAAAAGGAAGATATAAAGATAATATAGACAGTCTTATAACATTGGTGACTATTGCAATAGAACAATATACAAGGATAGTGAACAGAGAACTCCACACTCGTGCTAACAGGACTACTCAGAAACTTTGTTTGCTCCTCATGAGCCATTTGTGTACTGAGTCTGCAGTATTTTAAAGGACAAATTTTTCTTTCATGATTAGCCAAAACCAAGTTGACTCCTACAGGCAAATCATTGTGAGGAAAGTAGTCAGCAAAATTCAAAACCTGCAAACAGTCACAGCATTCTTTCTCAAAGAAAAAAACACAGTGAAAATAATTTAACTTTTTTGCAAACCCTTTTCAGGCATGAAAGGTACAGGGTCCCCTCCTGTCCCTAGGCTTCAAAATAGCAATCTGAATGTGGCTACAACTTAAATTAACATTTCAGTTTATATTATTCAGCCAATTCTAATCTGCTAAAGACCAATTTCTCTACATAACTTTACATTGTTGCTTTTTTCTTATTGCTATTCAATTAATCTGATGAGCATGACTTCTTCTGTTAAAAATAAACTTGGATAGGAGTTTTTGCTTTATACCATGCAACCTAGTACGTATATCCATTTATTATTTCTATTACGTAACCAACATTTAAGAAAAATAATATGCTTATTTTAAATACCAGAAGTTTCATCCATTCCATTTGAAGACAAATATTTTCTTGTTTTGATGTTTTTTCTGGGTCCATGCTCGGTTTACACCTACAAGTGAGATGTTTTTGCAAAATGTTAATGATATGGCTGTATAAAAAATTACTACTATATTGAAGTTAATGTATTCAAAACAATTATGAATATAAATGTTTGAAGCCATAACCCTACCCTTTAACCGATTCTGACCTCAATGCTTAACTTTATTACACCCTGAACCTTTCCTAAAAAATGAACCTTCTTACTGACCATAAAGTTTACTGAATTTTCCACTTAAAATTTACCTATCTCTAATTTATTCTTTTATTCACTCCACGTAACTTGAAACACTACAAAAAAAACTTTAAACATTAATATTTTACCTGTACAGTCTATCTCAAGAACAAAAAATATATTGCAGCTTACTACCCCCTAGATGTGGTAGCTTTATTGATTTTCTTTTTTCAAGCTTTTTTTCTTTAGTTTTACCTGTTAAAAAGTAACACACCTGCAGGTGCAGGCACCACATGGTTCTTGCACTTTAGTACTTATTACATTGAAAACATTTTAGGCCTGGTGAAGTTAATTGTAGCCATTTACCTAAAGTGTACCTAAACTCAAAAGTTGCACTTTACATAAAAGGGTAGACAACCCTTTTTAGTAAAGTTAAAATTCAGTTTTTTTTTGTTTTGTTTTTTAATGGAACACCCTTTTTTTTAAAGGGGAAAAAATTGGCAATCCCACACATGCGCAGTGAGATCAGCAAGTTTTTTCCTATCTTTGTCACCAGATCTTGCTCCTGGGTCGGGTGACGTAGGAAGAAGAGGAGAAGATGGCGGCTCCCGGAGTGCCGGCACGAAGGCGGATGACGGGACGTCGTGCGATGGAAGAGACGTCCGGATGGATCGGACTGCCCTGCGGGATTGATGGTAAATGTATTTATTTTGGGAGGGGACTTTTGAGTTTAGTTTATCTTTAAAAAAACTTGGAATATGGGCTATACTGGGCAGCATTCAAGATTCCATGTACATTCTCAGCCTAGGATTCAAGAGGCCCCACAGACATTGTTTAGAAGTAATCATAAAATTATTTGCAAAGACCACACAGTACCTGCACCCAAATTACCTAAAAATATTTCACGTTTACCTAAACAGTTAATCCAACAAAAACCTATGGAACATGAATACTTGCTATACTGTCCACCAGATGTTTTTCACACAAAATCATTACAACCCCAGTGCTGGTATTACAGAACACCAATCAGGTGAAGTGGAATAAAAGAAACAGAAACCCCCTTTCAAGTACTGCAAAGTACAACATGCCTTGATAATTTCAAACAAGGATCTAAAAGAGTTTGATTGTCCTCTAGTATAGAGGGTGCAATGCAAATTCTTTCTGTATGCCCCAACTATTCCAAATAGTGTCATCACTGTGTCCTACTCCACTAAAGACCCTTCTATTATTTATATCCACTAATATTTGTAAATTGAGAAACGTTCCTTTACAGCTGAGGAATTTTAAACATGGTTTAAGTAGGAGTGTTGGTTAGTGTCTTGTTTCCCTCAGGTCTTTTATTCCTGAAGAGAAATATTAAACAGAAGGTTAATTTGACACATAAAAGCTGATTATTGTTTTGTGGAATGAGCATAAAAAAGTTTTCTTGTACACAGCACACTTGTTTTGGAGAAGAGATGGATCGTCTGTAAAAATCTAATAAGTCTTCTTGATGCCAACAGGGTTACATAAGTAGGTATAGTTGGTATTTAAAAGGGGTGTGTCAAAATGAATCAGCTTATTTGCACATATGGTAAAAATAAAAAAATTATTTTCTACAAAGGTAAAGAATCTAGTACATTCCCTTTGCTGTAAAATTTTGAATGTACAGTATATGCAGTCAATAATTGGATTAAATTTTTACCACACAAGACAATATTCAGGATTCTTATACATTTCTACATCATTACTTATTAAATAGCTAAACTCTGATTATTTCCGCTTCCTTTATCTCAGTGTAAATCTACCAGACAAGGTAGACTGCAGACAGTAGCATTTCTACATCCACAATGAAGATTCATTTGTTATAGATTTTTAAATAGGTCTACCTTGCCTAAACTATTTTTACCCAGGCCATCTTTAACTAAACCATTTCAACCCAGGTATTTTACATTTGGGAAAAGTGGACCTAAACTCTTGTAAGTAACTTTTGAGGTGTATCATAACCCTTACCTCTAATAACTTGCCAGGGTTTTTACCCAGGCCATCTTTAACTAAACCATTTCAACCCAGGTATTTTACATTTGGGAAAAGTGGACCTAAACTCTTGTAAGTAACTTTTGAGGTGTATCATAACCCTTACATGTAATAACTTGCCAGAGTTTTTAATTATGAAAGTGCTTTTTTCCATAAATGGTTAAAAACATCATCCAGCAACATGATCCCCTAGGTGATTTATTACCAAGGTGGCCACCAGTGTTCATGGGATACATATGCTAAGAATTTGCTCCATGACAAGTAATGCAGGATTACCCGAGGCCTGTAGTCGAAATGACACCTGGTCTTCATCTAACTACCCTACATGGGGTGACGGGCTGGCAAGCCTAGTGGTCACTGGACTACTATGCGGTGGCCGGACTAAGATGTCACTGGGTCACAGCCCTCAGGCTCTCCTAACTAGAGGCAAGCAAGGATAGGATGGCTTTGATGCAGGAACAGGTGACAGGGCATATATGAGACAGAGTAAGGTTATGGCAGGCAGAAATCATAGTAGTGGACAGGCCAAGGTCAGGGTGGGCAACAGACAGGATGAGGAATCAACAACAAACTGAGGTCTAGAAAGTCCAGGAAGCCATGCAAAATGAATACTGGGCAGAATGGTGGGAAAACATGTTAAAAGTTCAGAAGTTACTGTCAGAACAGCAGAGTCCCAAATAACCCTCCTCATTTTAAATTCAGCCTCTGCACAAAGAAATGTGTTTGAGAAATGTTTGTGTGCACATGCACATTTAGCAATCAGCACTCATAAATTTGTACTCGCACATCAATTTAAGTACAATTTAAGGTGGGTGAACCACATTTGAAAACACTAATACACGTATCTGTGGGCATTAGTGCCCTACCGCCTTAGGGAGTGGTTCTATAATGCTTTTACGCATATAATGGCCATTTTAGTTTTCGTGAATTCATGCTGCCACAGAAAACATCACTGACGGAGTTGAAATTCCAGAGCAAGCAGATGAATATATACATCTACATATACATATATATCTACATTCTAAGCCAAATTTTAGAATTCAGAGTTTAGGACTGCTTTAGGTATAACTTAGGGATAGTACAAGCCTACAATAATTACCTCTCTGTTTAGCAATGCAAGTGTGGTAACTTAATATGTACTGTTAGATATATTTTAATTGAGAGTGTATAGTCTCCACATGTTTGTGTGTATTATCCATTGTTTGCATACATTCTTTCCCATAGGCAGCTTGAAGTACATTTTAAAGAAAAATGTGAATAAGCAGGTAAGTTTATATTTTTTGTGCAATGTCCTTTCTGCAAAAAAATTATTATTGCTTAATATTTTAATAATAGTTCTGCTTCTCTTCCCAATTCTGATTACAATTTCTACATGCATTAGATTGTTGCCGTGTGATTGGGTAATTATTTTTATATTTTTTTTGTAACAAGCAGTTGCACAGGTGTACCTAATACAGTGACTGGGGAGTGTATAAATATATTATATGTATGTTAACATTAATATATCGGGACATATATACATAATATTAATACATTGAAACATTCATTTTAACTTCTGTATTTCAACAGAAGAATGACCAGCACCTTTTTTTTTTTAGAAATATGTGGGTAAAATTTTCAGAAAGTATTCATCTGACAGTTTTTTTGTTGGTTGAATGGTAGGGAGATATAAAACACATGCTAACGCAGCTGTAATTATTAATGCATAATTCCATGTATTTTTGAAATGAAACAGTAAAAGGACCAAAATCTGAACTGGTATGCACCCTTTGCAGTCCTTTTACAGCAGAGTTAAGAGTTTGAGGCAAAGGTTCGACACACAGCGCCAATGTGCTATGAGAAGCTGGGCGTTAAGGACAGAAAGCAGGGAAACTAATATATGAGTTTATCACTGTCCTGCTACTTTTTCACTGTCCAGTCTTAAGCTGGAACAGATCCAAAACAACCTGGGCTCAGAAGGCATTAAAAAATGAGAGATTATAATGTCTGCCTAAGAAATGCAGACAAGCAGGAATAAACTACAATGCTAAAAAATACTATACACGCCCCTAAACTGAATTTGTGCTTTAACAATGCAGAAATACATGTATATATAATCACCCTAAGGGCCATTTTAAAGTTGCAATTGACCTCATCATTCTACTGCGTGTTCAACCACACTTCCATTCAACTGGCTGGGAATTATTTTGTGGAGTACAGGAGAACCTCCTGACATTGTAATATAAGTATCTCTTACAAATGATGCATTTGTATTCTCCTTTGCCGGGCATCTTCCCAATGATTGCAGCTGTGGCTGCATTCATTGAGAAGAGTGTGCGATCCCCGGGGCACTAGGGGTTATTTAACCTCCCTTAGCGGTTCATTTCTTTCCGGTTTTATATGTCTAAAAG
>NC_092866.1:39791395-39793843 GCF_032062135.1 Pyxicephalus adspersus | reverse complement strand
AAAAAGGCTGCTATGGCCAGTTATATCCAAGACAGATTTCTGTGTAGTCATTAAAGGGTCTTTGGGTAACGGGACGATCTGGTTGGCTGGCCGGCAGAGGTAAGACGACTTTGTTATCCCCCTTTACACTTGTCATGCCAGAGGAGGTGGTTGAAAGCACTGAGGTTGAAAATGGGTAGCTGGGAATGGCTAACAGCACAGTTTTGATCACAAAATCTGAAAGTGACCTTAATAAGAAAAGGTAAATATAAGCAAAATGATATTTTGCATGCAGTGTATCCAGCAGTGGTTCAATGAACAATATAATCTATAAGGATCATGTTAAATATAAGTCTGTTTTAGATGAAAACATTTTAATCACCTTGTGTTTAGGAAAAGTTTAGTGGCAGTCATGGGAGCTTCCAGATAAGAGCATTAAGCAGAGTGTTTGCTTTTCTAAGGTGTATGTCCTTGTTAAATTAAAACCCTGTAACAAGAGAGGCCAGTTATATACACTTGGCAAGCTCACAGAGTGCAAATACTGGCAGTCATACTGTGTTCCTTTGCATTGATAGTACACTGGATAAATCACTATTTTCAGTCTACTGCTCAGGTGCCAAGAATCCATCCACAGAATTAGGGGCCTGCACATTTTAAAACACATTAATAATATTTGCAGGACACAAAGTATATCAAAGCCAAAAACAAAACCCGGTGGTTGCATTGGTTAATTCGACTAAGTACGTTTTTCACAAGCACAGAATATACCCTTTGAAAAATTGCAGAGTCCTTGTAACTTCCTATGCACTTGACAGAAATCTCAAAGTTCTCAGCTTCTCTTACCTGGTATTCTAATCCAGTTTTTCTAATCTTTTGTAAAGCTTTGTATACAAATAAAATGATTTGAGCCCAACATGAGTGGTCATGCTCGTCTCAGGTAAAAATCTGAAAATCTGATGTACAACTGTCCCCCAATGTTCATTATTCCACCACAGCGGATTAATGAACGCCCAGTTGGAACAACCCCTGTTCACTCATATGGAGGACAGCACTATGGGATGCTGCTCACTTGGCCTCCCCCTCTCCCTAGAACACACGCACTTCTGGGGTCTGATTTATTAAAGCTCTTTAAGACTTGAGAAAACAGACTGTCGCGAGAGAACCTGTTATCCAGCAGACCTAGAATAGATTTGGTTAAGAATTGTAAACATTTGCCAATGATTTTTAGGAAGCCCAATAAAGATTTGCTGGATCACCCAGGTTTTCCCATAATAGTAAATATTCTTCAGTCTTGGAGAGCTTTATAAAACCAGGCTCTCTGTGTTCAGTGTTCATTCATTCATCTGTCACTGTAAACTATCAAGAAAAAGTGTTTCCAGCAATAATCATCCAATGTCTGTGCAGAGCTTAAGCTACAAAACCATTCTTTCTTTGTAACGATGATAGGTAGAATATAAATGGGAACATCTGACATGCATTTGATATTTGTCTCAAAAGCAAATCAAAATGCATGTAAACTAAGCTAAAACCATAGGTATGTTGTAAAGTATATTGTATGGTCAGTTATAGGGGCTACAAGTTAAAACTCATGCCTTGGTTTTGAGGTGAACAATAAATAAATTAGGACTGCAATATTTTTTTGTTTAAAAAATTCAGTCCTTCTTTACTTTGATATGTTTTTGACCCTGTAATGTACACATCTTGAATACATTTTATGTAACTTCCTTGTACCTAAAATGATTATCAAGTATGATTAAATTAGCTAGAGACTACATTTTTATAGAAAATGTATTAGTTTGGCAGGTAGAAAAAAATAGTTATGAAGCAACAAGCATTACAAACCACTAAACTGCAGCAAGCCTAGAAATGAAATCATTGCATATTATTTAACTTCACTACATAACAAAACTAAAATATTAATTACCTGACAATCTACACTCTCTTTGTAATGATATACAGAGTGCTAAAATATTTACAATGTATATATCACACACCAAACAAATTGTATAACATGGGTAGAACACCTAAGGTTTTTAAGTGAAACATTTCTGGGTAATTTTCTTTATATAGCTGATTGGGATTCCTGAGGTCAGGGCTATTCTACAAGTTTTTAGAGGAACATCTTGACTTACCTAATATTTGTAAATTCACTGTCCTTTGATTCATTTTGTTAAATCTAAGCCGTGTAACTGAAGAAAATCACTTCACTGTCTTCCAGTGAAAAATTATTTTCCATTTTGAAAAAAATTAATATTCAAGCCATCTCTTTACAAACTGACTTATACAGCTAGAGTCAGTTTCCCTCAAAATCTAGTCCTAGATATCCTGCAACCAAAGCCCCAGAGTCATAAGTCTCATATACAGTATATCTCCTATATGTTACTGATGTCAAAATGTTTTATTGTTTTGAAGGTTTTATGATGTCTATTGTACCTGCCTCTGCACAAATTGTATACAATATGTACTGTA
>NC_092866.1:39789266-39789842 GCF_032062135.1 Pyxicephalus adspersus | reverse complement strand
GAAACACAATCATGTAAAAAAAAAAAAAATTACTTTTAATAAAATTAAATAAAAAAACACAAAAATCAGCTTAAACAAGAATACATAAATAAATCTATTAGGAATAAATAAATCTATTAGGATCTATTAGGAAAATAAGGTAATTACTTGGGTCATTACAGAATTCCCTAATTTCCGGGCTCTGGTGGTGCAGACAACCCCAGTACTATTAGTATTATCCACCAACACTTTGAGGAGGATCCCTTTAATTCATAGAACACAAAGGCCTAATTGGTGAGTGAAAGGTTGTACATTTAGCCATCTGGAAACCATTCTGTATATTTGGTAAGGCACACTAGAACACCCCTTCATCAACATGTTAATGAAGTATTTAAATACATAATTCACATTTTAATTGCATGCATTATTTCAGCACACATTTTATTACTGTGTAATAAGGTCTGTGTAACACTTTATAAAATGCTGGTAGATCTTGACTTGTGGAAGGTGCCTGCAGGTGATGTACAAAACGTAAAAAAAAAAAAAAAAAATCAAAAAAACAGCAAGAACACGATGACAGGAAGGGAATTTTGCATT
>NC_092866.1:39753628-39788554 GCF_032062135.1 Pyxicephalus adspersus | reverse complement strand
GCCCTATTCGATCGAATAGCTGTCAAATCGAATAGTAAGATATTCAACCAACACTAATCAAAACGTTGTGTTGGGTGGATGTCACCTGGAGGAGTGGGCATTTCTAGGTAAGCTCTGTTGGCATGCAACACAGGCTTTCCTAGATAATACCCACATGTGATCCCGAGCCTCCATGATTAAAAGAACCCAAATCCAAGAAAAAAAAAAAGGAGCAGGCGAGGGACATTGAAGCTGGGAAGGAAAGAGATGCATGACGCGCGATGCCACCTACCCATAAAAATTAGGTAGACTCCATGTGACTTGCTGCAGATTTTATTGCATACTTTTATGCAATCATTTTGAGTTTGGGAGAGGAGACTGTACAGCTACACAAGATCAAAGGTATGGCTGGAGTTCAGTTGTAAGAAAACCATACTAATATTTGTGACGTGTTAGGTAAAACTGTCCAAAACCTTACCAATAATTGGGTCATATTTGGACTACCCTAATTTAAAACTGAAGACAGAATACGTTTAGGCAGTACTAGGAATTTAGGTAATTGTTGCATAATGATAGATTCTAAAAACTGTTTATGTCACTTTACATTATTGCTTCTTTTACTAAACCTAGAATTTGGTCTTTGAGGTCAGAATTTGGCCATTTAAAGTAAATTGTACTTTCTGTGATGATATTTTATGTAACTTTTGCAATGTATATGAAATACATTGTCTAAAGAGACTTTCATTTTTTACATCATCCTTCCATATTGTTTTTAATTAAAGTAGAGATAAAATGTTTTAAAACTGCATCTAAAAACATTACATTTACATCAAGCTGATCTTACAGACATGTGGGACTAAAAACAACTTGACAAGCCTATACATTCTTTTTGAAAGCCAATGTTTAAAACAAATCCATGGTTTCTTTCACATATCTGTGACTCAACTCTTAACAGCACTGACTCAAGCAAATGTTAAGTACAATATACAATTTTTCCATTAATCATAAAGAAGTGCCACATACCATATGTGTTCTTTATCTGCAGAAAAGTATAATCTACAAACAGAAGGAAACCGCCCCTCAAGTACACAGACTGACAATAAAAGAACTATTCCCTGCCTACTGTAAACCCTTTATTGCCCAAAAGGTATTATCAAATGTGAAGATTAAAAAAATTGAACCAGAAATTATTTTTTATATTTTATCATTATTACTAATTCTGAAGCCTGTCATCTTTCTTGTTTTAGTGTGTCTTTTGAATCAAAGCCCTTCCTTGTGAGTGGATCCTAATTTTTTTGCCAGAGTCTTTCAGAATAGGACAGTTATTTGTTCTTCTGATTTCTGGATTCTGAAGTATATTTCTTGGAATAGAAGACTTTTGTTTTGTACTATTATATTTTGGAGTGTTTTTCATTATGTTTTTATCATGTATCTTGTATTAGTTGGTTGGTACCAAAAATAGTCAAGGAAGAACAACCAGTGAACATGTGACATTGTTATAGGAAACCAAGGCTCATTGATGCACATGGGGGGGTTAAAACCACTTGGTGCGATCCCACAGAAATGCAACTGTAGCACTAATTTTTAAAAAATACATTCTAGAAAGCTGGGATGCAACGGACAATGCAATCAGCACATAAGAAAAGGACCACAGAGAAATTCAGGAATGGGGCTTTTTTTTATGAAATACATTTTCTTTCAGCTCCTGTCGATGGCTGAGTTTGTCATTTACCTGGGTAAAAAATGGCAGTGGGACTCACTATGTAAGGGCAGGCCAGGAGATACTTGATGACTTGTGACTTGGTGCCAGTATCTTGGTGTCAGATACAAAGAACATCTTTGAAGGTATTAAAAAGCCCAGTCCTTGAGGAGTTACAGCTGTTCCTGGCTGCATAAGAAGGGCTTGCATAATAATTGGCATGCAATTTTAATGGTTTGGCTCAATACTGTATATATATAATACTGGCCATCAACTAATTGTTTTTTTTAATATAAGTGTATATAGAGTCAAAACATTAGTTTAGGATAGATTTCTTTTTAATTCTAGTTAACGCCCCACTACTGATCCTAGAAACCATTGTTTTTGGTACAGAACATTATGTGAAACCCAAATTAATGGAGGAGACGTCAGAGAGAATCTTCCAATGGGGACACCTGTTTTGGTGTCAGCTGCCTGCAAGAGAATACCTTCTCATTTCCAAATTCCAGTATCACAAGACTTACACCCCACCACCACCACTATCACCACTTCCATTACCTGTCCCTATTACCAGAAGAGTTGCTTAGCAGCCAGTTAAACACAGTTTAATGCAAACCCATTAACTAATTCTCTAGATACAATACGGCATCCAATAAGTGAAAAAGTGTTTTTTTTCTTAGTTGGCATTTTAGGACAGACATTTTTCGGGACGCTTGTTGTTAAAAGGTGCATTTAAAAAAACAAATTTACCTTCATCATCATGTGATGATGGCACAGTTGCAATGTTGTTGTTGGTGAATATTCATATATGTCAGGATGAGGAAAGAAAAAGTTCCTTTCCCAATAGAGACATCAATCCTTTGTGGAAAAAAAAGCTACAGAATAATAATAGACAATGAGAAAGCAAGATCTCGCTTAACCAGACAGACAGAGCAAACTGGCAATAATTTCTCTGCTCTTTTCTGTCCTGCATAGTGAACATGTCACTTGCAAGTTATTGCTAGCAACAACAAACAACAGTTAAGGTTTTCAGAGATGTTTTAAAGTTAAAGCACATGACAGTTTCCTATATCTACTGAAGACTCATTAGTGAGATCTCTGCATGAGTTTTCTGTTCTGTTAATCACTATCTTCCTAGCAGATAGTGCTTACCAAACCATAGCTTACCCTAGAAAGAAGCCCTTACCCCCTTTGTAAGGTAGAGCACTTATATTACCTAAACTTCACATATATGAACCAAACTGTATACCTGCCATGCTTTGTACTAGAATAGTCATTTGAAACAGGACAGTTAATGGAGTAAAATGTACATTAACAGTAAAACTTTTTTTCTCAAATCATATGAATATATATATATATATATATATATATATATTACAAATTAAAATATTTTTACTAACAAAAAACAGCTTGGTTCTTCTACTAAAAACAAAAAAACAGACCCATTTAAGAATTAAGTAATTTGTTGTGATAAATAAATTGTAAACGATAGCTGAAAGGGTTAACAAAACATTCTTTCATAGAAACAGTTCTTTATTAAGAACAAAGGTAATTGTTTGGAACAAGTCACAAGTTTTTCCACCTAACCATCAAACACAAAGACATTTAGCTATGAGATCATGTAAGAATATCAACACAATGTAACTATTAATTCTGGAGTTGTTATCATGCCATAAACCTTCACAAATTTTAATGACAAATAAATAACTAAAAACTATAGCCAAAAATTGCAGATTACCTACACACACACACACATTTATTTATGCACATTAGGCCAGGTTGCTGCATTTACATTAACATGAACACAGTTGAAAATACATTTTTCACATACCTGTTCTTCAGCATACACTGCCATTTTCAAACAAAAAAAAAACAAAAAAAAAAAACTAACACATAAAACATTTTACATGTCACAAAAACTATATCTACAGAGCGACTATCTGTAAAGGTTACATTTAACTATAAAACAATCATACGGTACCTTTCTATGTGTTATTGCATGCACAGTTTGGAACATGTTCTTGTGTCAGCTGCATATGGCATATGCACTAGATTTGTTGCGCAGCACAGGAGATGAACAAGTTTAACCTGTCTTACTTTTTCTAAACACACCTGATAACTCTTTCCTGGGAGGCAGATCTGCAGCAAACTCCTTCAGGCAAACAGAGCTCAACTATTTTTCAGAGTATATAGTTTGTTTTCAAAAATACAGAAACTTTACAAACTTGACAAATTTAATAAAAGGGTTGAATTATTTCTATTGTTTTCTGTATATTATGTTTTTTATTCATCAGTACACACTAAAAACCAGCCTTAATTGCTTCAAAGGAGGATTGGCAAAACCATAGCTAATTATTATAGAGTTGCATTAGTGCAATTAATTTCCATATCTAATGACATTAGGGAGGGGGTCATATATAAATATTTATGATGGTGGGCTGCTACAATCTGCAATAAACCACCAAATATATTTTTTTCACTGTGTGTTGTGTTGTCTGTTTACTGCTATTGTGTGGTGCATTGGGGTAATATTCAGGTTGTTTTGTTTGTTTTCCATAGAGTGGGGAAGGATTAAAGCTCCTGTCAGGTTTTTACCACTGTTTGGGGACTGAGTTTGGTGGGGGGGGGGGTAGTCTAGTAAATAGGGGTCCACACTTTTCACACTCCATTTATAGACAACAGTGGATACCTATTTTAAGCGGACATTTTTGGCTAAAGCTTGTTAAAAAGTTTAAAATCTGAAATAATGCCGTGCTCTGAGAAACCTTTGTCGTTTATAACATGTTTATGTGTTAAACACATATCTATAAATATCATTAAAACAAGATATAGCATTGCTCTTAATATGAATTATTTCTGTCCAATACCTCATCCTGAACTTACTTATTGTACAGACATAATGGCTACAGCAGTACCCCAATATGGATACAGGCAGCCAGTAGGAGCACATCAAAACGATGTAAGGAATAACTTGTGTGTGTTTATATTTGTAATAACAAACACACATAAAAGTAACTTAATAAAAAGTTACATAAAAGAAGAGATTTCTGGAAACAGCAAGAAAATGATTCACCAGATAATTTTATTCAAGTTAAAATTGACATGGTTAGTCGTTACAATGACACACATCACTGACTACAAAATTGTTTGCAAAACAACAAACTTTAAATTACGTAAGTGTTATCTTCCACTGCGTTTTACAGTCAACACTGCTTTTTAAAGAGTGTAGAAGCAAGGAGCATATCTCTAAAAACATATATACACTACAATGAAAACCAAATTATACTACATATATTTTTCCCTTCCTGTTAGTTTTCTTGCATCATAAACTTCACTAAAAATTCTTAACTGCACTTTCCCTATTGTGTGTACAATATCTACGAACGATCGTGTCGTTACCTCTATGTGCAGTATCGGTGCTATACGATCGTTCATATATATCGTGCAGGAACGTTCGTCGTTCGTTTTCTGACGATAATAATTGGAAGTGTGTACGTAGCTTTAGTGTTGTCACCCATGCTGCATTGCTGACGCTGCCTGTAGGTCTGGGGTAGTAAGGGGTAGTCCTATCAGCTTCCTGGAGCTTAGAAAAATAATGTTAAAGCCCTGTTTTTTCCCTAGGGCACACATGAAATTCAGTTTTCCTGCCACATTTGCTTAAAAAAAATGTTATAAACTACATTTCTTAAAGACATTTAATATGCTAATGTTCATAAAATGTTCATTGGTCACAGAAAAAAACTACAACACTAGCAGTAGTAGATAAAACAGAGATCAAGTACCTACACTGATCACTGATTGCTCCCTCTAATGGTTGATCTACAAATTTTTAATTAACTTTAAGCATATATAAAGCAAAACAAAGTTTTAGTACAGGAGTACAGTAGGGGAAGAATAAAACTACTGTATGTTTTTTATTTAACATACCATATGTTAGGCAGCTAAGCGAACAGACTGGAATGGTATGAGGTGTTAAAAAAAATCCCACAAAAGCCAAGTTGTAATGTACTTTAAAGTGAAATTTCTTTTTGTTAAAAATTTGACGTAAAGCCTCTTTAGTATAGGGGTCTGTTTTGTAAGGGTTAAAATCTGAAATTTGCTAGATTAAATTGGTTTCTGTTCCTCCCTAGAGAGTGATGGTTGACTACCTTTTGTCACGGGGGAGAAATCTCGCCTTAGCAAGGTAGGAACCAATCTTTTTCCTGATGCACTTCCCCTTTGGCCCTTATTGACATTTGGTGTCCCCTTAGATGGGCACATCAAACAGAATTAATCTGTGGAGATCAGAAACTAAGAGGGACCCTCACTGTGGATGTCTAGGAGCTAGGGGAGCAAGGACAGGTCAGCCCTGAATTCCCAGAGGCTAGCTAGGCTGGGGTCTGGACAATGGACCACTGAGAGAACAAGCCAGGTTCCAAGGGGTAGAAGGCTTTGCTTCAATTGGGGAAACCAATGTTGAAAGGAAAAGTACATTCGGACAGGAACCAATAAACGCTGTCACTTCAACGGGCAGTTCCACTCCATAGGAAAAATATTCTCTCACTGCCTATTATGGGTGATGAGTTCATTGAGGATACTGGAGGTTAGTTGTCAGTGCTGATTTATATTGCCTGTACCTGATACTCTGCTGCCTTGATCCTCTCTCCTACATGTTTGAATTACAATAAATTACCCCTAAACTAAAGATGTGCGAGCCTCTATGATTCTTTATGCCACGCTACAAGGAAGACCTGGGTAAATTCAGCCACTCTTGCAAGGTTGAGTGCTACAGATATAACAGATAACAGAAAATATGTATCAACAATGAATATTGATAAAAGAATTCTATGTACTTTTATGTATTATGTGTACTTCTATGTACACAACACTCCTTACCTGCCAAGCTTAATTATGTATTCAGATATAGTTATCTGGTCTGTACTTGGCATCTGTCTCTGCTCTCATCTCATTCTCCAAGATCTAAAAATTTTGGTTGTCAGTTTACAATTTTTTTCTGCCTGCCATAACCTTCTGGATTTTTATGCTATGGCCTGCCATTTCCTCATTTCTGCTTTAACGTTTATGTTCAGGCATTAGATAAATTTAATCTGATGTTTCTATCTCTCTTTCTTTTGAACACTGCCCCAGCAATTTTTTTCTTCTACCTTGTTCCTCTAACAAAATCATAATTTATTGTTTCCTGAAAGCAACAGTATTATTAGTGGGGAAGAAAGACTATGGGATAAGATATAGTCCACCAGGCAGAGATGACAATGGTGTTTATGATTTCAGTTCAATGCAAAAAGAAAGTATGAGCGGACTGCATTTTTTATGCATTTCTAAGTTAACATAAATTATTCTGCCATCATTTTTAACCTCCCTGGTGGTATGAATACTAAGTATTTTTAAATGTAAAAGCGGTACATTTAAAAATACTTAATATTTCAAATTTCCCACCTGGTCCCGCCTTCCAGCCCAACAGTCCCACCTTCCAGCCACACATTAGCGAGCAGGTGCCCGGCCGGCATCTGCTTCCCCTGGCCTCACGTGCCTAACATTCACACGCCAGGGACTCAGACGCCGGCCAGGCATTACCAGGTTAAGCAGATACCCAGCCGTTATCGCCAGATGAAGAAGATGCATTACTGGAGGATGCCGTGGGCACTGCTAGAGGACGCCGCTGGAACATATGAACCAGGTAGGACTTTTAAACTCACCGCCAATTCCACCCCACTGAGGAATAGTGCCAGGGACAAACACAGGAAAATGTTGCACCTGCGCAGAGCTATATTGTTTGAAGGGTAAGGGTGAAATTCTTTGCAAAGACAATATGATGCCTATGGGTCAGAAGCAAATGCTTTTTTGGGAAATAAGAAATAGGATAGGGTAAATGTTGTATCAATTCAAACGTTGTTTGAAATGTATCGTCATGCCCTTGATATACCAACATTAGTCTTGTCTCTGACGTGTCTATCTTGCCTCTGTCCACCAGCCAAACACAACATTGCATTGCTTGTTTGTGTTTAAAGAAGTTTGTGAAGATTTATGTCCAGAGCCTGCAGCCTAAACGAGTCAGCAGGGACATGTGGTACCGCATGGTGGTGCTAAACGAATCATAAAGAAATGGATGTGATGTTAAGGTCTACAAAATAATGGACCAGAAGCAATATAGTTCCTCTCCAGCAAACCGTAGTGATATCACCAAATCTAACTACAAATCATATTGCAATGGTAGATAGCACACTACCTTGGTTGGCACTAATTACCATCAACTTATTACCCTTAAAATTGCTTTCTGCATCACAGACCAAACTCTGTTTTCTACATTCATACTTACATCATCCAATGTTATTTAAGCTGGGTTTCCCATTTCTAAACATATGTTGAAAGGTGATGAAGTACCATATGAGAGCCTTCCCTGTACATGGTATCCACATAGAGGAAAGGACTAGGACCGGTGCACACTGAAGAATGTTGGTACAATGGTTTGGACAAACCAGCTTTACAAGGAAAATGTGTGCTTTCCTTGGAATGCAGTGGTTGGATACTATCATTTTAAAGCTAAGTCACTGGAATCATTGAATGGTAAAAATGTTGCACTGGATTTGGTAAATGGTTGGGAGCCCTGGGGCCCCCTCCTTGTTTCTGCGTTGGAACCAGTGCTTCAGGGAACAGCTCTAGCCTATCATCATGTAGGAGAGAGTGAATTAAATAGCAAATGTAAATGAGGATGTTTTTCTAATGATAAGAAGGGGATGGTTCTCTGGACTTCCTGATGAAGCAGATTGTATGTATAGTAAGATCTATATCATCCTGGGATTCAATCCAATATTCTGTAAAATTGTACATAAATGTACATATGATAAGCGGTGATCTGATTCTGTTTTAATGTTATGGATTTTAAAGATAAATTAAAAAACAGTACTTTTACTATACAACCTAAAGGCATTGTAAATTGTTGTCTACTTCCTCAAAACTCCTCTATAGGGTTTGATTGTCTTCGTTGTGATATTTGGTATGTGGCAGTTTAATTGAAGAATGTTGTTGGAAGAATGTTGTTGGTGTTGATAATTGTTGTTGATGGATATGTTACTGGTCCCATCGCCTTTCAGCTCCCATTACCCAAAGAGCAACCTAATGCAGCAACTTACAACACTTCTAGCCCACTCCACTTTACTTTTCACTAGTAAAGTACATGTACTCAGATTTTGAGGCATGGGACAGGAGCCTATTTAGTTAGTGTGACTGTTAAGTAGTAATTTTTAGATGTAAATAAAAAATTTATTTTTTTATTTTTAGATTTACTTACCACTTTAAAAAGTTGTAGGTAAACATGTGTCACGCTTGGGAAGACAGAGCCATTAGGGGGTGCTACAGCTTACATAGAAATGGGGTAAGCCCTGAGAAGAGACTCACACTGACAGGAGGAGTACAGCAGCTGTGCTCATCAATGAATGCAGCTGTGGGAATCATCCTGTCAGTGTGCGATCCCCAGGCACTAAAGGTTAAATGAGGACAAGATTCCCCATTCATCACCTCTAGTGCTCTCTGATTGGCTGAGGAAAGGTAAACCCTGATGACAGCTCAAGCGTCATGTGTACGTGTATGGACTCTTCATGAAGTAAGCAGCAACCTGGAATGCAGTGGTGACAGGATCCTAGACTTTTCATTGCTGCAAAGTGCCTGCCTACTTGCTCATAATAGCAGAAGCTCACCATCCACCAACTACTTTTGTTCCACTTTATTCAACCCCTTTTTAAAAGATTTGCAAGGCCCCAGCGAGATTTGAACTCGCGACCCCTGGTTTACAAGACCAGTGCTCTAACCCCTGAGCTATGGAGCCACTTGTATAGCTGTAAAGTAAAGCTGAGATTTCTAAGGTGCAACAAATGACAAAAGTAGTTAAAATTTTATTATATTGTACTGTTAGCTGTGAATTACCCCCACAAACAGATTCTGCACCATTTTTAAAGGTAATGTATAATTTCACAAATTTTGCTAGTGCATTTGCTTTGATTTCTGCTAGTAAGTTGTTTTATTGCACACAGACGAGCAGGTGTTTTTAAAGAGAGCTCTGCGATGTGTTCTGTATAAATCATGATAGGTAATGAGTAATGAGAGAATGCTGGGATATGTAGATTGGGCTTCCTGGAAATAATGGATAATCCCTCCCACCAAACCCTTTTGTCTTTCAGGAAGGAACCACAGGTGAGCAAGATTCAGATTACAGTCATCTTGTTGAATACTTCTGGGCTGTTTATTCTTTATTATAATATTTAAACATTAAAAAAAGGTTGTTTTGACATTTTTCAGTTGTTTTATATGTAACACCCCGGATTTTGGGGAAATCTAACAAGTTCCTAATTAAGGTAAAGTGACTGTCAAGTAGTAATGTTTAGACTTCCCTACGGCAGACCTGCAAATTTTCTTCTGCCAACAAAAAAGCCCTGGTTCCTGGTGGATTTTTGATTGTACCCTGCAGTGTAGAGCTCAGCTTTATATGTGGCACCGCCAAATACAAAGCCTCTCACCAGAAACCGGAAAGTCCCGTGCATGCATCTAATAGCCAAAGATGATTGCCATGGACTTGGAAGTCTGCCAGCTAGCAGAAAACAATGTCTTTGTAAAACACAGCAGTGCAGGTTTCTAGACTTGTCATTACTGCAGGGTGTCTACAAACAGGTAAGTTTTGTGGTAGATGCACACCACCCCGCATGTTGTTTTGCTTTCAATTAATCCTCTTTAAAAAGTTGCAGGCCCCAGCGAGATTTGAACTCGCGACCCCTGGTTTACAAGACCAGTGCTCTAACCCCTGAGCTATGGAGCCAATTACAATGCAGCATTACATTGCATTTATTTTCAAGCTGCAGCAGATCACCAAACATTGTAATTTTGTAATATTGCACTGTTTGCTGTGATTTACCTCCATATCACCAATCACACGTTGAATTTGCACCTTTAATAAAGGCTATGTGTAGTTTGTGAAATTTTGATGGTGTATTTTGCTGTGATTTCTGCTAATAAGTTGTCTCATAGTACACAGGGGCCCCAAGGTCCTTTTTTTTGGCCCCCCCAAAGAATTCGGAAAATGAACTACATCTGGCCCGCCCGCGTTACCACCTCACATCATCATTTTCGATACATGCAATACATAGACAATATTCCTGTACACCCATCATGTGGTACAAAGCCTAGGCAATGATCACATGGTGCCTGACTATCGGGGGCATTGTGTTTGTTTCAATTCATAGAGACTGCATAGTGTAATATTTAGTGTCAGACAAACTTGTGATGTGAGAGGATGAACAACACACAGCCTCCATAGATAGAAATTAGTCTTCTCAACCCTAAAGTGTGTGTAGAGGTGTTTGTTTTTGTTAGTTATGGATGAAGTAGTAAACTTCCTCAATTTTTTCAATAAATTTCAAGTTTGGCCCCTGACTTGGTCTAAGTTTCTAATTTCGGCCCTCTGTGTATTTGAGTTTGACACCCCTGTTGTAGAAGCTCACCATCCACCAAAGAGTTTGTATAACTTTAAATAAACTCCTTTTAAAAGTTGTAGGCCCCAGCGAGATTTGAACTCGCGACCCCTGGTTTACAAGACCAGTGCTCTAACCCCTGAGCTATGGAGCCTTAGATACAAGATTAGTTCCTTTTTTATCATAAAAGAGATGTTTCCATACTAGAAAGGATGAACAATATTTGAACTTTATAATACAGTATTGTTAGTTGTAACTTCCTTATGCAGTAACAAAGGCAAAGCATAGTCTTTTACATTTGTTTTTATAGATGCATATTTAAAAAAAGATTAATCTATGTAGAGAATTTAACCAAAGTGTGTTAATGATCAAAACTTTAAATTGTTTTTACATAAAGTTTATAATTATATACAAACATACATGAGGACAGCTATAATTACTACGTATTCAGACTGATTTACAGTTCCATACTTTACTGGTTCTTCTTAAAATGCAAGTCGTGATTCAACTCAATAACTGGTAAAAAAAATGTCCTGTTTTTATTACATCTTATCTCAAATTTGCTTACAAAACAGACAGCATATAGCACTTAACATCTAAATGCTTACACAGGTGACATATCTACAAATCTCTATATTCAATACAAGAACATAGAGGATCAAGAACTGGAAAATAGGAATGTCACATCACAATAATATACATATAGGAAAATAGGAATGTCACAATAATATACATATTATTATATTATTAATATTATTATTATTATTATTATTATTATTAATAATAACAGGATTTATATAGCGCCAACATATTACGGAGCACTGTACATTAAATAGGGGTTGCAAATGACAGACGAATACAGACAGTGACACAGGAGGAGAGGACCCTGCCCTAAAGAGCTTACAATCTAGGAGGTGGGGTAATTTACACACAATAGGATGGGAGATATGTAGTGGTGGGAAGTAGTGATGGTTTCAAAAGACAGAAGAAGATGGGTAGGCAAGTTTGAAAAAATGGGTTTTGAGTGCTCATTAAATGAGCAGAAAGTAGCAGTAAGTCTAAAAGGATGAGGAAGACCATAATAGATTGTAAGCCGATTGAGAGGAAGACCATTCCAGAGAATTGGGGCAGCTCTAGAGAAGTCTTGTAGCCGTGCATGTGATGAGGTTATGAGTGAGGAAGTCATTAGTAGGTCAACGGAAGAGCGGAGAGAGCGGCTGGGGGAGTAGTTTTTTACCAGGTCAGAAATGTAAGTGGGACAAGAACTGTGTAGGGATTTGAAGGCAAAGCACAGGAGCTTGAATTTGATTCTAGGGTGAAAAAGAAGCCAGTGTAGAGAACTACAAAGAAATGCAGCAGAAGAGAAGTGGTGGGAAGGATGGATAAGTCTGGCTGCAGCATTCATAATAGATTGGGATAGAGGAGAAAGAGTTGGGTTAGTGGAATACCAGGGAGGTGGATGTTACAGTAGCCCAGACAAGAGATGATAAGAGATTGTACAAGGAGTTGTGTGGTCTCTGGGGACAGGTAGAGGCAGATTTTTTAGATGTTGTGTAGGTGAAAGTGACAGGACCTGATGGTCTGAAAAATGAGGAGTAAATGGGAGGGCAGAATCAAAGGTGACGCCAAGACAACGTGTCTGAGGGGAGGGCCAGTGTTGTTAACAGGTAAAAATTTGTCAGGGGGAGATTTGGAATTTGAGGGGGGATGATGATGAGTTCTGTTTTATCCAGGTTGAGTTTCAGAAATTGGTCAGACATCCATGATGAGATGGCTGACAGGCAGCATGAAACCTTATCCAGGACTTGGGGGGACAAGCCAGGGGTGGACAGATAGATTTAAGTGTCATCAGCATACAGATGGTACTGTAAGCCACAGAGAATATGAGACTACCGAGAGAGGAGGTGTACAGAGAAAAGAGAACCGGTCCAATGGCTGACCACTGGGGAACACCAACAGGGAGAAGAGTTGGAGATGAGGAATTACTATTGAAAGAAACTTGAAAGGAGCAGTCAGACATACTATTTTTGTTGTACTAAAAAGTACTTAATATATGACAATTTATTTCCCAGAGCACTATAATACAGCTAAAAAGACAACATAGCAGAGATTTTTGATTTAAGATTACCATTTACCATATTTACCTTATTGAAACTTGAGCTATCTGATGAGGCATACCAATAGAATCACAAAACCCTGTACTACTTATCAATAAAAAAAAATATATTTTCAGAGCCATTATTTCCAGCTTGTGTATTAGGGTTTAATGGAAAACGGACCATTCAGACAGTGCCATGTAATGCAGCATAACCCATAGCTCCAGGACCGGTTCACTTACTGCAATGAAATAAAATTGGGTATATAAGAGTGGGGGTTGATAAAGATGGCAGTTAGGATTAGTTTGTACATAAGTATATTTACCTTGTAAGGCAGGGGTGTCAAACTCTGGCTTGCGAGGTCATTTTGTTTGGCCCCCCGAGGATTTGGGAAAATGAATGGAATCTGGCAAGCCTGCCCGCCAGGTTGTTCCAGATTGCATGTTAAGCAATACTTCTTTGTTTCCGTATAAAAATGTTTTATATTTAAATCGAAGGAATTACTTCCTATTTTTTATATAAATTTCAAGTTTGGCCCTTGACTTGGTCTGAGTTTTTATTTTCGGCCCTCTGTGTATTTGAGTTTGGCACCCCTGTTGTAAGGTGATCTCTTTCAACTGTGCTAGTTCCATAGTATTTTTTCGGAGATCTCATTTATCCAGGTCATTGTATAGCTAGTAGTACTTAATCTTATAAACTGTTGTAACACTGAAGAGATTTCACCACTCATTCTGCAGTTTTTCAACACTCACTTTTATATCTATTTCTGAGGAAAAACTGGAAATGGTGGGGTATCAAAACACTGATCTAACCTGCAGTGTAAACAAATGCTTATCATCAGATAATGTAAAGAAATATACTCTATGAACTACATCACACTGAGTAATTCTTAGACACGGAGCACTGTCTGCTGTCTCAATACAACTTTATAAATAGTTCTGACCTACAGTTAGTAAATGCAGGTGTGTCACAGACATTTCCAGTTTAGGTAACTCGTGAAACAGAAGCAAAATAAAAATAGAACAAACAATATCACTCATGCAAAACTGTGAAAGGCAACTGTGCTCTTTTTTTCTTTTCAGTTCTCAAAAGCCAATGCCCCATCTACAGACTAATATACTCTACACATTTGTCACAACAGTTGTTCAGCAGAGTTTGTATCCCTAAATTGAGAGACACTAAAACACATCACTGCATTTAGACATAGGAGCAAATCAATAAAGCAGTTAATACGCCTGCTTGCTGTTTTACTGCAAAAGATGAATTGCGTTTGTACACATTTACTTTGTACATTTGATTGTAAATTTACACCACAAACCATCACACACACATTCAGCATACTGGGCTCGCTGTGTATCTATTTTATGATGGTTGGTTATGATGAGTCACTTGGTTTTGAATGATCTTTTGTGCATGGTTGTTGGTCACCAGTGATGCTGGCATTGTGTCAACATGTAAAATATGTAACAAACTCTTTAGTGTTAAACAGATGACAAAAATATGTTAAACACTTTATATGTGGGCACAGTGCCATCTACTGGGGTGGCCCAGTAATAAACTAATGGCATTTGGGGGGCAAAAAAATCTCACTGTATACCACTATATATGGTAATACTATTGTACTGTATGTACTCTACCCAGTCAGCAAGTGGATCTTTAGACCTGAGCCTTGTAGCTTTTCACCTGGGCTAAAACAGGCTGTTGCTTTAAGAACTCAATAAGTGACTAATTCCTTAACTGCTGACTGTGGATGTTTCTTTTAAACTAAGGGATCTGCAAAACAATATTTACCTTCTGTGCTGTTCTTTTAGAAAACCTATAATTTCTTGCAAATATTTTGGCATGTATCAAATATTTAAAATAAATAACATGAAATAAAAAAAAAACACATTTAATGACTCAAACCAATTAGTTTCCCTTAACATTCAAACAAATGTACAGTCCCTTTCTATAATATAGGTTTCTATATATTAAGGCAGGGAATCCGACATTCCCTCAAACTTTCCTGGTGGATAATCTTCTAGGTCCATGGGTTTCAATGTTAGTAATTGATTATCCACCAGGAAAAGCTTGAGGTGTGTATATATTCATATATATATATATATATATATATATATACACACACATATATATATATATATATATATATATATATATTGCTGATGAAATCAGACAGGCAATTGGATTTCTAGCAGTGTAGACTGCTTTGGAGCCATATTAATTTTGACTGGTAACCTAAAAGGTAAGCAGGAGGTGGGGCATTTACTAGAAATATTATTATTATTTCTAATACTGACCCTGTAAGCCATGTAGCATATGTTAGGAGGTAAATAGCAACAATATGTGTATTGCTAAAAAAGGCACCTACACCTCTCAGCGCAAGTGATGTTATATTTACAAAGGCACTATACCTCCCTCCCCAACCCACTAATACTCACCTTGCCAATAACCCCTGACACTCCTTCCTGCATTGCAGCCTGCAATAAAATCTTCAGTGTCAGCTGGTGCTACACTCTAATGTCATGATCAGACCTCTGTTTTTCAGGCATTTTTTTTACAGCCTGTAAACTCTGGCAAAAGCCTTGCAAAAAATAGGTAAAATCAAAATGAATCAGTCTGTGTTTTGTGCAGGCGTTTGAAGTTTACATATCTTGCATCATGCATATCTTAACATTTCCAAAAAGTTGTATTTATTGGCATTTATAGTATAAAGGGCAGCCAGTTGTGAAAGGGAGCAAAATGCAAAAGCAGTCAGGTGTTAAAGGCAACCTGGTCCATAACAGCCAGTTGCAGAAGTCAGCCAGGTACAACTGCAGCCAGGGTACCGGTGTAGGCTCGGGGGAGATAAAATGCAGCCAGGTGGCTGGCTTTCATAAGCTGTTCCCACCTTAGGGTGTAGGGCAGACATCTAGATGACCCCTACATAAAAGGGGGCTTCCAGATTCCAAATAAACCCCCACCCCCACAGGCTATAATGTGTGAAAGAGTCCCTCTCCTCCAACGATGGCACTGGCGACTGTTTGGGGCAGGTGCCTCTAGTGTAAAAAATTGCAGGAGGACCCCATGTCATGGGGGGGCAGGGGGTGAAAGATAAAATACAATAAAAATTAATAATGCACATAACAGATAACAAGAAAAAATGTACCTAATCCCACCACCAGCACCAGCCAATTGTACCTGGCTAACTTCTGCAACTGGCCTTCTTTTGTACATGTCTGTTTTAACCTGGCTACCTTTTGTATCTTGCTCGGTTTAACACCTGGCTGACATTTGTACCTGGCTCTCTTTAACACCTGGCTCCCTTTCTTTCCCCAGCAGGAAGCAAGCTTTAGCAGGCTTTTTTTTTACATGAAAAACGCTTATAAATGCCTGCACAGGTGTTTATTAACACTAGCTTTTTTGTCTGGCAAATGATCATGAAAGCTTATCTGTGCAGAGTAGGCTTCCAGGAGCGTTTAACCTCCTGGGCGGTTCATTTCTGGCTGGATTTATATGTCTAAAAGTGGTACACTGTCTTTCATTAAAATTTTTATTACATTGTAGGCCTATATTTCTTAGGCATAACTCACTGAAATATGTCCAATATTTCTATGTGACTGGTGATTTTTCTATGTGACTGTTCTCATGCCTAGCATTTGGTTGTAGTGCTGAGCATTGACAAATAGGCAGAGGTCACAGAAGCAACTGTAATTGTTGCCAACAATAGAGTAAGGAGCAGTGGAAGTTAGCCGGCAAAGTGACTATAAGTCATTTTTTTATATGCTTAATTTGAGCATTTAGCTGTCTGAATGGAGGCAAAATAGGTACAATGGCATGTACCTAGAAGAAAATAGAATAAATACTACCAGCATTATCTACATTACATCATATGCTTCCAGTATCATATAAATTCACTTTGTCAGCTGTCATTTGGCATATTTATTAGGACAGTGCAAAGAGTGAAAAGTGAATGCAGGAACCATTATCAACCAGGGTCAGTTTACAAATCAATGAAAACAATAAAACATTGCAAATGGTTGCTGTGATTTATCACACTTGATTTAGGCCTGTTGCATAAATCTGATTGTTTAAAATAATGGGTCATGCTGACCTGAGTAACCAATACCAACTCAGTACAAAGTTATTGACCTTCTTCACTGTTCTTTACTGAGCACATCCACCCAAATAGTTATTTACAGATGAGCACTAGAAATATGCACTGATTGATTTACTGAGTAAAACTGTTGCTTGGTTAACCATAACGTGGGAAAAAAATGGAATGCTTTGTCCAAGGCAGAGGGAAAAGTACTTGTCCACCCGTATTGTCTGTGGTCTCCTTGAAGCTAATCTGTTCCTCAGTACTCACTTACCAAGCCTTGCTCTGCACCATATTCCTGTGAAGAGGAGGGGACCCCTCCCCATGAATAGGAAAACCAGAACCACCTTGAATACATAGGATACATATGTCACATATCCCAGGAGGTTGTGGTCTGCTCCTTCTGCACTTGTATCATAAAGAGCTTTCTCATATTGTAAGAAATAAATGCAGATCTCACACATGCACGGTTTTAGGAAGATACGTCACCCAACCTCCCTCCTGCACACTGCGAGATTGGGTGACATAAGAACCCAAAAGAAGTAACAAAGAAGATGGTAGAACTGGATGGTAAGCACCAGAGAGAAGATGAAAGTTGAGCCAGCGCGGGACTCGCTAGGTGCTGTTTGTGGACAGATCGAGGGCTTGCCAAAAAGTAAATTTGGGCTTTATTGAATTTAGGCCTAGTAAATGTTTGTCTTGAAATTATACAATTGTTTTCTTGCAAGAAGGTTGAGATATTGAGGCAATAAAAAAGAGTATTTTAAAAACAAAAAGTTAATAATAAAAAAATCAAAAATTAATCAAAAATTAATTTCATCGTTTAAGAAAGATCTAAAACTAACCAAATATAAAAATAAAATATGCAACAACTCCACTCTCTATTTAATTTAAATTGCAGTTATGGTTTGTAATAAATATAGGCAAAAGAAAACTTTAAAAAAAAGGCCTGCGACAACCCTTCTTCCCTTCCTTTATAACCCAGCATTAAATGAATGAACACATATGCATGGAATCCTTTCAGAGATGCCTACTCATTTCTGCTAAAGAGACTAAATAATGAATTAGCCAATCTGTACCATACAGCTTCCAAGTGCAGAACATTTTACTGTGATTTCTGTTAAAATTTTAATTGCTGCTGACCTTTGCCTGTCCCCAACCTTGATGCTATTTAAGATTTGATTTTTCTTTCTTGTTCATCTGTCACTGTTGGGCCTATGGCCCAACATGCAGCTTTAAGGAACTAAGTCCTCCCCAAACCTGTAATTTGATATTTTCCTTTACACCCCCACAAAAATGTATGATTTTATGTCATTTGTATGATTTTGGTTTTGGCACAGGTCACCTATTGGCAGTTCCTGGTTTGCTATATCTTTTATTTTACAATAGAAAAAACAGGAGAGGAGATAGGCTTCTACAAAGGCACCATAGGTTTACAATAATTATATATAAAAACAGTATCAGTATAATTTTATTATTCTTTAAATACAATACCAACTATTTTAAAAACAATAATAGGCTTTTGTTACAAATTGATATGATAGTGGACTGACAGACTTGCGTATAGCTTTTAAGACAGAGAGCGGGGTCTTATCCCGGCACGTTTCGCCCAAATAGGCTTCCTCAGAGGATGTAGGGACCCTAGGACTGTAATAATATTTAATTAGATATCATAGTTTGCAAAAATAAAAACCATATAGTTATGAAATACAGTATAAGCATTGTAATTTCCACATATAATCCCCAATGAATTCATGCAAAATTCATGATATCATTTAGGTGCATATAAAAATATACTCAGGGGTATAACGACCCCTGCAACAATCAGGATGTTCAAAGATTAAGTGATCCCAACATTCCAACTATCGCACTCAAAATCTTTTTATTTGAGTGCGATGGGATGTGAGATGTTGGGATGTGTGTAATATACAAATTATTCCTCTTCTCTCAGAACATCCAAACGGCTATGTAATTGAATCTAAAACTGTATCATAGTAACACTATATCATAGTAAGTCGAGTATTTTTATCATCATCACTTAATCTTTGAACACACTGATGGTTGCAGGGGTTCCCTAAATATATCTTTTTAAAATTTTGCAGGCCCCAGCGAGATTTGAACTCGCGACCCCTGGTTTACAAGACCAGTGCTCTAACCCCTGAGCTATGGAGCCAGACATTTGTGGTGTCCTGCAGCGGGATTTGTCAAGCTGTAGTGGGATTTGTCAAGCCGCAGCGGGATTTGTCAAGCCACAGCGGGATTTGTCAAGCTGCAGCTGGATTTGTCAAGCTGCAGCATGGGACCAATATTATATCTCAAAATTTTGTTTCACAAAAGGCCAATTTATTGAACTAAATATCAAACAGTGTCCTTCAGTGTCACATTGTCAGTGTCAGTGTCACATCACATTCAATACAGGATTAATAAAGAAGCACACATTTAAAAAATGTGTCACATCAAAAATTATTTGAGGGAACCTTTGGTTAGCTAAAAAAAATAGCATTTTTTTGCGATTTGAGAAGCAATTTATCTGATTAAAACATAACATCAAACCATCCAAAGAGATCAATGGAGTCACAAAATTTTTCTACTAGTTATTTACGAAACCATGCTTTATTTTCAGCACCATCATCAAAAAAACACATAAATGTGGCACCCATGCCATATTAAGTTTACATTCAACACCAGCCTTTCCTGGGATACAATGCCACTTGGCAGAGTACCCTGCAGGACAAAAATCATCTTTTTGCTAGGGGTGGCTATCTGATGACCATTGTAAAGGGGACATTGATCCACTGGCCACCAATTTAAGGGTCTTTTCATTGACCCATTGAACTGTTTTAAGCAGAGCTTCACCAAGAACTAAAAAATATTCATTTTTTTTCCTTTGAATGATCTACTTGATTACAATGATTGCATGATGATAGTGGATCCACCTGTTTCTATAAAGAATGCAAAATATTGATATGCTTTGTTCAATATTTACCTGATTTACCTATCACCACTATTTTTACTCTACATAAAAGAGGTAGACAATCCTTTATGTAGAGTAAAAATTACCTTCTTTTTTTCTTTATTACCCTTTTTAAAAAATAAAAAAATAAAAAAAAAAGCAATAAAGACAGAATGGGATACATACATCACTGGTACGCCAGGTACAGAAGCATGGCAGCCCTTAACCCCTCCCACCAAGAGCCACAGGTAGGTAGGTTTTCTGAAAATCGTAAAGG
Source organism: Pyxicephalus adspersus (assembly GCF_032062135.1). NCBI lineage: Eukaryota > Metazoa > Chordata > Amphibia > Anura > Pyxicephalidae > Pyxicephalus > Pyxicephalus adspersus. The sequence continues at coordinate 39,768,017 of NC_092866.1, read as the reverse complement.
TAGGCAAGAATTGATTCAGCTTCTTGAAATACCGAGCTGAGCTGAGCTGAGTTGAATAATAAATCTAATATTTCTGCATCAAGAACTTGCTACATCAGTTGCTTTGATGTTTTTTAGTTGCTTGATATGTCACTGTTTTAATGTCTTATTATAACTCAACTCCCTATTACTTCAGTATTCTTAGAGCAAAGCCCTTTAGTAGCATTCAACTCTATCTTGCCCACGCCATGTAAACTATTGGAAATTGTCACCTGAGATTTTGGGGAAATCTAGCTGGGACCTAAATGAGGTATAGTATGACTGTATAGTAGTATCAAATAAACTGCTTTAAATGAATCACTGTAAAAGCTTGCAGGCCCCAGCAAGATGTGATCTCTGGACCGCTGGTTTACAAGACAAGTACTCTAACCCCTTAGCTATGAAGCCATATACACCTAAGAAAGGTACATCAGATATTTTCAAGTTGAACCAAAAGACTATAATGCCTTGAGTAATACTATATTATTTGCTGTGACATATTCCTGCATAACCAGTCACACACTGAATTCACCTTTATTAAAGGCAACCTGTAGTTTCTGGATTTTTTTTCTTAGCTATACAGTAATACCTTGGCTAACAAAGCTAATTCATTCCATAATCACATTTGTTAGCCGAAATCTTTGTTAGCCAAAACATGATTTCCAATAGGTTTCATGAAAAATCTGTTAATTCGTTCTGAATGATGCCCACAATTAAAGATAAGTTTTATAAAAATAGTAAAAAAACACAATATAAAAGGTCATATACTCACCAAAGGCTGAGATGAACAGGTTCCCCCAGTAACAGCAGGTCCCAGGTACATTATTTTAGGAAATGCAACTAGGACAGCCATTTGTCTCAACATATTATTAGGCAGAGTGGTGTCAGTTGCTGTAAAAAATCCTCACTGTGAGTAATCACAAACAAAGCAAAAAAAAAAAAAAAAACTTTATGTAGCCTAGACATTCATTAACTTATGGAGCAAGCTGTGCTCTGATATGCAAAAAGAAAGAACTGCAGAGTTTGTCTTGATCATTTACCTCCCTGGCGGTATGATTATTTGATCATTTTAAATGTCAAATCGATACATTACATAAACAGTGTGGAAAAAATGAGCCGAAAAATGTGTTAGCAGGGCCACTCATTAGCCAAGGTATCACTGTATATCTAAAAGAGATAATATGATGTAAACAACATATACCAGTGTTTGTTAATGGTCAAAATGGCAAAAGTGGACCTAAACCTATAAAACAAATAACCTTTAAGAGGTAGTACTCTAGCAGAAACAATGTCTCTTTTATTAAGTAACTCTCTCCTTGTGGCTTTTTGTTTTTGCTCTAAACTACATGGCACATGCACCATGTAACTTAGAAATTGTCTCTTTGTGGCTTTGCCACACACAGAGCCAGCTGCAGGGGATAATGTAACTGAGTTACATCATCCAGTCAATAAACTTGATCTCCGTGCAGCTGGTGGTGACGATGGTGGCGCCCATCCCTACAGCAATGACAGGTCCTGTGCTTTACTTCCCCTTCCCAGAAAGTCAACTCAATAAGTGATAACAAAGAGCTTCCTGTTCTTGTCTCAGTATTTTGATTCGCAATAGACAACCTATTGAGTTAAACATCTAAGAGTTCCCTCTTTCCTACTAAACTTTACTATACAGGTGCAGGTTTTACTAGTTATAACCAATGTAGATATAAATCAATCACATCAGCATTTTTCAAAATGAACATCTTTATCTCCCCTGAACATATAAAAGACATTTTCATGTAGCAATAAAAATATCACACCTCAGATCTAACAAAAAACAGAACAGTTGATCACTTGTAAACAAGTATTCATAAAGTCCTTCATAGTTTAACTTGTATATTAGGCTTTTTTATAAATATAAAATAATTATAGGATTTTATCAAATATTTTATGTTTAAAGTTTTAAAGTGTTGTTTCTTCTATGAGGTTCCCATACAAAAAAAGTTCATTTAAAAATGCAGGGTGTTTTTTTTTATGAAGATGAAGGCTATACCCATATCAAGGTGAATGGAAAAATAAATGCTAACATATGACACTAAACCAGTAAAGTGCATATTACAGAGCATAGGAAAAGCACTAACATATTGAGTACCGGCCAACACATATCATTACAAACAGTATCAATCAGTCTAGTGCAAAAGTAAGTGTACAGTAGGTGTCAGGCATTACTATAACAGTATCAGACACAGATGTGCATTGGTCAAAAAATAGAAGACTTTGTTGGTTCCTGTTTTTTAAGAAAGAAAAGAGATGGAGAAAGAGAACAGAGAAGAGAAAAAGGAGACAGAAAGGGGGAGAAGAAGAGGAGTGTAATGGGGGTGGGGGGGTGTGGGAGGTAGGGGCAGTGGGCGAGCCACAAAACAGAAGGGAACTAATCAGATGATCCCCAAGCAGCCATCCATAAGCCGCTGTACTCTTGAAATCCTCAATCACCCAGTAGAACCAGGTGCGTGCCGGTCTCTGTGATGGCTGCTCCCTTGGTCAATCAGTCTAGTGCAAAAGTAAGTGTACAGTAGGTGTCAGGCATTACTATAACAGTATCAGACACAGATGTGCATTGGTCAAAAAATAGAAGATTTTGTTGGTTCCTGTTTTTTAAGAAAGAAAAGAGAGAGAGAAAGAGAACAGAGAAGAGAAAAAGGAGACAGAAAGGGGGAGAAGAAGAGGAGTGTAATGGGGGTGGGTGGGGGAGGGGGAGGTAAGGGCAGTGGGCGACCCACAAAACATAAGGGTACTAATCAGGTGATCCAAGCAGCCATCCATAAGCCGCTGTACTCTTGAAATCCTCAATCACCCAGTAGAACCAGGTGCGTGCCGGTCTCTGTGATGGCTGCTCCCTTGGCTTTGTCAGTTCTTCCATATATTGTATGGTGTTCACCCTGGCAATCCATTGTTTAATTGTAGGAGGGACAGTATGTTTCCATAATGGCGGAATACATGCTTTAACAGCGTTTAGCAAATGGCGCAGAAGAGAACGCTTGTATCATTTTTTTGAGATTGCGGACACATGTAGTATTGCTAATTCAGGCCTATTTTCAATAGATATCCCCGTCAATTCTTTAATGATTCTAGCAATCCCCTCCCAGAAGGGTGTCAGTGAAGGACAGGTCCAGAAAATATGCAGCAGAGTACCTGTATGTTTCCCACATCTCCAACACAAAGGGCTCACCTGTGGGTAAATTCTGTGCAAGAGTTTCAGTGTCTTACACCATCTTGTAAGCAGCTTATAATTCATTTCTTGATATCGGTTACTGATAGAGGCCTTGTGACCATAGTACAAAACACGTTCTGCCTGTTTGTCAGTAAAGGTAGTACCTAGATCCTGCTCCCATCTGGAGAGAAACATAGGCAGGGACACATCGCCAGATTTCAAAAGCAGTTTATATACATAGGATAGGACTTCTCTTAGAGGGTCCCCAGGCATACACAAATTCTCCAGGGGGGTGAGGGGTCTATGGAAAACTTGGACAGAGGCAGGGAGGTGAGAAAATACTGAAATTGTATCTTTCTCTAGTTGTCTAGTGGAGGGAGGGATCCCGTTGAAGCTGTCCAATCAGGGTCCAATTAGGGGGCTGTAAGAAATAAATGGCTCTAAAAATATTCTGTTCAATCCACTGCCTAAGGACTGGGTCAGTCCTACTAGTGGGAAAACCAGGGCGGCCAATTATAGGGGACATCAGGGAAGGGAATGTCCCGGTTCCCTCACTATGAAAATCCTTAGACACTACTTTCAGCGTTGCTCCAATCAATGGGTGGCGACAGAGGAAACTGCAGGCTTCTGGGGGAGACCATCCTGCAGTGCTTAGTAAAATGGGAGACACAGAATCCTCCAATCCTACCCATCCCTTAACAGCAGCGTGTCTGCACCAATCCACCAGACAGGTCAAGTGGACCGCTCTGTGGTATAAAATCGGGTCAGGGAAAGCCACCCCACCTTTGTTTTTGACCGGGAGTGGCAGGAGAAACTTGGTATGTCTAGGAGTGTTAGTGGACCAAACAAATTTGAGAAATTCAGATCTAAATTTGTGTAGTATATGAGGGGATATATGGACAGGTAAGGTCTGCAGTAAATAAAGAAGACGAGGCATAATATTCAGTTTAAGAATATTGCAACGGCCAAACCATGAAAAAGCCTACTGCTGCCAGCTTTGGAGATCACTTCGAATAGTGTTCAGCAGGGGCAGAAAATTAAGTTCTACCACCCTGGTAATATCCGCCGGGATATTAGTACCTAGATATCAGATATAATCTTTGGACCATTTAAACGGAAAAGAAAGGGATAGGGTTTTTCTAAGCATCGGGGGTAAATTCACATCTAACACCTCTGATTTTTGTAGGTTGACTTTATAGTCTAAAAATTGGGAGTATCTGTTCAACTCCTTAAGAAGGTTCGGGATAGTAATACAAGGCGAGGTTATATAGAAAAGGAGTTTGTCCGCATAAGCAGAAATTTTATGTTCTGTTTTGTTCACTCGTACGCCTTTAATATCCGGGTTATTACGGATCAAGGTGAACATTTGACTGGGGTAGCATCTGGGTCTTTGGGTGGGATTTTTTTTAACGTTTACTAGCCAAGTTAAGACTTGGCTAAGACAAGCCAAGACTTCGCGGGTGGCTCAGATGTCATCAGCGGAGATACAATAGACCTCAGAGGAGATAAAAACAGACAAATCTTTAATATGATATAAACATGTTTATTAGAGTAGCTTTGTTCATAGGCTATAGACATTGAAGTATTTACATATTCTTCACATGGAGTCAGAAAGAAGTCACCTGTTTTGACTTGTGAAAGCTAAATATGTGAAAGTTCCAACAATTTGAACTGATTCTTACATAAGGCCTGAAATAGCACATGGGCTTTTAAATGCTGGGGAAAACATCCGTGTAGACTAATCAGTTTAAAAGAACATTAAAGGCCCCAGAGAGATTTGAACTCGCTACCCCTGGTTTACAAGACCAGTGCTCTAACCCCTGAGCTATGGAGCCAAACATGCAAATATGCTCATCTGTAGCCATAGTGGATGAATTTGGCTACATTCATCAGTATGTAATTGGTTTTTTATGTATTGTCAAAATTATCTAAATATTTCATTGTCATAAGGTTGGATCCATTTTTGTGTAACTATGTAGAGCAAAGTTTCTTCACTCACATGTGACACTTCCATATGACAGACTTATTATTGGTCCAGCATTGTTTCATAGAGTCAGAAAGAAGTGACCTTCTTTGACTTGTAAAAGCCAAAAGTGTGAAAGAAGACCTGTAAAAGCTTCAAAATTCCAACTTACGCCTACATTGGGCCCGAAACAGCACTGGAGTAAAACAAAGGGTTGTGCTGATCGAGGACATGACCCTTTTACTTATCAAGCATGGTGGATGGAAAGAGTCACATTGAAAGGGAAAAAAAGTACTTGAATAAGGCCCCAGCGAGATTTGAACTCGCGACCCCTGGTTTACAAGACCAGTGCTCTAACCCCTGAGCTATGGAGCCAGGTAATATAGTAGCACACACCCATGTTTGTCATACTTGAGATCATTTCAGTCTAAAGCAGGTGAACAATAGATGAACTTTGAGCTATGTACCTGCAATGCAAGTACCAAAACTCCAACCAGTTAAATTTTAAAGTTTCATTAAAAAGACAATGAGGCTATTGGTTTTGGTAAGAGACAAAAGGAACCCATAAAGCAGGATTACAACCCAAAACATGCTAATAAAGCCCATAAACCTCCTTAGATTTATATTTACCCAAAAATACATGCAAAACAACATTGTGTTTTTCAATATATTTCCAAATTAGACAATTTCTTCCTGAAATTGACCACAAAAATGTATATATATATATATATATATATATATATATATATATATATTTTGAAAGAGGAAAATATTTAGATTAAAACATTATAGTTGTAAACTTTTTATGTTGCATAATTTTTATGACTTTTTTAGTAGAAAAAAATGAATTTTAATGGACACAGTGACAGTACAGTTCACAAGTTTTCAATATTTAAGTGTGAAGACTGTGAAATTTCTCCCGTAAAACACATAAGGAATACTTTAAAAATAGTTTAGGGGTGTCAAACTCCGGACTGCAACATCCTTTTTTTGGCCCCGAAAAAAATCCTAAATATGAATTGCAGCTGTCCAACCGCTGCATTGAAATAGTGCCGCTACTACAATTCCGGGCATGGACTTGCATCTATAGACCAGCAGTCTAGGTTTTTAATATTGACCCAGTGTGTATTTGAGTTTGACACCCCTGGTTTAGGATTTTTGGGTAACTGTAAATAATGGCCCTAGATTCATTCCTCTCATGGTGATTAGGTATTGAAATAATACTATACAATCTGAACAAACACATATGTACTTGCATTCACATGTGTTTTGTTACCTTGCGTAACAATGTGTTTTATAAAATGCAAGTAAACACACCCAAATTGCATCATGCATCTTTTGTTCATAGGTCCTATTAAAAATATGTATGTTTTCTTGCTTTTTTTTCCTTGTCTGAATTTTTTCATTATTGATAAAACGCATACAATACATATATTGTAAACAAAGACTAAATAAGAGTAGGTTCCACCGAGATTTGAACTCGGATCGCTGGATTCAAAGTCCAGAGTGCTAACCGTTACACCATGGAACCACTTATGTACCTGATGGTTCAAAATATAATAAAACCTAAAACAAGTTTTTATTTAGGTTTGTTAGTCTTTTAGATGTGGTTTCTGCATTAGTTTTTTACAACACGTATATCTGTTTATCTTGCCAAAAATGTATTGTAACCTACTGTTAATTAAACTGAAATCATGAAACATATTATCTTTTGTCCAAGCTGTCTTCAGTAAACTACAAATTTCCCTACTCCCATGTAATAGAGATAAGGAGAATGTGTTTAGGTTTTCGGAATGTATGGAAGCCAGGCAGGATGAATAGTAGCAGTAGCCTTTGCATTTCTCTTTAAATTACTTTGATCTGTTTGTGTAATGCAAATGAGTTAAAGGATTATTTCAGCAGCACTATTCAGGCAGGGGCCAGGCATTAGACACATTTGGAAGTTTTGAATTATGAGGGTCTTAGGAAGGCAACAGCATTGTTAGGAGGAAGCACCTTATTTATGTAAACCATAGGGCCACAAGAATTTCAAGTGTGGTTTTTAGCATGAGCTGCAAAGAGTTTTACAGTGCTCCTATTATCATAACCTGAAAACATAAACTACTATCATCCTAGTGTGACAACTGTAGCTCCTTCTATAGATAAGCAGAAGTGAATGAGCAAGCTGTGAAACATCTTCAGCATTAAAAGGACAAGCCCAGTTCAATGTCACTAACTCTTCTACAAATATATCAGTATATAACGAAAATTTCTAACATAATCTGAATGTGAAATTTTCAGATGGCTTTTGTATGAGGCGTAATTTCGCAATAAAAAAAAAACAAAGATGACCCCGACGTGATTTGAACACGCAACCTTCTGATCTGGAGTCAGACGCGCTACCGTTGCGCCACGAGGTCCTGTAAATTAAAACTGTGGGTTAAGGTTTAAAGCAAGCAACATTTTTTTAGAACAAGGACAGACATGGTAGAAAAAAAGTTGCTGGTTGTCACAGTGACCTAATGATTTTCTGATCACTCACCTGCAGCGCACATGATCAGAAGCTCTGACTTTCCAATCTACTTCCTGGGATGCAGTTTCAGAATTTATGGAAGCCAGGGACAGGCAGGATGAATAAAAGCAGTAGCCTTTGTGATTCTCCTTTTAAATTACTTTGATCTGTTTGTGTATTGCAAATGAGTTGAAGAATCACTTCAGCAGCACTATTAAGTAGGGGCCAGGCATTCGACACATTTGGAAGTGTTGAAGTATGAGGGTCTTAGGAAGGCAACACCATTGTTAGGAGGAAGCACCTTATTTTTGTAAACCAGAGGGCCACAAGAATTTCAAGTGTGGTTTTTAGCATGAGCTGCAGTGTTCTACAGTGCTCCTATGATCATAAGCTTAAAACATAAACTACTATCATCCATCCCCAGGTCAAATACCATGCAGTGCACAGCCTGCTTCACCGACTATGCAGGGGGTAGCCAAGTCTTTAAAGCTGAAAGGCAACGTTCAGACTGCTTCCTCGTGCCAGTGAACAATCATACTAAACTAATTTACCAATTCATACAAAAAAAGTATACTTAGCCCTTATAAAAAAAATGACAATAACTTGAAACTTTGTATAGTTGATCTTTATTTTTTAAATTCTATATTTTATGATTAAGACATAAAATATATAAAAGGTTTTCTTTTTTTATTTGTAGGATAACACAAATTAATGCAGGTTGGTAATCATCCTTAGGTGTAATTTTTTTGGCATTAGCCTTTGCTATAGATTTACAAATTGTTTTTAGTGGTAAACTAGTTTAGGATTCAAAGGGAGTAGCATTAAAGTACAAAAATGCCTACCCGACGAGGATGGGATTCGAACCCACGCGTGCAGAGCACAATGGATTAGCAGTCCATCGCCTTAACCACTCGGCCACCTCGTCTTATCTGCAGGTGTTATGGGGCACTATAAAATGCACAAAGATTGTGATATTGTGAAGGTTTTTGTTTTTATTATTATTATTATTATTATTATATAGTATTTATATAGCGCCATCATATTTCACAGCGCTGTAGTCTTCTCACTAGCTGTCTCTCAAAGGGGCTCACAATCTAATGTCCCTACCTCAGTCATATGTCTTTAATAGTCTAAGCTAAATTTTTTTTTTTTTCTTTTAATACTTGCAGTAAATGAAACCAGTTTATTTTACTAAGCACCATAATACATGTTGTCATTTGTACTTAAAATGAATACTTTTAATACAATATTAAATTTTGTGGACTTTTGCACAGAAATATCCATTATTATCAATTATAAGAATTATATGGTGTCTCTGACTAACTTGGTACAGTCAATGATCTCAGAGTTTTTTTTTTGACTGTAATGAGGAGTGTATTTAGGACTTTTGATCTTAGTTTTTCAGAAGCATTGGATAGAGAATTTGTAGGGGTCCGTGGTGTTCCCAGATTTTTTCAATACTAGAACAGGGAAACACTATGTTTCATAAAGTTCATTAAAAGTATGAAAACTACTCTGCAGACCTACAGGGGCTTTTACCCCCATTTTAATATTTTATATTTTATTCAGTGAACAGTCATACATACAAGCTTTGAACATTGAAACATAAAGTTATCCAAAATAATCATCATCTTCCGCATAACAGACATATTATTAACAGACAAAATAGGATGACTGAACACAGGTAATTTTCGTATTTTAAACAAAACAACAAAAAAAGAAAAATAGAAATAGAGGAAGAGGGGGAAGGAGAAGAGAAGGAGGGGTATGGCATTGCAGGCCAGGCTGAATAATATGATAGGGAACACATAGCTATAAATTCAAAAACCGCCTTGTTAAGTCAATCCTCAGCATTATCAGCCTCACTGTAGACTGAAAGGTACGCCTGGGTGGTGGTATATTGTATCCAATAAAACCAGGTTTTACGGAATTTACAGAAACCCTGGGTGTCCCAGAATAGGAGATAAAGGAGAAGGGTAATTACTCACACCAGGGGCTCTAAAATGTTCTGCACAACACGGAGGGTTGTTCCTATCAGCGGTAGCTTGAGAATGGGAGATAGTGTGTCCGGTGGGGACCACACAGCCCCTGCTAATGGGGTATCAGCAATAGCTCCCTCAGGTGCCACCTATGGTTTGTGGTCCCCGTTTCTGCACCAGTCTATTAATCGCCCCACATGTGTTGCTTGATGGTACAACAGAGGATCAGGAAAGGCAATACCTCCAAGCACTTTAGGTAACCGCAAAATCCGTCACCCAATGCGAGGGTTGTAACCCCTCCAGACAAAGCAGAGAAACTCCTGCCTAAACTTGCAAAGTACTTTTTGTGGGACATGAACCGGGAGGGTTTGAAGTAAAAATAACAATCGCGGCATTATTATTCGTTTTCAAAATGTTACATCTACCGAACCAGGAAAATGCATGTTGTTTCCACCGCTGTAAGTCCCTTCTCACCATGTTTAATAAGGGCAAAAAATTCAGGTTAACCAGGAGGACAGGTCCCTAGGGATCCTAGTACCCAGATATGTTATGTCTGATTTTGCCCATTTAAAAGGAAAAAACGGTGTCAGGGATTCCACTAACCTATCGGATAATGTAATGGATAATGCCTCCGATTTCTGCAGAGGAGAGGAGACAAAAAATAGGAGATCATCAGCATAGGCCGCCACTTTATGAACCTGATCGTGCACTTCAATTCCGTGAATACTTGGGTTCGCTCTAACCTGCCTCAGAAAAGGTTCCAGGACCAGTATAAACAAGAGAGGAGACAAGGGGCATCCCTGCCGTGTGCCATTACTAATGGAGAAAGGTCTGGACAACAAGCCATTCACTTTAACCTGTGCCGTAGGGGTAGAATATAAAGACCCAATCCAGGTCACCAAGGCAGTGGGTAGACCAATATGCACCAAAGTACATTTCAAAAACTCCCACTCAACACGGTCAAAGGCTTTTTCAGCTTCCACTGCCAGCATTAGCGCTTGAATTTTACGTGAATGAATATAATTGATTAAATTCAGAGTTATAACCGTATTGTCTCTAGCCTCACGTCCTGGTAGGAAACCTCGCTGATCTGAGTGTACAAATGTTTGGATCAGAGGCGTCAGGCGTTTTGCCAAAATACTGCTAAATAGCTTAATGTCACAGTTCAATAATGAAATTGGCCTATAACTAGCGCATGAGTTGGGGTCCTTATCAGGTTTAAGAATTAAAGAAATGTGTGCTGCCAATGTATCCCTGGGTAGCACCGATCCCTCTGTCAAGACATTAAATGCCGATAGATAGTGTGGGGAGAGTATCGAGAGGAATTTCTTATAGTACGGTAGAGTTAGGCCGTCCGGGCCCGGTGCTTTCCCGGTGGGCGCTCCAGCAAGCGCCGAAGCCAATTCCTCCGACGTGATCGGAGCCCCCAAGGACTCCACCACCTCAGAAGGAAAGGCGGGAAGTCCTGAGGAGTCCAGATAGGCTTTAATCAACTCTGCCCTCGTCGGATCCCCTGCAAGAACAGCACCTCTGTCTAAGTTATACAACTTGTCAAAAAAGGTCCTAAAGGTCTCCGCAATGTCTGAGGAGGTGTGCACCCGCCCGCCTGAGGGGGAACTTATGCTAGGTATGTAAGTTTTGGCCCTCTTTCCTCGAAGCACCTGGGCAAGAGCCTTGCCACATTTGTTAGAGTATTCATAATAATAACCCTTGCATTTGGTTAGCATAAACTTGGTCTTGCATCGCAGAATCTCTCTAATACGCTCTCTAATACGATTTCCACTGTGTGCTGCCTTTTATGAGTGGTTTCTAAATCATGTAATTCTGCCAGAAGCCAGTTCAATTTCGCTTCCCTTTCCCTTTTGCACCTATGACCCACCTGAATGAGCAAGCCTCGTATGTAGCATTTATGTGCTTCCCAGAGGTGAAGTGGATTGTCCACAGAAGGAGCATTAATTGTGAAATATGACCTAAGCTCAGCCTCCATTTTATCAAGTATCTCCGGTGTACCCAACAAAGAATCATTTAATCTCCAAGAGGAAGATTTCGGCTCAGTTGGCGATGCCTGCACAGCCAGGGCATGATCCGAAATAGAAATTACACCCACAGTTGCACATATCACTGTTGCTATTGAGGAGTGTTTGATGAGAAAGAGGTCAATTCTGGAGTATGTTTTGTGCATGTGAGAATAGAAGGTGAAATCCTTCTTGGTAGGGTGTAGGATACGCCAGATAGCCACTAGTTGATATGTATGTAAGAGGCGTTTGATCTTCCTTAGGGCTGCTTCAGACATAGCCGATGCACCCCTGGTCACATCCACCAAAAGATTGGGGGCAGAATTAAAGTCTCCACCCACGATCAATGTGCCTTCGCTAAAATCCTCTATAACTTTAAGTAGACTCCAAAAATAATACCTGGCCATTGTTGGGAAAATAAACATTGACAAAGGTATAGATGTGTGAATCAATTGACCCCTTAATCATAACATACCTGCCCTCAGGATCAGTGCAACAGGCTAGCAGCGACCAACGAACCGATTTATGCAACAAGATACATACTCACCTGGATTTGGATTCAGCAGAGGTACTATGATATGACTTATCAAAATAGCGATCAGTCATTTTCTGTACATGCCAGTATTTAAAGTGGGTTTTCTGCAAAAACGCCACTTGACACTTACATCTATAGAGTTCCCGGATAACTAAGGAGCGTTTAATAGGGGAATTTAGCCCTTTTACGTTGAGAGAGGTAATTTGCAATGCCATGGAGGGAAGGAGAAGGAGGGATTAGGAAGGACACGAAAAAAAAACAAAAACAAGGAAACCAACAAACTAGATAGTAAATCTTATTGGCTCCAAAATTATAAAAAATTCCTTGAAAGAAGTAGGAGCCGACCTAAGTGGGGAGGAGGTACTCCAAAGAGAGGAGCATGTGCTCGCCGACGGCTATTACAACCACATACCGTAAAGAGCCCGCCTTTAAGTAACCCGTGAAAACCATAGCCAACTCCATACGCGCATAATAACAGTAGCAGCTAACAGTCACTCTAATTTAGAGTTCTACCGCCTGGGCATTCAAACAGTGAGTGCACAGGGTGACCTGTCTCCAGACCACTGCAAGAGCGGAGATCTGGATCTCCCCGGGGCCCCCATGCGCAAACATGGGATGATCCCGGAAAGACCCACCCCCACCAAATCGCCCGAGCCACCAACATCCACACACATATTCAAGAGCAGCTAGCAATAATACTTAAGTAGTATACAATATGCGGCAGCAAGAATAAACCTTCTAGTGCAAGATTAGCATTCTAACATCAAATAAGCCCATATTCATTGTCCCAATACTTAAGTTTCATTAGGTCCAACTTGTGGACGGAGCAATGGGCCTGTACAACCAGTATGCCGTCTGCTCTGGGTGCTCTGTGGTCTTGTGTTCCTTGGAGAAATAAAAGGGACCTCCACAGGCATGGCCAACCAGTCCGGAAGATCAATCGGTGGTAGTTGTAGAAATTCAAATAGCACTGGAAGTTGAGAGTGTCTATGTAATGCAAAGACAGATTCATTCTTAGTGATCACTAAATGGGTAGCCCCATCTGTTGGAAGCTTGTGCTGTACGAATGACATCCAGCAGAGGTCGCAAGACTCGTCGCATTCTCAACGTGCTGCTGGATAGGTCCGGTAGTAATTGAATCGGTGCCTCATTAAAGTTCATAGGACCATTCCGCCACGCTTGACGCTATATTTCTTTGTTTATATTGTAAAAGTGTACACGACATAATACATCCCTGGGTAGGAATCTGCTAGCAACCCGCGGCCCATTCACCCGATGGACCCTATCCAATTCAAGGGTAGCAGTTGGCGGACGGTTTAAGAAGCTGTTAAGAATTAGCAGTAACAGTAGACCTCAGATCTGTTTTGGCAGTAGCTTCAAGAAAGCCCCTAATTCTGATGTTGTTTCTGCGATTTCTATTCTCATTATATTCCGTCAGCAAATATAAAGTAAGGTGACACTTTATAGTAGCAGAGGAGGATTCCAACGCCAAAACATGGGTCTCCACACTGGAGGACGCAGATTCAAGCACAGCGACTCTGGTAGTGACAGTTGTAATCTGCTGTCTCAACCCCTCTATTTCTTGCTTTGGTGAATTCTCAATACGAGTAGCCAACTCATTCACCACCCCTGCTAGGTCATCAATCTAGTTGATTCAATCTAGTTTCCAGGTGCCCAGTTGGAAAAACACTTACTTGTGAATCCATAAGTGTAGCTGAAGATGCAGGTAGCAACATAGGAGTGAGAGGGCACGGGTCCACACTGCAGGGTGGTTCAGAAGAAGCAGCAGGAGAAGCAGCAGGGGTATCCTCATCAGACTCTGCGTCACTGTGTGTTGAGGCACGCTGCGGCGCCATCTTGGATTTCACAGCCGCTGAAGGAGAGTCAGCAGCCGGAGGAAAAAACTGCCTGAGGCCACGATTTTTATGAGCTCTGGAGGCACCTGGCGTCTTCTGTTAATGAGGCATGAGCAGGTGAGGCGGGAGGACACAGAGCGGGGAGACGAAAGTGAAGAAAAGCCGCCGGCTGCATGGAGCTCACTTAAAGAGCGTGCTTAAGCCGCCATAGCGTGACCATGCCCTTACCCCCATTTTAAATGACATACTGTATTACAAATGTGGTTTAAGATAGATCATGACGGGGGGGGGAGGGTAGAGTAAAATGAGGCCCCTTTCACACTTTCAAACTTTACAGTAGCTCTTCCC
>NC_092866.1:39549744-39751316 GCF_032062135.1 Pyxicephalus adspersus | reverse complement strand
GTTTTAAAAACACGTGTAAACATTCCTACTGCATTCATATGCGTTTTATGCACTTTTACTAGCGTCTTAAAGTTTGCCGGGTGTTTATGCTTTAAACACTTATAAACATGGGAAAATGCCCCCATTGAAATCAATAGACCCGTTTACCCGTGTTAACCTTGTGTTTCATTTTTAAAACGTTGCAGGGAGCGTCATCTGTAACGCTCAAAACGTCCTCCGAGGAAAAGCCCTGGTGTAAATTAGCCCATTGGAATGCATTGGAATATCAAACTTGGGCTTTTAAAGCCTCAGGTAAATGCTGGGGAAACAATCCGTGTAGACTAAGCCTTAACCTCCCTGGCGGTATTCCCGAGTCTGGCTCGGGTTAATTTTCAGTACCAAAAGCGGCAACCCCGAGCCACACTCAGGGTGGAATTGCAAGGGATTTCTTAAACTTACCTGGTCCCACGTGCCAGCAGTGCCCTCCAGCGGTGGCCGCGGCGTCCTCCAGCAGTGCCCTCAGCGTCCTCCAGCGATGCCCAGCATCTGTTTCCCCCTGGTGATGCCCGGCCAGCATCTGTGTTGCATGGCGATGCCTGGCATCTGCGTCTCCGCCGTGTGGTGGACGTTGGGGTCGCAAGGTCTGGGGACACAACTGTCGGCCTGGCAGGTCTGTGCGACTTTGTGGCTGGGGGCGGGACCAGATGTAAGTTGCTTGTTATCAGGAAAAGTTTACATCCGAGGGCCTTCAAGGGAATGACACAGTTTCCTGTCCATTACCGCGGTCACAAAAAGGGGTGGGTTACCACTGATATTACATTGGATTGGTTTCAAAAATGTTTTGTTCCTGAGGTTAGGGCTCACTGTAACTTGGTTGGACTAGACCCTAAATGCAAGATACTTCTTATTTTAGACAATTGTTCGGCACATCCAAATTCCGATCTTCTAGTGAAAGATAATGTTTTTGCCAGTCTTAATGTAGGCAGCAGTATATTGCATAAAATATTGATTATTTCATAAATACACGTCAGTATAGTTATGTAGTAATATATTGTTTTAAATTTTAAAATAATGCTTAAAGAATTGGAGATGCCGGGGATTGAACCCGGGGCCTCACACATGCGAAGCGTGCGCTCTACCACTGAGCTACATCCCCTGATGGTGGGCATCTTGTAGAATATCATACCTTCGAAATGCTTATTAAAGAACATGTAATAGCTTAAAATCTGTAGTATGATAATTTAGCGATACAGTATGTAATAACATTCAGTATATGCATAATTAGAATGATGTAACTGTTGAAAATAAACACTAGGGGGCAGCATTTTCTAAAGAGAAACAACTAAAACTATTGATACAGTTTTTGCAGAGGTGGTTTGCTCTGCACAATATATACTTCATATAGAATATAGAGATATTGTATAGTTACCTATATGAGCCATGGGTCTGTAGACTGCACTTGAGTGGCCTGCCATCACATTTACAAGAATGACAAACAGATTCCACCCACAGGCATCCAGAAAAATATTTGGTTACTGTTTTATAGCCATTTTTTGTACCTTTCTTCCCCTTTGACTTCTCTTAGTGTTGCTCAGTCAGGCTATCTTGTTTTGTGTCTTTCTGTTCAAATTGGGCCAAAGTCGTTTGTGGCTATTCATATGTAGATAAAGGTGACCCAATATGATATGACATGTATTGCAGTATCATAGCTCCCAACCGTCCCGTTTTCAGCGAGAAAGACCTGGTTTCTGTCCCGTTGTCATGGAGAGCTGTGTAACGCAGACATTACTGGTTTTCCAATTAGGTGTACTTTTGTGGGCTGTCAATAGAGGGCGCCAAAAGCTCACAGAGTGCTGGTTCTCAATATACTGTACAGTCATTGCAGATCTCAGCACTCCTTACTTCCCCCAGCTTGTGTATAGGAGCCCACAATGGATGATCCATCCATCGAGCATTTAGAGTGACACTGGTGGATAAATGGATGGAAGGATCATCCATAGTGGCAGCCTTTACACCACAATAAATCCTTAAAACACAAGTAATATAATAATAATTAGTTAAAAATAGTATAAAGAATTTTTATACAGGTAGTCCCCAGGTTTCACACGAGATAGGAACTGTAGGTTTATTTTAAAGCATACCTAAACTCATAATTTTCACTTTACATTAAAGGGTGGACAACCCTTTTATATAGGGTAAAAATTTATTTATTTTTTGTTTTTAGGTGCAACACCCTTTTTTGTCTAACTAATGTTCCGAACCAGGTCTGAGATGAGATCCCAAAGGTCCCACATGGCGCCTTATCAGAAGAATGCTCAGATGTTGTTGGTAGAACACACGGTCATGTGGGGGCTTTACATACTACTAAACATTTCAGTCATGGAGATCTAATAAATTTGAGTGTTCCCTTGATCTTTTTGAGATAATATATGTGTGTGTATATATATATATTTATTTATTATTTAAACAACAGGCAGGCTCACGTTGGGACCCTGGCCACGTGCCCAAATGTTAAGTGCCAAAACTAAAACTGCAATGGGAATTGATCCAGGGAATTAAAAGAAGAATTGGAACAAATTTGGATATATAATTTTACTCTGCCACTCCCATCTCCTGCCTTTGGACTGATTTATCCACCTGGATTGCAACACATCCTCTGTTGCTGCCATTCTGAACTGGTACTTCATCAAACTATCTCTTTGACTGAATCATCCCCCACTCCTGGAACTCTGCAGGTTTACAAGCCTCACTTTAACCCATATGACTAGACTGCTTCTCTTGGACTTCAGTTTGCTACATTGTTTAATGTACACATATGGTTCGCAATTATCTGTAAAAATGTATTATTCACCCTGCCCTTTCTTTGTCACTACTCCCTGTCCTCCCATGTCTGATAACTCATTGTCTCTCTGCTCCTTCATTCTCCTTATTTCTCTGTCTGTGCTCCTGCACCTTTTTTCTCTACTGATACTTTCTGGTGACATCTCACCCAACCCTGGACCCCCACGCAGCCTCCCCCTTCCATAAACTCTCAGCAAGACACTCCCTTCTCCTAACCTTATCCCCATTTACCCTACCCTGACTCTGACTCTGCCTGTTCTGCTGCTCTCTCCTATGGGGGCCTGCACTTCACACATACCCCTAGACCTGGCAACAAAGTAGGGGGTGGTGTGGGTCTCCTTCTCTCACCTAACTGTACATACACAGTCCATCCTACCCCACCCTCTCTCATTTTCACCTCTTTTGAAGTCCACTCTGTCCGTCTCTTTAGCCCCTGTATAACTTTGCATCCTGGCTCCCACACATACTTTCCCATGACCTGCCCACCCTCATACTTTGTGACTTTATTGTTGCAGTTGATGAGCCCAACCTTCCCTCCTCAGCCAAAATGCTCTCCATTACCTCATCATTTGGACTCAGTCAGAACATCAATGGCCCCCCACACATAGCCAGACACACTTTAGACCTCGTATTTTCTAAACTCTGCAACCTCATCCTTCTTGACAACTCACCATTTTCCCTTTCTGATCACAACCTTGCCACATCCCAGACCTGGTCAATGACAGAGAGATATCTGTAACCCTGACCACAACCTTTTCGCAAAATGCCTTGTGTCCCTAACCCCTGCCCTCGCCAAAATCACCTCCCCAGATGAAGCTGTCACCATGTTAAACTACTCTCTTTCCTTGGCTTTGGATAAAGTAGCCCCTGTCACCTTCTGCTACGCCCTCACTGCCAACCCCTGACCCTGGCACAATAATCACACCAAACAGCTACAAAAGACTGTTTGTGCAGCTGAGCGCAAGTGGAGAAAATCCGGTCTCAGCGCTGACTTCATGGACTACAAATCCAAGCTACAAAGCTTTAACACTGAGCTCACTGTCACTTAGCAAAATTATTTCTCCGCAGTCATTTCCTCTGAAGCTTCCAACCCACGCAACCTCTTCCCAACAATTGACTCCCTCCTAAACCCCACACTTGCTCCCCCCCACAACATCCTTCTCTGCCCAAGACATTGCCTCCTACTTTAGAGATAAAATAGACAAAATCAGACATGATGTCTCCAACTCCAACCATACCCACCCCTTCCACCTGTAAATCATCACTGGCCTACCTCAGTCCTGGTACTGTGGACGAAATCTCTTTTCCTCTCTCAATATCTCCATCTACTACTTGTCCGCTTGACCCAATTCCCTCTGATCTACTCTGTGCCCATTCCTCCACCCTGGCCCCTGCCCTAACCAAACTATTCAACCTCTCCCTTTCTACTGGTACATGCCCCTCAGCTTTCAAACATGCCATAATTCTCCCTATCCTGATGAAACCCTCACTAGACCCTTCCCTACCCTCTAACTACCATCCTATCTCCCTTCTCCCATATGTCTCCAAACTTCTTAAACACCTTGTCTACAAAAGACTCACCGATTACCTGAGTACCAACTCTCTCCTTGACCCTCTCCAGTGTGGTTTTAGAGCTGCCCATTCCACTGAAACAGCCCTTACTAAAGTGGCCAATGACCTCATCAGAGCTAAGTCTCAAGGCAACTCTTCTCTGCTCCTTCTCTTTGATCTTTCCTTTGCTTTTGACACTGTTGATCACCCTCTTCTAATACAAATCATGTGCTATATTGGTATCAGTGGCACTGCTCTCTCTTGGTTTGCTTCCTATCTGTCTGACCGCTCCTTTCAAGTTTCTTTCAATGGTAACTCCTCCTCACCCACTCTCCGGGGGGGGGGGGGGGGGGGGGGGGGGGACAATAGTGCCCAGCATGAATGGGGGAAAATATAGTGTCCAGGAAGTGGGAAAAATAATACCTAAGGCTTAAGCTGCGTACACACGTATACACACGCGAACGATGAACAACCAATCGGCGAAAAATTGTTCACAAAAAAGGTGACCAACGACTGACCAACGACGTCGACGAGCAAGGATTTCCGTTGGAAATGAATGACCGTTACGGCAGATCTGATTGCCTGACGATCCTTCGCTATCTATCGTGTGTACGGTCATTCAGTGATCGTGCATGTTTCTGCGGTACACTTTCTCCTTTACATGTCAGTCCCTGCATCGTTCAAACAATTGTATCTAGCGTGTGTACACTATTGGTGGATTATATTTGAACGATCGTATCATTACAGCATGTACAGAATTGTGCACAATACAATCGTTCAAAATAATCGTGTATAATCGTTGATCGGTCGTATTTGTTCCTTTTCTAACGATAATTGATTGAAGTGTATACCTAGCTTTAGTCTACATGGACGTTTTCCCCAGCGTTTAACCTGAGGCTTTTAAAGCCCTTGTTTGAAATCCCCATACATTACAATGGGTTAATCTACACCAGGACGTTTCCTTGAGGCACATTTATGAGCTTTATCCTAAAAGCTGCATGCAACAATTACAAAATTAAAACGCTGGGTTAAAGCTGGAAAACGCCCAAAAATGTAGGGAAAACATGTGTAAATGCTTCCATTGACTTCAAGGGGACATTTTCCCACGTTTTTAAGCACTAAAAACGTAAACGGATTAAAAACACAGGAAAATGCGGTAAAAATGCATAGGCAAGCTTTAAAACGCTAATAAAAGGGTTTAAAAATTGCATATAAACGCAATAGGAATGTTTACATGTGTTTTTAAAAACGTCCCTGTAGACCCAGCCTAAGAGAAGAAATTAAGAATTTAAGATTTTTAAAAAATGCTTAGCAGAGCAGGGGCAGAACAATAGTGCCTTACCGCCCAGAGCCGCAGTTTCTACTGTGTTTTTATGCACTTTTATCGTTTTAAAGCTTGTCTTAAAAACGGCTATGCCGCCTTTTTTACCACGATCCCGCATTTACGTTTTAAGTGCCTAAAAAGATAAAGCTCATAAACATGCCTCAAGGAAACGTCCTGTTGTAGATTAGCCTATTGGAATGCATGGGGATGTCAAACATGGGCCTTAAAAGCCTCAGATTAAAGGTTGCAGAAAACGTCCGTGTAGACTAAAGCTACGTACACACTTCCAATTATTATCGTTGGTAAACGAACGACGAACGTTCCTGCACGATATCTGCGAACGATCGTATAGCACCGATCCTGTACATACAGATAACGACACGATCGTTCGCAGATATTGTACACACGATAGATGTGATCGTTTGAACGATACAGGAAGTGACGTGCACCACAGGAAGTGAGCGAACGTTCGTTCACTGCGCATGCTCAGACCATGGACGATCACTGAACGACCGTACACACGATAGATGGTCAACGATCGTCGTCCAATCCGATCCGCCGGTCCGGTCGTTCATTTCCAACGACTATCCTCGTTCGTCGGCGTCGTTGGTTACTTTTTTTACGAACGATTTTTGCCCAATCGATCGTTCGTCGTTCGTTTGTCGTTCATTTCCAACGATAAAAATTGGAAGTGTGTACGCAGCTTAAGCCTCTTTAGATGTTGCATTAGGACCAGCATCTATATAAATTAACCGATTATTAATTTATAGGGGTCAGTGGAGAACTGTCCTATTACAATTGCAATAGTCAGTGTAGAGGTATAGTGGTGGTCAGTGCAAAAAAGCAGTCACTGCAAAGTAACAATGCATTGCGGCACATTACAGGAGTGCACTGCACGCTAGCATACATGTCTTATTATTAACCAGTATTTATATAGTGCCAACATAATACACAGCGCTGTATAATAAATAGGGGTAGCAAATGATAGACAAGTACAAACAATGACACAGAAAGAGTAGAGAACCCTGCCCAGAAGAACTTACAATCTAAGGCTATGATTTTGGACGAGAATCCGGCATGTGTACAGAGCTCATCGTCCCAACGACCGTCCTGACGGATCCATGGACGACGGACGACTAACGATCTTAATGAAAGTAAAAGGAGAGAGCGCGCAGCGGGTGCTGCTTTGTCTTTCCCCCCCTCCCCTTTCGATAGAGCAGAATGGTACTGTATGTACAGCACTCGTTCATGCATCGTGCAGTTGTTAGTCGTTGGAAGGGATCGTGAAAGATCCTTTCCAAAGACAAATAGGGGGATACATGTGTTATGAGCACTTTAATATATTTTGTAGTGTAAAGCCAGTGTAGAAAATGTCTGTTTATTTCACAAAAATTGTGCTTTGCATTTGGGGTAAAAGGTACATTGGTGCGTAATTCTGGAAATTAAAACTCTATTTTTGTGACAAAATAGACTACAGTAATAATTCAGCAAGCAAATCATGAGTACCGTGAGGCGCTGTGGCTTAGTTGGTTAAAGCGCCTGTCTAGTAAACAGGAGATCCTGAGTTCGAATCTCAGCAGTGCCTAGTTTTGCATTTGTATCTCTATTCATTTAGATAAGAAAAAAGAAATTCCTTTGGAGAATGTAAGAGTATCGTAGAACAATAGATATTCGTAGAGCACTAAAGAAGTATCAGAAAAAATTATAGTACAATATTTTTCAAACAAGTTTTGCACACTGTCATAAACGGTAAACCTCCATGAATTTATACATTTTAATGCGAACAAAAATTGTAGACAAATGTATTGTGTTATTAGGTTGGAAAAAAAAAAAACACAATCGTAGTCGGCAGGATTCGAACCTGCGCGGGGAAACCCCAATGGATTTCAAGTCCATCGCCTTAACCACTCGGCCACGACTACAACTACTTGATACGTGGTGAAAAGCATATAAGACATGTAACGAGCCACCTGCACAACCTCATTTTATTTTCTGTATCTGAAAAAAAAAGACGTTTGAAACAAGAGAAACATAGGCTCCATAGCTCAGGGGTTAGAGCACTGGTCTTGTAAACCAGGGGTCGCGAGTTCAAATCTCGCTGGGGCCTGTTAATGCATTTTGTAAAGGAGTACAGATATTTGGCAGTGCCAATAATAGTTTTATTTCAAACTCGACACAGATTTGGTGATAGAAAGATTAGAAATTTAAAGAATGACTTCTGAATGAATGTTAACCCCCCTAGTGTTCTAATTATGTCAGTATTTCTATGCAAAAAGCTTTACAATTTTTGCATTGAAATTTATTTTACATTGTAAGCTTATAATTCTTAGGCATACCTCACCGAAATATGTCCAATATTTATTAAATGTAATAATACACTTTAAATAAAAAAAACACTAAAATCTGTAAAAAAAAAAAAAGGGTGCATAAAAATAGTGAAACCTGTATTAAAACTGTACACTAGCATATATATATATATATATATATATATATATATATATTTTTTTTTATATATATATATATATAAAACATAATTTCCCTCCACGCCCTCCGCACCCGCACTCACCGACGTCACTGGGAAACCCCGCAGAATGTCTCTGCAGTCGCTGGGAAAAGATCAGAGAAGGAGGACGCTGCCCGAGGGCCTGGAGGGACGAGCAGGACGCCGGAGGACGCCAAAGGAAAAAGGTAAGTGGGGTTTTTAATGGTTTTTAGCGACCCCGAGTGTGATTTGGGATTAATGCTTTTTTGCAAGTAAAATCCACCTCGAGCCACACTTTGGAATACCGCTAGGGGGGTTAATCTTTAACAATTTAGCTAGGTGCATTCAATGGTGGATAAATTGGATTTAGTAATAGAAAGAGTTCTATTTTATGCCTTTGAAGTGCACCACTACAGCACAACAAAAATGATGACTATAAAAAACATGACCCTTTCGGGTTTTGTCTGGGCTACAGGAAAATCACATGGACTTAACAAAGCTGTAGGAATTTTGAGCTTTGGATTTGTCAGGCAGACATTAAAGACAGGCCAGTAGGCAATTTGCAATGGACAGGCTCCTTGCTTAATCCTATTGAGTCCTACAGATCCTTCAGACTTTTGCTGTAAGTAAAGAAACAAAAGAAAAATGACATATTGTATAGAATCTACTGCATTTGGATATATATGGTGTATTCCAGGGGTGCCCACACTTTTTTGGTTTGCAAGCTACTTTGAAAATGACCAAGTCAAAATGATCTACCAACAATAAAAAGTTGGACTTAATAACTCCTGTGCGCGGTAATGCTGTCAAAAATAAATCTGAGTAATATTGCTTTAAAAGGGTTCTTCATATACATTTTTTTAAGTAGCCACACACAAAATGAAGAAACTTGCAAGTTGAGTTACAATACAATGAACATTGTCATTTCATCAGTTTAGTTATAGAAAGTGTAGAGCCATAATAACAATACATATAAATACAAAGTCTATATTATGAGGTTGTGCCCATTTTACCCTTGGGTCAGTAAATTAGGGTTATACAAATGTAGCACTGATACAGTGTGTGTGTGTTGGGGGGGGGGGGGGGGCACTTCAAATATCGGAGGTCTGCACAATATCAGAGCTCTATCAGCATAGAGATTGCATCAAGTCATCATTGGTGTCATCAATAGTAATTATCCCAAGCTTAGATGTTAGTGGACCCAGTAAAACTCCAGTACTGGTATCAGTGGCAATAATAATACCCAGTGTTGGTGTCTGTGGCAACAACGATGATCCCCAGCACTAGAGTTAATATATACAATAATAATCAGCGGCATTACGGTCAGGTACCATAATATTATTCTCCAGTTTTGGATTAGGAGCCACGATACTTAACTGCAGCACTGGTATCAGTGACCACATTAATAATAACCCCCAGGACAGTGTCAATTTTAACAATATCCAGTGGCAGTATTAGATGCCCTCCTCCACCATTGGTGGTTGGTAGCAGTGCTGCCCACCATCCACCCCATCTATTGGGTGGATATTTAACTTCCCTTCCACAATGGTGGACAGCGTTTTTTAAACCTCTAAACATCTAAAATTGTGATTAATTTTTAAGTACGTGTCACTATAACTATTTATTTAAGAAATTTAATAAAAAAAATAACATTCCTAGGGGGGGAAAAAATAATGTTTCCGCCCGGTTTCGAACCGGGGACCTTTCGCGTGTGAGGCGAACGTGATAACCACTACACTACGGAAACTGTTAAGAGCAAATGGCTGAATGTGAGCTGTCAGCTCTGCATTAGTATTATAGCTTTTGCATTTTCTACGCAGTTCTTGTTCACAATGCCGAGTCTCCTTGCGTGTTTCCTCTGAAGGTCTTCATTATATTATAATATTTTATGATATATTATAAAAAAAACAGTGTTTACGCTATGTAGCCCTTCAAATCAATAGTTTCTCTGACCATTAGAGCAGAAGAGCTCATCTGATGCTATAATGCTACCCAACTGGCTATCAGAACTGCAAGTGAAAATATAAATTAAAGTATAACAAACTCCGGCGAATAACACAATCTTTTTACATTGTCCGAGGTTTAACGGCCGTTCACCGATAGGCATAGAACGCTCAGCAATTAGCAGCTGTACACCAGAACTTCTATAACGTATATCAAGACCTCGTGGCGCAACGGTAGCGCGTCTGACTCCAGATCAGAAGGTTGCGTGTTCAAATCACGTCGGGGTCATATGCCTTTTAAATCGTTTTTCATTAAAATATCGTGCAAATCAAAAATGTTGAATATCAATATTTAATTCTTATAGTGTTCGGCCTGTGTAAAAGATGCTTAACCACAAAAAATGTTGTCATTGTATAGTGTATAAACCTATGTTTTTTAAATTGTCATCTGTGATAATTTATTAAGGTCATTCCTGATTGTTTTACTTATGCAATGTCCTAATTTAAACAATAATAGTTTAAATTTCTAATTGTACCTCTTGCAATTGTTCATGTGCATCCAAGGAGTTGCACATTTACAAAGTTAGTCACACATGTTAAGTATAATAAATAAGTATGTTGCGGGGACAAAAGAATCAACAGCCCCCCATGGGCTAATTTCTTCAATAAAAAGTCATCTATAAAAGGGCATACTGTTTATTCTGAGCTGCTCTGGAATGACAGCCAGAATCTTAATAGTGGGCCAAACTTTTGCATGATATGCACTTAAAATTTGTTTACTCCCGTTTTAATACAATACAATGATTTAATACTAATAATTAACAATAATTTAATAAAAATGAATAATAATTTAATACAATGTAAAATGCACATGTGCTAACAGCAACACATTTACATACTGTGCACGGTGTTGGTGATAATTTCGGGGTACCCTGGGCATAAAACAAAAGGTCACAAAGGTCGGTCAGTCAATTCTAATGGCCAATTGGATAACCAAGAAGTCCGGCAAAGGGTGGTTGACAAAAATGTCCTTAATGACATTGGCTAGACCTAGGCAAAATTGGCTTGTGACCACTGTGAACTTTTAGCCCAGCAGCAATACTAAGCAGCAAATTCCGCTGCTGGTCTGTGACCTTGCTGAAGACCACAGAGCTTTGCCTCAGCGGTTGAAGCCAGGTCGAGGTTTGTATGCAGAACCCCCATGGCTATGAAAAATTTGTGCACTGTGGAAAGGCAGATTGAAAGCCAATGTATAGGAATCCCCTTGGAGGAGGAAGATGACCAGACCAACTCTCGGAGACTCTGTGCCAGATGAGAGCGCCCACACGTGGAAATACAGCTTGCATGCATTCAAAAAACTGTTAAATTTCTAGCGTTCACTTGAAAATGTCTCTGACAGTGGGACCTTGGGTTCCACATAATGGGCCACCACAGAAGGAACATGATCCTCCTCCTGAGCAGCTACAAGCTGTGCCCGTTGGTTTACAAAGTCTGTCAGGAGCCAAAATTGTTTATAGAGATCTTCCATGGTGGTGGGTAGTTTTGTTAACCTGTTGTAATGTGAGACCCTGGTCCAGCACCCACCAGACCCATTATCTAGCTCTGCACTCAACACCTATAACAAGTCACCAGGAAGCTAGTTGCATTTTCCCAGTCCCTGGTTACCCCTAGAACTAGAAAAGTTCGGGGGGCAACCAGGAGCCCACAGATAAAGCAGTATAGGAAAGCAGAGGCAAGTTCAGAATCCAGAGCCATACATAGAGGTCGTACACAAGTAATCAGTCCACCAAACAATATATATCCAAGGGTTTGGAAAAAACAGAGGCGGGGTCACAGACAAATGTCGGTCCAGAGAGTATAAAATCTCACCTTCAGGAAACAGGCAGAATCAGCAACAGCAAATCCAACAAATAAACACACCAGTAGCTGGTAAAATAAGCTAAATGCTACAGCAAGGAACTGGTAACCGTGAACAGAAAAGCTATAAGCCACAGAAAATGTGCTGGGGATGCCAAGAAGGTACATCTCAGGCTGCACGGCTAAAGAGTACCAGGAGCTGCTGATGAGAAGGCAGAGATCACTGGCCAGATAACTATATCCTAATAGTGTGATTTAGTCACACTGAACAGTGTAAATTGCAGCCTGATATTTATTAAAATTAAATTTGTGCTCCCTCTGGCAAGCATTCGTCTTCATGTAGCTTTCACCTTTCTTTTGATAAAGATGAGTGTGTATCATTCTCCCAAAGTCCCCAGGTTAAGGACATCCGACATACAGGTGCTTCTTAAATACAATGGGACTTTCCATTACAAGACAGATGCTTGAAGGGGGAGGGGTAGTTTGCATGACTTGCATAGGAAAGCTTTTGCTAAACACAGCTGAGGTTGTGGGTGATCTTAGGGGGGTGCGCTCTTTCTGTAGCCTCTTGCAACTCTTTAATGACCAAGACAAACTCTGCAGTTGTTTCTTTTGCATATCAAAGCACAGCTTGCTCCAGAAGTTAATGAATGTCTAGGCTCCATAAAGTTTTTTTTTTTGCTTTGTTTGTGATTAACTCACAGTGAGGAATTTATACAGTAACTGACACCTTACTGCCTAATAATATGTTGAGACAAACATCTATCCTTAATTGCATTTATTAAAACATGTACCTGTTCTGACTTACATACAAATTCAACTAAAGAACAAACCTACAGTCTAGGCTCCATAAGGATCATTAATTATTTTTATTTTTTTGCTTTGTGATTAACTTACAGTGAAGATTTTATACAGTAACTAACACCACACTGCCTAATAATATGTTAGGACTATCTGTCCTTAATTGCATTTAATATAACAATGTACCTGTTCCGACTTTCATACAAATTCAACTTAAGAACAAACCTACAGTCCCTATCTCATATGTAACACGGGGACTATCTGTAATAATAATATTTCAGTAGCATAGATATAGACATTCACATTGAAGGGTTAAAATAGTTTATCTATCTGGGGTCATTGAAGGGAAAAATTGCTGATCTAGCTTGAGCCATATATCTTAAGGGAGGTGTATTTTCTTTTCCTGTCTTTCCTGTAGTTTAAATGTAAACAAATGTCAGGAATTGTACTTTCTTTGAGATACGATGTATGTCCTGTTTTCGTTACAATGTGTCAAATAACATTATATATGTAACTAAAGACCAACCTTCTTTTGTATAATTATCTGTATAAAAAGACCACTTCGTTAAGTAAACATTAGAGTATATTCCTAAAACCATACTGTGTGCGTGTGTGTTATTGGGATATCTCTCCAGACGTCTGTCTCTCTGGTGCAGGAGAAGTCAGAGTGCATTCATTTGTGGAACCAGAAGTAGAAGCAGATCCTTTCACACATAATACTTTTTTTTCTTCTTTCCTCTACCTTCCCCTCTACTTAATTAGCCTCCTTTATGGAAAAATAAGATTTTGCTGAGCCTGTTTTTGTCTTAGGGGACATTTTATTGATAGACAACACTGACCTTTTATAATGTTATTTAGTTACTCTCGTTTGTTATTTCTGTTGATACTTCCGCCACCGCAGTAAATAGGGAAAGCTCCCTGTAGGGAAATCCCTCTCCTCCGCAATGCATACAGAGGAGAGAGATTTCACTTCAGGGGCGTTCCCTGGTTGTGGGCGGAGCCATTAGGGCGGGTCTGGCCTAGTGTGCTCCCGCCCACCCCATACATGGCCTAGTGGCCATAAAACTTTGCCAACCCCTGTTGTAGACCAAACCTAAGGGCCATGTTTCACAGACAATTCAGATGCTGACGACACTTCGCCAGGTGAAATATCACCTACAGTGAAACAACCTTGTTACACTAATGGGCGTTGTTGTCCCAAAGCATTGCAGAATTAGGCCACCTGGGGAAGAAGCAGAGATGGAGCACCCTTAGCAAAGGAAATTGTAGGCTTTCTTAGAAATACCATCACTGGCTTGTAGTCAACAGTGATAGAATTGACAGGTTTTTGTTAAAACTCTCTGAGACTAGAGAAAATAGACTATCATGGGAGAACCTGGGTAATCCAAATAACCTGGGGTGGATCTGGTCCAGGGTTGAAAACATTTGCCACCTAAAAGGAAATGATTTTTAGCAAATCTGTTCTAGATTTTGTGGATTACCCAGATTCTCCCGTGATAGTCTATCTTCTCCAGTCTTGGAGAGATTTAATAGATTTCTGCCAATACACTGCCATAGATTTATATTGAATAGTTTTAAAACGAGTAGCCATTTGGATGCGGTATCTAACCTGACTTCAACCTGTGAGAAACACTTTAGGATAAACATTGATCAATGTGCATTAAAATGCAAATATTGTACATACCCATTAAGTAAGACGAAACATTTTGTATTTTATTTTTTATTTTGATAGTAACGCTGATCTATTTTTTTTATGGTAAAAAAACATAGCATGTAAACACCATTTCTGAATACAATGAAGTTATCCTTTATCATAAGATCTGGAGAAGTTTTTCATAACCAAGAAAAGTTACTGCATTGACAGGAAATGCTCTCAGACTATTAACCGTGAGACCCTTCAACAGCACACGGAACCCTTCCTGTTTAATACTTTTATAAATGCAGTCAAATATTCCCTGATACTGCGCTTTATACATTCCATCCATCTGCAAGCGAGACTTTATAACATCCATAGGGTTTGCAGCTGCCCACCCTACAGTTCCTGCACAACCGCCAGCAAAAAGCATTGTCCATGAACCTAAAAAGATAAAAAAGTAAGTATCTGTGTACATTTTACTCTTTTACTTTAAAATAAAAGAACATAATTGTCATCTGTCCAGCAACAATCCTGTCTCCTATTATAAAATCTAAGTTTTAGGTAATGGGTAGGAAAAGTGTGTCTCTTACTTCTTTATATTCATTGAAATCTTCCTGACAAGTGGAAGCAACTGAAAAATAGGTTCTGGTAGTCACCCTTTTCTCAGCAGCAAAGCAGTTGTGCTAAAAGGTGTAATAAAATTGATTAAAACAGCACAACAATAATGAAAGGAAATGTAATCAGTGAATTATGGCCTTGTAATTCACCATTTGTTGTGTGTCTTTTCTTCCAGCATATATTTTTTGCTCTGTACCACTGTTTTGATAAATGGGCCAAGGTTTAGTGTTGGCAATGTAAATTTTATTCTGAAAGTAAAAACCATCAATTAAAGTAGAAAACAGACAACCATGTACAGGGTACAGTTAACCCTACCAATACTTTGGGACAAATTATCATTCTCTGGGCATTTAAATATACAAGTGTTTAATTGCTTTAAAGTGACTTTATCATGAGAAAAATATGAGAGCTAACCTCTTTCATAACTCTTTTTTATTATTTGAAAACATTTGTACTTACTTGGCATTTCTCCATTGCTTGTCATCCATTTGCAAAGGACTTCATAGGTTAAGAAATAGATTCCAACAGTAGGTATGTCTCTTAGGGCCAATGCAGTAGACCCTCTATAGAGACCAGTAATTCCCTCCTCCCTGAATATACTTGCAGCACAATGTACTGGGCCACGGTATTTAGCCTGGATACCGGCTTCAGTTTTATGGCTCTGCATTGAATCAGTTTGGTTCTGCAACCTTACTTTTATCAAATCTACTGGAGCTGTGAAGTATACCTGCATATGAAACAGTTGATATACTTGCTCAGTCATTGCCTGATTTGCAAAATGAATATACCATTACCAAAAAAATAAAAACAGCGTAAGCCGAGCCTAATGGTAAAATAAAAAAACAGCATTTATACTTGGGCCCTATAACATCTTGAGTTTTAGAACAGATTAATTACAAATACAATTACATATGTAAAACATATGGTTGGTATCTAGTCTGGAAGAAAAAAAAAGTGGAACAAACAGAACAGCTAACCAGCAATATGGTAATACAAAATTAAGGAATTTAGTAGACAAATAGAATATTCCTTACAATGCCAACCTAGTATGACTGCCCGCTTCCCAGAAGGTCCTGAAAGCCACCTGAAGATTCTATGCAAAAATAGTTTTATATAATAACAGGTAATTTCTTAACCAAGAAATGTGTTGTATAATGAAGCTGGAAGCAGGCATGTTTGCTTAAAAATTAGGAATCTGGGTGTTTTGAGGTCACCAGTCGCAGGTGGCTGGACACTATCCTAAATGTAATCAAAGAGCACAGACACCACACCACTCGATATGCTACTTTGCTGTGTACCATCATCTTGTAGGTTTACGTTAAAAATGTTGTCTGACATTTCTAAAATATAGATTGACCATTTTATTATCAAATCACAGAAAAAAAATAACCAAACTTACCTGCACTAGACCTGAAAAGCACCCAGCCACAAACACTTGATGATTTCCCGGTGGATTCTTCCAGTCTTTACATGTCTTATCAGTTAAATAGTATAGAGCATTACTATATGATCCAAATAACAGGGAATTGCTAATTGCCACACTGCCCACTGGAAAACTCATGCCCTTAAAGAATCCTAAAACCTAAATATAAATAATAAATTACTATAAATCAATGAATAAGCCTTTATCAAATGTATATTACAGAAGAACATCACTCACCATTTCTTTCTTGTATGTCTTTACTATGCAGTCTATAATTCCATGGTACCTAGACTGAGTCTGTATACGTACCTAAAACATGACAACAGTGATTAAAGTATTTTGGTATATCAAGATAAAAATATAAAATGCAAGGGTATTTTGTTTTATTAGTCAAAAATAAAAGCTAGTTATGGGACTTGACTCCTTTATTTTGCTCATAATTAGACCGGGGTTATTCACCTTAACTGTGTCTATTGGATGTCCAATAACCAGCCCAAGAGCTCCTAAAAAGAAAAAGAGACTGAATGGAGTTAATGCAGACCGGGCATGTTTGAGTCATGTTTTGCCACTTAGCTGGTTATTTTACAAAGCTCGCATTATTGTATTATTAGTAAAGTTAACAGTTAAATGAAGCTATGTTTTCACGAATATGGTTAGATTCTCCAATGTAAGGGGTAAAACAAAGTTATAAAACTTCACAAGCAATCAATGTAGAGTTCATCACTACAAGTGCACCTGTAAATATAGAAATAGAACCACCATTTCTAACTTGCTTGTTTTTTTCCCTTAAATAAATTTTTCATTAATTTTTACACAAAAATAAATTACAAATACAGTAACAAGAAATAGAAAACCAAGAAAAACAACCAGAAGAAAACATTCAACAATATCATTATGAGTGACTACAGAAAGGAAGTCTTTGCACAACTAGAATTATAATATAAAACCCTGTTTTCTCAAATGCATGATATATTTGAATTATTTTGCCACTCAGTCTCGTATGACCAAAGAGCCCTAGGTGTACACTAGAGTAAAATGAGTGACATAAGGCCAAAAATGACAGCACACAAGGAGGGATTCACAAGTACCAATACTATGTTATTTTAATATTTCTCAGTTTGATGTTTTCAAGATGTCACCACGTTAATACAATGTTAACAGGGATGTGTTTGGTTCCTTTGGTTACCCGTATTGGGTCTTTTACCTTTCACCTCATTTTGTTGTTATGCAAAAAATTTAACTGTACTCATAAAGAAAACGGAAAAAGGAAAGAGTGGCAGAGTGAAATGTTGTTCACGACATTGCACAGATTACATGGTTCTTTGCTTCTGTATTTTGATATATTTTGATATTCTTTGAAATGTATACATTTATATAACTGTATGCACTTTATTGATATTGTTATAATGTTTAATGTATTTTTTTTTCTTTGGCAATAAAAAAAAAAAACAAAACAAAAAAAAACCTGTGTTTTCAATTTAATGGGTTTACACATAGAACTGGCTGACTACACTGTCCTAACAGTTGACAACCAACATCAATGCTATAGATTCCTGAAAAATAACATGGTCGGGATAAGAGAAGGTCCTCTTTGCTGGATATATATACTGTCAAATGAACACTTAACTATGAAAGGTATATGTTCCAACCCACAAGTCCTGCTGTATGGAGATTTGATTGAGTACAATAGAACAATAGAAAAACAAAAGTAAGGAAGAGAGAAAGAGTGATGGAAAGAGGTTGAGAAGAGAAAGGGAAAAGGGAGTGGGTCGGGTCTGTAGTCCAACAGGACAGTAACCACTATGCCGTCACCATTTGTTCAGAGATCGGTGTTCCCGAAGGTCTGGCATCTCTGAGTAAGCCGAAATGTAAGCCTCCCATGGAGTCCACGTAGCATCAAACTTGTCAAGTCGGTCTCTAACTTACTTGGTAAAGTTTAAGCTCCAAGGTTAATATGCTCATCCTGGCCCATTCAGTTGAATGTAGGTTGGTAAATGTACAGCCAAAATGAAGTAGGCAAGTTAGGTAAAAGTTGCTTTAAATACTAAAGAAGATTTTGAGTTTAGGACAATTTTTGGTTGTTCTCTGTCTAGTGACTTGTGCTTTACATTACTCCTGATCGGTGCATTCTCTATGCTATATTGTACAACTCTTCTTCAACCTATCTACGGTGCAGAAAAGCAAACCTAACAAAAATAGAAGAGTTAGATTTTTCTCAAATTTTTAAAAAACAAATGTAATGTCTTAACTCTTTCATCACCAAAGATCATTGATGCCTAGATCGCAAATAAACATCATTAGCATGTGTCAGTTAACTTGACAATACCTTTGATTTGCTACCTAAATAATCATGTATATTTTAAGGGAATATATGTTCCCCATGATTTAGTTAAATCCATTCACCTTTTTACCTTGTATGCTGGTAAATATGCAACAATGTATAAGTAAAAAACTTACACTAAAATTTAACACCTAAAACAATGTATTATTACCGGAGTTGGGGATTCTGGGAAATGTATTGGCTTCATTTTCTATATTGCTATTTGCTAATGACCTAATTAATTAGCATTTACTGTTCCAATTTCTTTATTAAATGTTGAGAGATCCACTCTTTAGGTAAATGAAATACGTGTGGCAGTTTTTATTATTCCGTAAGAATATTACCGACAAAATAAACACTCTTAGCGTTAATTTGTCCATAGATTAAATAAGTTCATCAATTACATCTGTATTTATGAAAAGAAAAAATCAGATCAGATCCTTTCTTTGTTTAACTTTTTTTCTGATCTCCACTTTTTAAATTGTCAGATTTAAAAAAGGTGATCTTTTTATGGTGACGATTCATGGTCATTTGCTATACTGTAAATACCCGAAATTAGCAATTAGAAGTTCCATAAATAATCATTACTTTTTATGTAATGTTAATTAGATAGGACATGTTGTTAAATATCAATCAAAAGTACACAAGTTATGTCACGTGTGCAAACATTTCATCTGTTCAAAATGAGATTCTGTTCACTTTCTATCCGATTATATTCTATTATAGATGGGATAAAGGGAACAATATCGTATTTTTGTGTGCAGTGTTTTAGGAATCCCAACGATCAATTACGGATCAGTTTAGTTAATCAAGCACACTTGGCGGTGGACCTCTTTGTGTGTACTAGGCCTAAAGCGTTTCTACTTGTACTTTGTGCCACAGTAGTGTAATTATCCTCATAACACAGATTGATGTTTACAAAGAATACAAAAGTGTTTCACTAATGAATACAAAGACCTTTGCTACCTGTACTTTTGGCATAAACACACAATACATTCATAAGAGGACATAAACAATTGCGCAATATTTAATTTCACCTGAAATCCATCCTGCGATAAATTCAGTAAACGACATAGTAAGACCTCCAAGAAAATGTAGTTTTCACCTGTAAAAGAAAGACTAAACCTCAGGCAAACATTATGAACTTTGAGTTTGTGTACGGTGTTTGTAACCTTTAACTAGTAAACGAGCCGTTCATAACACTGCTTTCCAAGTACATGTATTTCAAAAAATGGAATTGGCTGATGACTACAAAATCTGTTGCTACATCTTTAGGTCAGCCAAGGACACACACAAAAAAGGGAGCAATTAAGTTTAGATAGACTCAGGGAAAAATAATTTTCTGAAAAAGAAGAAAATACCTGCTGATCCTGTCAGAAATTTGATTAATCATTGTTACTTTCTCTATACTGAAAACTAAACTCCAGGGAAAACCTGGGAGTCCTCCCTTAACTTACAAAAGTTAAATGCACCTTCTCATGTAGCGTATCATTAAAAAGCTGTTTCACTTACCTTATTCTTTACTATCTGTGCTTTCTTCACTCCAACCAAAGTGCTTTCTCTTCAGCCTTCTGTCAGTCATAGGCAATCTGACATCATTGTCAATGCATTAAGAACACCAAAGACCCCACAACCTCAAAGAGGAAGTTCTCTGCTGGGGGAGAAAGAGGAATAAGGTAGGTAAATTACATAGTAGAAATATCAAGATTGCACTAGTCCATATTGTTGACCAGGTGTGGCCATTTGGGGTTAAAGCAGAACTAATGTTCCACATTAAAGAATATAATATTAGGCCGGTTAATACTGCAGAAAGGGGCAGGTGATGTGCCTTTGGCAACCATTTATCCATCCTGCCATATTACTCTGGGTTTCTAGCTAGGTAGTTATCATGCAAATTCTGTATAGAATATTCTGAGTTTAGAATATTACCTGTGCTCTGGGGAAGAAGGAGAAAAGATCAATGTAATACTGAGACAGTCAACCAGAAATTTACCAAGTTGGTCCATTGGTTGGTAAAAAGGAGACTCAGTCAGCTAACCGCAAAGACAAGATATCATACCAAAAAATGGGTGAAGGCAGTATCCAAAAGGCAGTATTCCAAGAGAAGACACAGACTACTGATGTTCCTATAACATTCTGTTTACATGAATAGATAGTTGCAACAATGTCAGAGAGGCCCAGCCAAAACTGGCTTCTAAAAGCTGAATTATTCCACTGACTAATAACTGCCCACAAAGGGAATTCAGTGAACATTCAATCACTCTGTCCTAAGACTTAGGCGCGCAAGGGATGGAAGCTGGGTAGGGCATATATTGTGAATCAATCAAGGAACACTCTAGACCAGTGTTTCTCGACCTTTTTAACATTTAAAATC
The DNA here is from genome assembly GCF_032062135.1 of Pyxicephalus adspersus. Classification (NCBI taxonomy): domain Eukaryota; kingdom Metazoa; phylum Chordata; class Amphibia; order Anura; family Pyxicephalidae; genus Pyxicephalus; species Pyxicephalus adspersus. The sequence continues at coordinate 39,730,167 of NC_092866.1, read as the reverse complement.
ATTTATAGGTGTCAAGAAAGCCCTTTTAATACTACTATATCCACAGCTCACGGTGTGGTGTTCATTAGGAAGAATGCCTCCTACATGAATGGCCAGCAGGAGGAATGCTATCCCTATAGATAGCCCAAATGATCATTGGTGTCACTTAAACTGACCTGTTTTTTTTCTTTCCTTTGGATCAACTTTGTATAATTGTTTTTTTCTGAGATATGCTGGCTTCTGGTTTGATTAGACTTGCTTTTATCTTTGACACATTTAAACAAGGCATCAAAACGCTGCTCTTTAAACTACCCAATTTCCTCTCCTTCTTAACAATGACTAAGTCACAGTTTATTTCTCCTTCCTATTTAAAATATGTTTCTCTTAGCATTGCCTTTTTATCCCTTCGGTATCAAAGTTTGTACTTCAGGATTGTCACCTACACCCCCTATTTATTGTTCAGTGCTGATGAAAAATGAACTTTGAGTCACATGCAATACACTCTAATTCTCTTCTAATACTGGCAGAATTAGGTAACATTATTATGTTTTATTTATGTCAAAGCTCAATTTTCTTTCTTGTCAAATGGTTTTACAGTTATTTAATGTTCAACTAAAACAGTCAATGAATAACCAAGCATACACGCACAGGGAGTGGCGCTACCTTGATAATCTGATACTTTACAATTTATTTTTTTTATTCATGATCTTCATACACTATACAAAATTCACATCTGTGAGGAAGAGAAGTAAGTTTTACTTTCTTTGCTGCTGCGCTTAAAGACAGATTATATGTGGAAAAATAATTTATTTCAAAAATATTTTTTTTAATCAAATTAGGTATGTGCCATTATACATTATAAACAAGTCTTTTTTTTTCATAGAAGCAGCCATGTAAAATGTGTAATGCTTGCTATAATGTAATTTGTGGAAATGGTGACTTTGCAAATTTCTATATTATAATTGCAAAATGAATAAGGTAATATAAAAGTGATTATGACCTAATATGAGCACAAGAATTATATCTCGGTAACATCATCCATATAGTTAAGACAGCAGCTGCAATATTTGGTATAGTTGACAGGATGTCTTCAAAGGTCCAGTTTTAAGGCTTTGCTATGTAGGCATTTTTCTAAGATGCTGCAATCTGAAAGTCACAATTGCTATCAAAAATGTATTTGCTGAAACATACCATTTTTTTATACAGCTAACCAAAAACATTTTATAATAATCAGATGTACAGTCAGTCTAGAGCAGCATTCGCTAACCAGTGGTCTGAGAGAAAATTTTGGTGGTCCGCGGCTCTGGCCAGTGCGCCCCCCCCCCCAGCCGGTTGAGGCCCCATGAGGGGGCGCAGCGACCAGAGCTGCGGACCATGTTTCCCATACAGATTGTAGGCTTTACACAGTGGGTGGGCTGTGTAACTAGACACAACCCGCCCACTCTCCCATTGCAGGCTCAGACCCGCGATGGAAGAGTGTGCAAGTTCTGGCATGACGTCACTCTGGGGGAAGTTTCTTCCCTTTTAAATGACACATGGCTCCCCGGAGTCCGTGCAATTAGTGGTCCATAGGTCCGAAAAAGTTGGCGACCACTGGTCCAGAGCAGAAAGATGATATGGTATTAACTCAGTGGAAGATAATACTGGCCAACTGAAACATTTCTAACCCCCAATTAATTCAAAGCACTCCCACCCAAACAAATTATTTGATTTAGAGTAATATTGTATTTCTCCTCTTTTTTAAAGTTCTCTGGGGAGCTTCATTAACTGACCTGTGATGCAACTGTAACAGAACAGTTCTGGCTGGTCAAGGTTCTAATCACCCCTGCTTAAATTTATCATCCATTTATTTCTATGGATTGCTCCTTGCAAGGGTCTTGAAGGCATGTAACAGTCCATTAAGATCAGCACCTTCCCTGGTCGATTTGAAATTGAAAAGTTTTCACAATAATTAGTATCAATATACTATATGCTATGTTCCTAAATTTGCATGCCCATACACTATAAAGAAGTGCTGCATGCAACAGTTAACATATACAAATGATCTCTAGTATCTGTAAAAGTATAGTACCAACCTCAGATGCTTTCAACAACATATTACCAGCTTCTGGTCAATACCACCAGCTTTTGTCAAAACACTGTACTGTGATACACTTTAAAATGTTGTTGCTTGGTGCTTCAATGATTGTGCTTCATAAATAAATAGGTAAGAAGCATGATTAATATGAGTGGAATGTGATTACTATGTTATATTACACAGGGATATTGCAGCATATGAAGGTAACCCCAAAGTTTTAGCATTTTGTTTTTATTACTGTTAATTTCTTTCCTTTTTGAGGATTGCTTACCTTGGAGTCTATGCAACTGCTCTCTCTTGTAAACACACTCTCTCTTATGAGCACATTTTAAATTATCTTTGCTTTGTTTACCTAAAAGTGTTTAGAGATTTGACTTCACAAAGGTAAATGTTAGCTCTATCATAGTTGTAGTTGTATTATTTCTTTAAAATAGGAATTTATTATCTTTATGTAGAACTGTACTCAATAATGGTGGATGTAGCCCACTGACCGAAATGACAGTGCAGAACTGACTTGGCCCCTGCCAAATTGACTTGGGGACCCTATTGGTTGGTAAGGGTTCAGAGCCTATGTGCAGCAGAACACTTTGCACCTCCCTATGTCCACCCCTGGTACTCACCTATTTGAAAATGTTTCATTGCATGTTTTCTGCTAAAATTGCTCAACCTAGAAGAAAAAAAAACAAAAAACTTTAAAACAAAAGTTTACCTTTTAGCACTAGTGGAAACTCTGTGTTTGGCTCACAAATTACACACAAAAGAAGAATTGGATTCCATTTAATTATCCAATTGTGTGCATAGAAATAAAAAACACAACACATAATTTGATAATTTAACCTTGTATTTATGTATTTATTCAAACATTATGTACAAAAATAAAGACAATAATAATTAAAATGTTCACATTTTCTTCAGACCAACATTGCTCTAATGTTTGTAAACTGTCATTATCCCCAGGTTTTTAAACACTTAGTTTTCAAAATTTGAAAACAAATGTTGGGCACCAGAACAGAAAAAGGAAAGCATGTGTGAATATTGCCCACAATACAGTCATTAATAATTGAGAGGGATTATTGAAACAATGCTAGGGAATTATTATTGTACTGTAACATTTGAAAAACTTGTTTGTCTGCTTGTAAACCCTTAATAGCAGAGGCAGGTTTGGGGATTATTTGTGAGTAATCTATAAAGATAAGCAACACAATTAGGGAAAGATAATGACAATTCATTTGAGGGCAAAGAAAGTATATTTTGCTGAGATAAATCAGTTGATAAACCAACCATAACTAGAAAATGGAATATAATTTCCATATGTAACGTGACAAAAAATATATTTCTGAAAATATATTTAGAGATTTTGATTCAAGATGAAATTTGCTTTCACATTTAATGTGCAACAATTTTACCAAACAAGGCCTTAAAATGGCCATACACTTGTCAACATTGTACCGAATATTTGACTATATTGGACCTAATAAAAATCTATTAAAAACAAGGAAATTCTTAAACAATTATTGATTGGAAATGTTCATTCTTTGTTAATGAAGTGGGAGTGCAGGGGGTGTCAGATAATAAACTGTTTCATTGTGAACTAGATCAGAATTAGATGGGTGTAAGATGTGTTAAAATCTTTTACAGCTCATCTGTTTAGAGTAAAAAGAAATGTTAAACTAAAATACTTAAAACAATTCTACTTCTGGGTTGTGTTAAAATATGCTTTAAAAAAAACCATGACCCCATGCAATTAATAACAGCAATACTCTTTCTCTAAAATTATAATTCAATTTACCTTGTTATTTTCATTTATTATTCCTGTAGTTATTGCTAATATATTGATACTGAACAGGCCTAAGACTGCTGCTGGCCAGCACCATCTTGGATTTGAGCTCAAATTATGTTTTGTAATATTGCCATAGTTTGTTTATGTTTGAGGCTTTGAGTTAGTAATTATGTTTTTATATAAAAAGCAAGGTCTGATAACAGGAAGTCCTAATGTTTATTGGAGCGTCTTTTGTTTGTGTGTGTATATGTGGGTGCATATATGTATATATGTTTGTGTGTTTTTTTATTCCTTTTTTTTTTGGAGGGGGGAGTAAGTTTATAACTTGCCCTTTCGAGCTTCCTTCAACATATGACTGTATAAAGGCAGTAACAAATTGTCTCCGGAGTCAAAAACTCAAAATCTTTGTGCTCTGTATTCAGAACTGTGCATTTCCAAGTAAAGTGTAAACAGACAGGTGTAAACAAACAGATGTAAACTTTTACTTTAAAATGCACCTGTGACAAGTCTATAGGCATTAACGTGTTATCTTAATCTTTAAAACCAGCCAATGAGCTTATGAGCTTTAAAACAAACCATGGCCTCTCTAATTGCTTGTATTGTATAATAATTGATTCTAAAACAGCAGTACAAAGACTAACCCCAGGTCCAAGTTACTTAACTGAAGCACTGAAATGCGATCCACAATATCACACTTTGCCGGAACATTGGAAGTACATAGCACCACAATGCAGAGTACGGCATGTACTGTGCATTGTGGTGGAAGGGTAAACAAAAAATAGTACATGTTCTTCTTTATATGCACTGACATATGCTATTCAAACAAATGGGTTCACTCACTGCACAGCAACACACAACACAAGGCACGCATATCTCCAATCTTTTGCAGATTTAAGTATGTAGGCAATCTATAAAAATTCAAATGCATGTTCTGTCCAGAAACTTATAAAACATGGTTCAATTTGGTCCAACACAGCAAAATTCCTTCCTGATCCCCAATGCAACCCCATATTCCCTAGATCTAATGCTCTATAGTTTTATTTACATTTAAATGTAATGTCTCATCTATTATCATTAGGGCTGTATTTACATAGGGCGTCTGCAGAACAGCTAGCTGATGCCAACCCTGCTCTTTTAAACCCTGCCATCATTAGTGGAACACACTAATCCAGTGAATGAGAGCTTTTGACATTCAGGATTGCAAGAGTTTAGGAATGGAGCTGCCATCAGCTAGATGTTTTGTAGCCCTCCATGTAAAGACAACCTGACATGAAAAACAGCAAGGATACCAAAAAGACCACCAACATATTTATACAGGGTGATCATTATCTTCACTTAAACACTCAATAGATTCAGTCCATTCTATGTTATGATTATATCTGTGATCTACCAAAATCTTCTTCATCATTGATTCCCCCCAAATGCATTACCTATAGAAGGTATAAAGCACACATGTTGTTAATCACCAGATGCATACCAATCACATACAGATGCCAGATGCACATACTAGGTGTCACATTGGTGTTTTTTAATATACTCAGCGGGGTAGTATATCAAACATTTTTGTTTGCAAAGTCCAAGCCAAATCCACAACCACTTGCTTATAAATCTGTTTTCAACCACTGTGACAGAGTGTCCCTAAAATTTCAGGGAAAGTGTTAAAAAATGGCTCCAGGGAATGGAAAGTAGTTATGTGTGTATAGGTTTTTAGGAAGAAAAAACAGGTTCTTTAGGGCCCTGGAGCCGGCCAAGGGAAGTGAAGGGTGGGTTCCCGGGCCCAACCCTGATTTGCTATATATATGATATATTGATATATCCACCTGTACTCAGGTGCAAAAAGAGAAAAAGGGAATTGATCAGCAATAGGCTGAGAGAGAGCCAGAGTGGAGTCCAGGCTGAGAGAGAGCCAGAGTGGATTCCAGGGTGAGAGAGAGCCAGAGTGGATTCCAGGCTGAGAGAGTCAGAGGGTTCCAATCTGTGAAGGGAGCCAGAATCTGTACCAGGCAGGAGAAGGGAGCCAGAGTTTGTTCCAGGCCGCATGAGAGGGGACAGAGCTCCAGGAATGCCAGCGGGCAAAACCAGATTGGAACTGTAAGTGAAACAGCGTTGATTTAGTGTGTGTTAGTAGGAGAGGGCACCTAAGTGAGGTAGCTAGATGCCCAGCCAAGCCACTGTTTATTGTTTTTACTTTAAAATGCTGGAGAGTGTGCTGTAACACTAGGCTAAAGAAATAAAACTGCTGTTATTTTGGACTTTTGGAGTCTGCTGCCTCTTTTCTGCCCTGTAAGGATCCCGTTACCATGAGCAACCCCCAGTAATATACCACACAACTTAGAATACATGATGTGCATTTACATTGGAGGACTAACAATTCGGCAAAATTCTGCTGTAACAGAAAGTAATAGAAAAGGAACAGAGATTTTAGTGCCTCTGCAGTGAATTTTACAAACAAAACAAGGCCATCGGCTAAAACGATGAATGGAGGTTTGTTTTAAATAGCTTTTACTATTTCATCAGAATATATTCAATATATAATAATTCAATGTTGGTAGTCTAGTACAGAACATATTTCAAAACTCTTTAGGCTAGACCTACACTGTTTTGACAATGCATATTAGATATATTGGTGCACTGCTGTGTCATTAGGAAGAATTTTCTAATGAATCAGCAGCCTTAATGCACTGCATTTTATTTTTAAAAAAAGTTTTAGTTTTCCAAATATAAATTACAAACATTAGTAAAACAAACAACAAGAAGGGAAAGGGAGCATAGTATAAGGGGTTCATCAAAAATAATTATAATTTCTTAACTGTCCAAATTAACCTAGATTTCCATATTCAAATCAAATTTGAGAACTATTACCTATTCATTGTTATCTATACAAAAAGTTTAATCAAGAGTTATTATAACATAACCATTCTTCATATCTTACAGATCCCCTTACTCTATATTAGAATTATCTTAAAACGTACCTAAACTCAAAAATTTTACTTTACATAAAAGGGTAGACAGTTTTTTGAAGTGCAACACCTTTTTTTTTTTTTTTTTTTTTTTTTTTTTTTAAAAAAGGTAGCATCACTACTCCCTAACTCTTGTTCGCCTAGGCGGTCGAGAATGAATAGGAGAGCAAAGCCTCCCGGGATACCCACATCAGGTATCCCGGGAGGCTCCTGGGTGCTTCCTCTGCGCATGCCCAAGCATCTCAGGCATGCGCAAAGGAAGCCTTTTTGTGCAAAGGGAAAAATTTAGCAAATGTGCCAATTTTTTTTTCATCCTACGTCAACCGATCTCGTGCCTGGGTAGGGTGACGTAGGATGAAGAACCCAGAAGGAAAGAAGAAAATGGCGGGACCTAGAGCGCAGGCTTCAGGACAATGCCGGACCTGATGCAGGACACCCCCCGAGTGATCGGACTGCCCTGCGGGATTAAAGGTAAGTGTATTTTTTTTTTTTGCGTTTTGAGTTTAGTTCCTCTTTAAGTAACCAGGGGTGGAGTATTAAACATAAGGGAAACAAAGAAGAAAATATTTGAGGGAACCACGGGAGAAAAAGGGGGGGGGAGTTTTTTGGGGAAACCAAGTGGGTAAGGAAGAGTATGAAGGGGGTTCCACTCCTAGAGTTTACACATTGCCAAATTCAATCCACCAGTCCCATGTCTTATAAAACCTATTCAGGTTGTTCTTAAGGGTACATGTCAATTTATCCTAATTATTATCCAAATAATTTCATTTTTTAGTAAAATCAAGAGGAATATTAGAAGCTTTCCAATAACATGCAATTGTGATGCGGGCTACTTGCAGAATGTATTTAACCAGCCTAATCTGATCGACTGTCTCAGAAGTGATTCCTCTAGCTACGAAAATAAGGCACTTTCCACTAGTTTTGAGAGATTACCTTGTGTGACTGTATATATGAGATTATAAATTCGAATCCAGAATCTCTGGACTCGAGGACAGCACCACCAAGCATGGTACAGGGTTCCCATCTGACTGCAGCTTCTATAGCATAAGGGGGAAATACTATAATATAATACATAATTATAAATCATAATTATAAAAAATAATGAAATATTGGACCACAACAATGTAATTTATCAAAAAAAATATTTTATCAAAAATTTCTCACTGAAATTTTCCAAACAAGGGTGCAATATTATTGATAAATAATAATATAACATTAAATGCAGATTTTAGAAAAAAAATATTTACATTTTTAGTCGACATTCCGGGTGTTGTAGATTTTGAAGTAGGGTACTGCACAAAGTCCAACATCACAGTCAGGACAGTAGAACCTGGTTTCCTTGCATTTCTTCCTTCCTCTGTCATCGGTCTTTGAGCAGCAAACTACGCACATCCTTGTAGGTGCTGCCTTTTTCTGGGTTGGTGGGATGTATTCAGTGAGGTGACGACCGGTCAGGCGTTTGGGTTGACAATGGAGGAAGCACGACGTCCAGGTCTATTCAGAGCCACTTATGTTGTTTGGTGGTTCTTGACTATGGATTCGGAAACTTGCAAAATGAAGTCTGAATGATTCACAGGCCTCTGACCATTTTTTTTGTACAGAATGTAGGCATTCCATAGGCACTGCTCAATTAGATGCCTGAAAATCTTTTTGTAGTAGTTCCTTTGCTGTTTCCTCATCGCTGGGTAGAATGTCATGGCTTGGTCAGCTCTGTCAACACCTCCATGGTGTTGTTGTAGTCAATCACCACCTGTGGCTTCACTTCTTTCCCACGTTTTGTGTGTACCAGAACGATGGAGTCATCATGGACGGAACTCATCAGGCACACATCTTTCTTGTCACGCCATCTTAGGGCCATCATCTTTCCTTTCTGCCAGGCAACAATTTCTCCTGTCTTCAGCTTCTCTTTAGCAAACAGTGCTGGCAGGTTGGGCCGGTTAGCCCTAACGGTTCCATACGCATCTGTTCTGTGTTGCAGAAGGAACTCATAAAGCTCAGGAGATGTGTAGAAATTGTCACTTGTGACACAATAGCCCTGATCTAGCAATGACTCAAAGAGGGATAGCACTGAAGATGTTGCCAATTCATAATGGCTGTATCTGGGGTTGAACTGTGTCCCTTTTCCAGTGTACAGTACTGTATTCCAGATGTAGCCAGATGAGGATTCGCACAGCATATACGTTTTCACGCCAAACTGTGCCCTCTTTTACACAATGTACTGCACCCAGCTGAGCCTCCCCTTGTAAGCCATTAGACTTTCGTCAATGCTGACATCTCTTTCTGGCACATAGGTTTGCTGGAAATTTTGTAGAATCATTTGAGACACTTCCCAAATTCTCTTCAGTTTTGGTGCAGGATGCGTAGTCTCATCAAATTCTTCAGTGCAGGTACTTCATGATGAGGGAAACGCGGTATTCTGGCATGACTGTGCCAAAGAATGGAGTGGCAATCATTTTATTCTTGGACCAGTACCACTTCTGCATGGGTTTGCTCACAACTCCCTGCAGGATCACCAAGCACAGAAACAGCCAAATGTCATCCTTGGTCACAGGTTTCCACTTTCTGCTTCTTGCAAACCTCAGGTGTGGAGCACCTTGTTGTTGTCCAGCGTACCTGCATAAAACAAAATAAAAAAAGGTATTTTAGGATATATTCTTTTATAGTGTGAAGGTTGCATTAATAACTTAGAAAACACAGAGCAGCATATATGTTTGCAGAAAAAAAAAATTAGCAAAAAATTTCAAAAAGATAGCAGAGCAGCATACATGTTGGCATAATTTTTTTTAAAAGTTAGCAAACACAAAGCTGCACACGTTTGCATGAAAAAAAATTAGCAAAAAAATTCAAAAATTTTAAAAAGTTAGCAAACAGAGCAGCGTACATGTTTGCATAAAAAAAAAAATTTAGCAAAAAATTTTAAAAAGTTAGCACAGAGCAGCACACGTGTGCATAATTTTTTTTTAAAAAAGTTAGCAGACACAAAGCAGCATATATGTTTGCATTAAAAAAAAATTAGCAAAAAAATTCAAAAAGTTAGCACACAACACAACAACACAGCAACACAAGAGCGGCTTACCTGTTTGTCTCTGCAACAATTTTTTCGATAACTGCATCGGTCAAAAACAACTTCAGGTATGCCAGGGGGTTGTCGCATTCAGCCTCAATTTTCATCCCAGGTGCGCCGGTGAATGGAAATCTTGGCGGTGCTGCCTGGTCCACATCAAGGTCAATAGAGCACCATGTGCGCACAGCACTGGCCTCAGGTTCAGAATCGTCGCTCAGTTCACTTTCGCTGTCTGATGACAAATTTCTTGGTGAAACACTATCGCTCGATTCCACAAAGGACTCCAAAGCGCTATCGCTGCTTTCAAATTCCTCCAAAACGCGCTTGCATCGGCGAGATGCCATTTGGATGCCATGAGGCCTCAAGCAATCAGTCAGGAACAATCAAGGTCAAAGACAAAGTGATGAAAAGATACATTCAGGAAGACCTATCAAACCTATAAACTTCATCAATGCAGTATTTAAAACGTATGTATTTCATGCTTATTACCATTTTTACTGATTACAATTTTAGAGAGTTAATAAACAATTAGTTCTTTAAAGGTGCCAACTATGAGATTTTTTTTGGATTTCTTTATTGATTACCATGAAGAAGGCTTTTCCTACAATCCTTATTACAAAGCCTTTTTTATTGCAGTATTTGGTTACTGCTGTGTAAACACTAGAACTGCCTAGGTGCTCAATAACCAAGAAAAAAGGCAATGTAATTACTACGAACTAGGAGCACAGAGAGAAAGCACAGAGACCAATCAACAGGCCTGAGGTTTACTATAGGGTCTTATTTATGCACACACGAAAGAGATAGACTGGAGTAGGGCAAACTGAAAGTATAAAATCAAGTCATAGGTCCAGAAATACACACAGCATGGTTTGGAGGTGCAACCCAGTAATCCGAAACCAAGTTAACTAACAGTTCCAGCAATACCAGCAGCCAGGCAATCCTTAACCACTGTTGGGTTCACTGACACAAGTCCCTTGGCTCTTCAGCAACATCCAGCATAGAGGGAGCACAACAAGCCCAACTATTTTCAGCAGCTCTCAGCAATGGAAGCATCACAAATCCCAGCAGGTTTAGACATGGAGCACACTACAGATCCCAGCAGTACTCACAGTATCACAGCTGTATCCTGAAAGTTAGCTGACACCCATCCTCTGCGTAGCAGATCCTTCAAGCATGTAGACAGAGCCCGGCCTCAGCGCAGGCCCTGAACTGCCACTCAGAGATAAAAACAACTAAGTTGCCCCTCTCATACCTTAAATCAGGTCCTGAGAGTCCCAGGCATGAGAGGGGAGGAAGAGGGTGCCCACAGCCTGTTACTAAGCAGTCAGTCAACCCCCCTGATGAGTGCTACTTAGACCTTTGTTCTGGGAAAGCCGCAGAGGGGGGGAAAAGGCCTGCAGTTTGTCAGGAATCCTGCTGATAGCAGAGCCTTTGTGATCTGCCAGCCCCAAGGGACAGGTATGGGGGAGGTTGTCCTGCTAGGACTTCTGTCTGCACTCTGTCCAGAATGCAGCTCGGAAGGTGAGAGGCCAATCCTTTAATGTGTCAGACTATGTATGTGTAAACTTGCCTATAGACCATATACCATCTCTAATATCTCCAGACAAAGGATCAAAGCCAGGATGACTCTTAAAGCTTACCTAAACTCAGAATTTTCACTAAACTTATAATTTTCTTTTTACATTAAAGGGTAGACAACCCTTTTATGTAAGGTAAAAATTCTGTTTTTTTCTTTAAAGGGGGATCGTGAATAAATGGGAGCGCATGGCCTACGTCACGCATCCTGGGAGACTTTTGGATGCTCCTTCTCTGCATGCCTGAGCATGCGCAGTGCGATCGGCAGGTTATTTTAGCATCTAAATCACCTGATCCCGCGCCTGGGTCGGGTGATGTAGGAAGAGGTACCCGGAAAAAGAGGAGGAGATGGCGGTGCCTGGAGCGCCAGCCTGAAGATGGATGCCAGGACGACGCTGGACCCGATGGAAGAACGATCGACTGCTCTGTGGGATTGAAGTTAAGTGTATTTTTTTTTGGGTGACTTTTGGGTTTAGTTTCTCTTTAAACTGGGAAACATTAGGAGAGGGAATGAAGACATAAAAGGAGCTGGGGAATCAGTAGGAGGAAATTTGGGCTGCAGGGATCCCCCTACCTTCACAGTAGTATTCATTTTTTCAGGCTTCTGTAGGCATTTTTTACAGCCTGTAAACACTTGTAAAAGCCTTGCAAAAAATGGTTAAAAACAAAACAAATGGGTCTGTTTTTTGTGTAAGTGTTTGCAGATGTTTGACCTTTACAAGTGTTTGAAACTCCATGTAGCTTCTAGGGCCATTTTGCCATCTAAATGTCTCCATAGCCCATAAACACTTATGGTAGGCATTTATTTATCTACTGGCTCCCTTAAACACCTGGCTGCCTTTTGTACCCCACACGCTTTAACACCTGTATCCCTTTTGTACCTGGCTCCCTCTAATACCTGGCTGCCTTTTGTACCCCACTCCCTTTTACACCTGGTTCCCTTTAACACCTATCTCTCTTTTGTATCTTTTGATGGGAAAAAAGGCCTATAAACCCATGAACAGAAGTTTCCTAATACCAGCGTTTTTTTTTTTTAAAAAAACAACCTGGGAAGCCTAGCTGTGCAGAGTAGGCTTCCAGGAGCATTTAAAAGCCACATTTTCAGAAGCAGGTGTGAAATTTATTTATAAACATGGCTATTTTATTTAATATAACAAATCAGTAATTTGTACTCTGAGTCAATGACAACCATCTGTTTGAATAGTGGTAACTAGTGATGGATTAGGTCATAATGGGACCATAGGCAAGATAACAGCTTTAGTCCACCCATTACTTGTCACAAAGAAGATGCCCTACTTGCCATATTAGTACTGGCATGGCCTTTACCATTAGACATCAATCGCCTGCAAGTGCATCCTTTAGGGTGAAGTTACAGACACGTTCACAGCTTTGACCACTATTCACTTAGTTTGTTCTAGAGATGTGCATGCTATGGGTAAGTCCCTAGATATCCAGGCTTCTAGGATTCTAGGCTCTCTATGTTGCTTTGTAGATGACAAAGCTCTGACTGAAGAAGCACATTCAAAGCTACCACCATTCCTAACTGCTTGCCTCATCAGTGCAGTACTACCCAGGCTTGAAAACACATTGCCCCTGATTCATCAAGCAAAATCGGATTATCGCTCGCGCATTCGTATTAGCGATCCGAAATCGTGCGCGATCGCGCTATTCAACAACTGAAAAAAGATCGCGCACGGAGCCGCGCTTATCCGACAGCTTTTTACTGGCGATCTTGCATTGAAAGTCACTGTTCCCCTAAAAAATCATTCTTTCTAATGGCACACATACCTCACCTTAATTGGCAGATTCGCGCTCCCTATTGTGAAGGCTGGAATCCGGCTGGTAGTGAGGCGGGTGTACGCGCATACTCGAGTCCGGACCGCGGTAATCCGCGATCGCTGGCCGCGCGTACTTTCACGCTTCTCGCGAGCGCGGATTTCATTGATGAATCAGGGGCATTATCCTCCAGTTCATTGCCTAGACCTGTACTGCATCAAATAAAACTTAACAGCTTATAGTTTAGTGCTGTAGTGTTGGTTTAGTGTTTACAGACATTAGAAGACACTGGCCCAATCTGGCCATTTACAATTAGATTACGGAATATTCATATGCCTTTACACCTCTCCCTATGACTGATATTGCATATGAAAAAAATAGATCAGGTAGAACTGAATTTCTATTGCAGTTGCTTCCTCCTGTGCCTATATATAGTGTTTCTTCTCTTTTCTCTACATGTGGACTTTTGTCAATTAAGTCATTGTTCATTTAAATGGTCACTCATTTCATGCATCAGGCATGCACAGACAGTTGCCTTCTAGTGTTGGTAGACACATTGGGCCTGATTTATTAAAGCTCTCCAAGGCTGGAGAGGATACACTTTCCACAGTGAAGCTAGGTGATCCAGCAAACCTGGAATTTCTAAAAGTAATTTGCTATTTGTTATTTGAAAGTGTATCTTCTCTAGGCTTGGAGATATTTAATAAATCAGGTCCATTTAGAGCTGCTGCTTGATACTTCTTAAATCTGGATAGTGGTGATTCAGAGCTTAATAGCCACAGTTAGCTAATTGGTTTCTAGTGCAGGTTGGGTCAATAATCATTTCTATAAAATGTTTAATAATATTAATACGAAACTAAAGGTTTATCCAAGACAGAGCTTAGCATGAAGCTTTCAGACCGGTTGATCGCTGTGACTACAATGGATGTGTGGAGGAGGGCAGTAAGCAACTAAGAGCCTTATGTGGGTTTCCTACAGAGGTGTACAAGGTCTGTATGTAATAGAATGAGAGTCGTTGCAGCTTCCCAGAAGCAAATAGGCCTTCTTCTGGATTCTGAATTTGTGAAGCTACTTTGACCAAAAATGTTTAAGTTTATTCTGAATTTCTGCTCATAATTTATCACTATTTTCTTAAACAATTCAACAATAATAAAAAGCACTACTATTTTTCATTTTCTATCCACAACCTATGATATGCAGAATGGATGTTCCTACTCTTAAGACAATGACCATGGTTCATGGGATACCTATAGGTGCAGAAAGTGCAGAAAACTGGGAACGAGTGGAAGAGTTCCAAGCTAGACCTGATGACGTGGTCATTTCAACCTATCCTAAAGCTGGTAATTTTTTTTTTTTCTTTGTACAGTGGATATTTACATGCTAATTTAGCATATTCAAAATTAAAAATTCTTCTAATAAAGTATCAAAGTTGTTCATTCTGATATAATGTATGATTTTTGTACTACTTTAAAACAGTGGTTCTCGGCCAGGAGCTCAGAAGCCACATGCTGTGTCCTTTGATTCTGCTCAAAGTATCATCTTAACAAGTTCTCATTGTACTCTACATACTGCACCCGTTTCTGAACCTGCCTACCACCTATCACCCCTGAAGCTGAACCCCAACATCCCAGACTCTGCACATTTCTGCAAGTCAGCATATTGTGTGCTACTTCCCCCACCTTTTAGATTGTAAGCTTTTCTGGACAGGGTCCTCTCCTCCTGCTGTGTCACTGTCTGCATTCTGTCATCTGCAACCCCTATTTAATGTACAGAGCTGCCTAATATGTTGGTGCTATCTTAATACTGTTTATTAATATTATTAATTTTACTACCCTTGCCGAAACATGCAGTCACTTTATAGAAGTCCAACATCCAAAATGTTTTAATTATTTTACAATAAAAGTTTTACTTTCAATTCTCCCTCCTAATCTATTCAACATAAGCTTACTAGATAAAAAATTATGATGACCTATGATTTAACACAGATATTATTAATCCAGACAAAAAGCAGTTTAATATTATTTCATATAAAACATTAAAATGAGGTCTGGTCATAATAGATTTCCATGTTGACTTGGCCATGTTACTTCTGGTATAAGTCGGCAAATACGGTGTACATTTTGTGACACTTATCACTTCTTCACTAAAGCGCAGATGCCTCTATCCTGCGCAAGCGGGCAGTTCTGACTCTGGGCGCGCCTGTGTTTCCAAGCTTTATTAATTCTGTCCAGTCAACTGGCTAATTAGAAAATGGCCTCTTGACCAGCCCTGGCTATTTAGCTAGCTCACACACTGCACTTAGTGTTCGTGCAATGTGTCTCCATTGTGCCGAGCCCCTAGTTCTGTGAGCTAGTTCCTGTTCACCTGGTGCTTAATTCAGTGTTTCCTCTGTCCAGCTCCTGCATTAACCCCTCCTTGTCCAGTCTGTTGGCTCCCAGCCAACTTCCCTGTGCTGTTCCAGTGTTCCTGTCAGTCTGTGTATATTCCTGAGTCACCTGTGCCTCCTGTTGCATCCAGTGTCTCCTGTGTTCCCTCTGTCCGCAGTGGCCCATGTCACTAGTGTCTGTCTCCTGGATCCCTGGCAATTGACCACTGGCATGTGACCTGACTTCCCTTGCTTATTGCCTGCCTCAACTCCGGCCTTCCTTGACTATACTTCTGCTTTGTGATTTGGTACTGTGTTTTGCCCACCTTGGTGTGCCCAACGACCACAACCTGGCAGTAACCAGCGGTGCAACATCCTCACCATCAGAGGCTCTGGAGAAAACCTGGTTACTGCTTAGACTCAGCGCCATGGCCCTTCTCTGGGGTCACACCACTTCCGTGCAAGGCTTAGCGCCCCCCTAATGGTCATGTCTCTTTGTGCGTGACACATTTATTGTCAGTACAACCAAATTGTGTATTACATTTTCTTTAAAATTTAAATGAGTATAGCTGTTCAACATTGCTGTCAATACTAGTAAATACTTACTTGTTAGGCTTTATTTGAGGCTCATTAGCAGGAATGGTTAGGGCCAAGCTTGACATTTTCCTATTTATCTATCTATCTCTTAATCTACTTTAAAAAGTCACTTGCATTAACTGTATGCTTAACAATCCAGTCTGTAGCTGTATAAACTTTCAAGTCAGTCTATGTCTAGGAAGGTAGGTAACTCTAACTTAAAACACAAAAAACTGAAAAAAAACAAAAAACCTATTAACTGATAAAATTAAGCCCGTCTGGAACTAAAGATACTACCCACTTCCTAAAATCTGTGGCAACATGTTTCAGGGTTGATGCCCCTTTTTTAAAGCTTCTACTGATAGTGTTGACTACTGTATTTAGGGCTCTATTTTTAAAACATTGAATCAGACATTCCCTCAAATATTCCCTAGTGGGAATCAATGGCTTCCATTGAAACACATTGACCTGGAAGATTCCCACAAGGGAATGTTTGAGGGAATACAATTAGATTTATTTTTAAACTATTGAAAACATTTAATTTGCTATTCCATTCAAAGTTTAAAAAAATATACTTCATAACACCCTGGTTCAATAGTTTTAAAATACAGTTATATATTCACTACCAGTTAATATTTGTCATATTTTGTTACATTTACTGTTTACAAATATTATCTATAGCCAAAAATGTTTTAAAATCTTGGAAGCGACAGGGAAAGATTTAGGTGGGGAAGTGGAGGAAAAAAATCATTACAGAACAGAACACAGCAAAAAAGGAAAAGGGTTATAACCATTCTGTACTCTATGAAATTAGGAGGTTGCTGGGGGCCACTGGAACATTTAGCAATTTGTGACTCTCAGGTTAGTTACCACTGATACCAATTATCCTTATGGCTATTTGTAAGGTTGATATTTTTCCTATTGTCCAGCAATGTAAAAGCAATTCTTCTCACTGATCACTACACTAATGTACTGTGAGCTGTGGATATAATACTAAAACAGGGGTTTCCCATGTTAGAAGATCGAGAAACAGTGTTTTAAATGTAGAGAGCTGTGTAATATGTTGGCAGTATATAAATACTCTTTAATAATTATAATAAACAGATGTTCTACACTTGTCAAAAGTAACCTCAAAGGTGAGGTTTTAAAAGCCATGAAATGACGCACAGACTAAAAAGTTATCCTTATCCTTTCTCATCTTTAGTACTTTTATTTGTTTTTATTTGATGTTCTTACTAGGAACTACTTGGACAAGTGAAATTGTGGACATGATTTACTGCGGTGGAGATCCTGAAAAATGTAAACGAGACACCATATATAACCGAGTACCTTACCTAGAGTTTAGAATTCCCAACATGCCTACAGGTAAATTTCAAGTCAGTCGGTAAATTTCTTTCATTAAAAAAAAGTTGAATTTGTAACAAAAATATAGTATTACTAATACATAGGTTCAGCTGAGCTGTACTCAAGTGTACCAAATGGCAATTTTGTTTCAACATGTCCATTTTCTATTTTGTCTCCCAGGTGTAGAACTACTTGAAGGTAGACCATCTCCTAGACTTTTGAAAACACATCTCCCTATTCAGCTGATGCCAGAGTCCTTCTGGGATAAAAAATCAAAGGTAGCTTTAATAACACTCTAAACATCCATGATAAAAATGAATATATCCCAAAAATATCTTCATATTGTTCCCAGATCTATTACAAAACTGACATGTCTGCCTTTTTTTTTTTTTTTTTTTTATTTATTTTTTATTAGCAACCAATAAAAACAGACAATTACAAAACTCAAAACAGTGTATACAGATGGCAAAAGCAAATAAAAGCGTGAAAAGGCATACAATTTTACAGAAATAGTCATATCTAGCAACTTGAGAGAACATATAGCATGCCATGTAATGATAAATGGAAAAGAGAAACAAATTGTAAACGTACATAAAAACATTTCCGTTATACCAGTAAGCAATCTACCATTAGGTTTCATTGGTCGCTGATTTTATATTAAAAAGTATAGGAAAAGAGAGAAAAGAAAGAGAGAAAAAGGAGAGGAGAAGTAAAAAGGGAGGGGGGGGGTGCTGTATAGGGATATAAACAGAAAGGAGGGTAGTGGGGAGGGGGGGCAGGGGGAGTAGGGATTGGTGCACAGTGGAGGCGCTGTATGCTCACGGTAGTGGGCGAAGCAGCCGCAAATAATCTGCAGTGGTCTTAAATTCGTCCCAATAATACCAGGTACGTATAGGTCTGCGTGCTGAACGGTCTCCTGCACTCATAAGCTCCTCCATATATTGAATATCATTTACCCTGGTCAACCATTGCTGCACAGTAGGTGGAGCAGTTTGTCTCCATAGGGGGGGGGGATGCAAGCCTTGGCTGCATTCAACAAATGTCGCAGCAGCGACCTTTTATAGCATTTCCTCGATGTCTGCCTTTTTTAACTGCCCCTACTGATACCCACCCTCAACTTCATTAGACAAAGTGTGGTCCCCTGTCTAGTTATCTTCATTAATGAAGCTATAGGGATGAAAATGAAGGAATTCCTGGTATGCCTATCCAAAAGCACAACTAAATTCTCAGTTTTAATAATCTAAATACATTCTAGATGCATCAAAACAAAGTGTGTTTAAAATCTTACAGTTTTTTTCTTTCTAAAGAAGCTATATTCTAAGTATAAATGCCTGTCACCTGTTAGCATAGTAAACAGAAAAACTCTCTGAACAAAGCAATTACCCCTGCCAGAAATCTCCAATCAGTGGGGACAATGAGCTATGCTGATTACAGAAGGTTAGTCTGATTCAAAAAGTACATGTCAGAACTTTACAGGGAGACCACTGCTTCCCCATAGACAGCAAAGGTTCCACTTTGTAGCCGCTTGCAGAAGTTTATTTTATTTCATTGCACCTAAATGTATCTAGGTTGCTATAAAGTGGGAGCTTAATTTGTTTTTAGGATTTAAGATCAGTTCAAGTAAACTCCATTTAAACTTTTAAAATCTTAAATCCTGAAATTACACTTCGTATGTAATCAATGTTATAAATCAGAACAGGCTCTTATACAGTTTCAGGTTGCTACTTGACCTTTACTGACTTCGGTTAGAACTTACCATCAGCCATTTCACTGTAAAAGTGACGTGTGTTTAAACAAACAGTTTTTCAGGGGTTGAAGCAATTGAAGAAGCTTTTTGCAGGTGTTAGACAGTTGTGTTTGCAATGCAGTTGTGTTTTCAGATGCACTATTTTGAGTCTTATAGTCGGCAAGCTTGTCAACCACTTAAATTGACCTAAATGGAAATGTTTTTCAAACAAATGCTAAAGAAGGTTTAGGGCAAAAGGTTTTTTTAAAGTTTTTTTTTTTGTTCAGGCAGTTTTTAAGCATTTTTAGAAAGTTTCCAGCCATTTGAGAAGACAAATAAAGTGTTTCTACTTCCTTTACATGTCCATTTCATGTGCAAGTCTACCACGGCATTAAAAAATATGTGCTATAGTAGTTTTCAGGCATTCAATAAACACTTGAAACGGCCTGTCATAACCACCTTTAAAATGCTACCAGGCACCCAGCAGTTGATAAAGGAAACCTGCTTAGCAGTATTCATACTTCAATTACACCATCCCTGTAAACAAGGGATAACTGTTCACTTATTCATTCACAATTAACTATAACATGGGAATTATTGGAATTTAGTGAAACTGATATTGCCTCAGAAGTGCTCTGTCCTAAATTAAGTAAATATTGTATTTCCCCACCCATATGTCAACTCAATCTCAACTCAATGTCAATCTCAAACAGATGGTAAACATGTTCAACCCATTCCTCTGTCCTCGGCCACTTCCTTGTATATCCTGTTTATCCCACAAGGAATTTACCACATATTATACATAAAAAAGTCTGATAACTTACATACATCTCTTCTCCTTCTTCATATCTGCCCTCACGTTTATGACCACATATTTTACTTTACATATAAGGGTGGATAACCCTTTATTATAAAGTAAAAAATGTGTTTGATTTTTTTCCTAAAAACGTTTTTTACCACCTCAGCAGTAAAGACTGGGAAGGCCTAAGCCTCCTAGGATACCTATGTCACGGGCAAAGGCTTTTCCCTGCAATGTAAAAAAAAAAAGCCAATCTCACGAATCCTCAGTGAGATCAGCACTTTTTTATTTTACATATACAGATGGTAGCGCCTGCTAGTTCCTAGAACGAATACAGGATGGCATGGGACCAAATCGAATCCAATTGTGGAGGAATCGAAGACTCTGCGGAAGTAAAGGTAGGTGTCATTTTTTTTTTATTTTAATGAAAGTTCCACTTGAACATATCCTTTTCTATTTGCATTTCTTCAGAGGCTGCTTAATACCCAAATTATCCAGTTCGAATTGGTGGATCTGAAATAAATCTCTCTCTTTAGAGGCCGCTAACTGAAAATCTGGTTTTCCTAACTCTAAGTTCTTTAAATAGGGTATACTTGGGGGGGGGGGGGGGGGGTTTCCAAAGGTGCTTGATATCTGAGATATGTGAAATTCTTCAAACTGAATCAACTACCCCCATTTCGAAACACCCTTACATTCATAAATGGGAAAACATTATAGGTAGGGAACTACCCCAGGATTTGTGGATGGTCATATGGTGGCAGGCTCAGAAGAGTTCTCTGTGTACAGTAAATAAAGAGAATGCCTATAAGATTTTGATGCATTGGTACCTCACTCCAGATGTCTTCCACACAATTTTTTCTGCTACAAGCAATCTGTGTTGGCGATGTGGCTATGGAGTGGGCACCGTACATGATATTTTTTGGTTTTGTCCCCATTTTGTATCCTAGTGCAATGCAATTAATGACCTTTTAAAAGAGATTTCTTTATATTTACCAACACATATTTAAGGCATACCAGTCCAGGAACTCCTTTGGCCACGCTGGTATGATGTACCTGATGGAACGTAATATAGGTTGCTGAACTTAATATTGCTAAGCACTGTTATTTTTTTTCTTGCTCTTGCTCTCATTGTTGTGCACCTTCAGAACTGTTGAATATGGACTCGCAACTACCACTCATTTGGACAGATGTTGTTTTGTCTCTTTATTCCCTTTCATTTTATAATTACCTATGTAGTATTTAAAATCCCCTATTTTGTTTGTATTGGTTTCTGTTATAATTTTCTATTTTCAATTAAAGTACATTTATAAAAAAATGAAAAAATCACAAGAAAAACATTTTCTCTGGAAATTAACTTCTCCTCTCAACCATCCTGGTCACCTTGCCCCACCCCCAGGACTGTATGTAGAGCTTTGGAAGCACTTCAACTTTCCACAATTCAGCAGCTGTTAACATTTATTAATATCTTCAAACTCAACCCCAAAACTAACCTCTTCAGGCAAGGAAATTATCTGACCTAGAATACCTGTCCAGCTATTAACTCAGCTAGGCCTAATCCCCTTCTATGGAGGTTGGATCTTGCTGTCAATCTATTTACATTCTATTAAGTCCCTTTACCTTTTATTTCATTTCTTTCTAATTTTAGGCTACAAGTTCACTTGGACAGGACCTTTTTTCCTAATGTTTCATAGTATTGTTGCATATTGACCTGTCACTTTGTCACACACTTCCCACTTAGAGCGCTGTGTGACTCTGTATTGGTGTACGACCCTTGCTTTTACCATGAAATTGCAGAGATAGCATGTATTCCTATAAATGTACAGCACCACGGATGCCAGATGCCAGTTTATAAATCTATACGTATATATTAATAATATTTTTCTCATGGTAATATTATTAATTATATCAAGATAATGCACACTATTGACCATTTATGAAGATATAATTACTGTGACTTTTCACAGAACTGCAGGTAAAAAAAATTGCTTTGCAAGACATGTTAAATATCTTCCACCTAGGTGATATACATCGCCAGAAATGCAAAGGATGTGGCTGTGTCATACTACTTCTTCCACAACATGGTGAAAGCCTTGCCTGATCCTGGGCCTTGGGATATATTTTTAGATAGCTACATGAAAGGATATGGTAAGAAATATATATAAAAAAAAGATTTGATTCATTCTATAAAAAAACTCACCAGTATACTTTTTCTTTTAGTTTGTTATGGTTCATGGCATGATCATGTGAAAGGATGGTGGGAAAAAAGATATGACCATAATATCCTTTATCTCTTCTATGAAGACTTGAAGGAGGTGAAGATTACATTTTTTTTATATGTTAAGCTAGACCATCTTTAACTTATAATGACTATTGATACTATTTAAAAAGGCGACCTGTAAAAAAGATTTTTTTACCTCTTCGACTGCCCTCACAATCTTTCCTTTCTTTAATGGGACCTGATCCCAAATTAAATGCAAGTAAAAACACAGATAAAAACATGTATTTTAAATGCTTTCTTGCAGAATATTTCCTTTCCAGGAACACATATTCATGTGCAATGTGCCTTTGCCCATACTAGGGACTTTTATTTAGCAGCCAGTGGAGGAGTGTAGATGAGTGCTATGGAGTATCACTTGAGTAACAGTTTTGATTCTGCTAAAACTGCTAATATCACATCCAAGATGATGACTTGCCCTAACAACGACAAACCAACAGGAAGGCAGCCCATCTGATTTCTCTAACAAGATGATATGTACATAACTAACAGTGGCATCACTGCCCTACGGGTCCAGTATATATTGGACATCGGCAACAGTGACATTAGAAACCCATAAAACATAGCGTATGGTATGAATGTATTGTGCTGGCCAGGCATATATTACCTATTTGAATGGTACTGTCATGAAACTGGCAGGGCAAAATCCATACAGTCCTTTTGATGAATTGATACAGTATCACTTACCCTACTACGGAGATACTCAACTTTATATTTATGTCAGCACATGATAGGCTTTTATAGATAAACACAATGCCTGAAATAAGGTAAATGCATATATATTCTTGAGGGAAGATTGTTGTTGAAATGATCTGGTGACATGATCTCAATAAAGATTACTGCTGCCAGTATAGATATGTAACTTTATGGCAGTAACATTACAAGGGGCAAATAAGGTAAGCTATGCCAAGCACCACAGTGCAGTGCTTCAAATTTTTTGTATAAGTATAATTACACGTGTTCAGTTGTAGCAAGTTTTTGGTAACAAAGAGTTACCAGCAATAGCACATGACTGCATTCATAGTACTGCACAGAGTAGGGGTTGCCAACCTTTCTGACCTCACGGACCACTAAATTAATGATTTTAAACCCCACGGAGCAGTAATATGATTTTTTTTTAAAAGATAAAGACATTTGTAAATTAGTGATCTTCCTAATGGTGCCTGACAAGGACTGTGGAGGCTCTGATTCATTGATCAGCTCACGGTTAAGTAAAGTATTACTATTGTTACTATTATCATTAGTTACATTATCTTTGGTATTACTAAAGAAATGCGAAATATTTGTTTGCTTTTTCTCACTCATTATGGATTTTTTTTAATTCGAATCTAAGATCAAACAAGAAAAGATAGTTATAAAAGCCAAACTATTTGATGCCATCATTAAAACAGTTAAAGACACACAGTTAAGGTCATACTTACCGAAAAAGAACAATAAACAAATAAAATAAAACAATCAGATGAGAATCGGTATTCGTGGAGCGGGGTGACTGTTGAAATGGTGGAAACAATACTGAAGCGTACGGCTCGGCAACGGTTCCCTCATACAACTTAAGACTACACTGACGTCACGCTGCGCCTCCCTTGTTTTTCTGTCTCTAGTACAAAATTCTCATTCAGAATATAGGAATTTATTAGAATATTACTTTTGTTTTATAATAAAACATAAAAATTGCAAAAAATGTCTAAATTTTTCTGTGGACCACTAACATTTTCTGGTGGACCCCCAGTGGACCATGGACCACTGGTTGGCGACCGCTGGCACAGAGTATCTTCCGAGCACAGTTGCATACAAGATAAGCAAGTCCTAGAAAGAAACAGTTTGGAATTTTCTGAGCCTATTCTGCTCATATTTTCCTATTTTGAGTACTAGTTAGGTTTTATTACTCTACTGTAGAGGTTTAATTTTTTTTTGTTGTGGTCTAGTTATTTGCAGATTTGATCTATTTGATTGATGTCGTATTCATAGCATTTCTGAACACAGGTTTCCTGATGGTGATATAGTTAATGCCTATGCAATGTGTGTTGAACTGACCACTTCCAGTTTATGTAAGGAACTTGTGTGATATACACAGCACTGGCACAAATTTTATGTCATGGTGTGTTTGTTGGACTGATTCATATTCACAGTGCTATCTTGCTAAAGTAGTTAGTGGAGAATTTGCAGTACTGGAAATCTCTCATTTGGGTCTTTAATGTATTAGGAATTGTATTTAGATTAGCTGTATGTGCTGCTCCTGCAAAAGCTTTATATGATCAATCAAGTGGATCTTTGCAAATGTAGATAGCTGAAAATTACTGTGTATACAAAAAGATGAAATTTTAAGAATAACCTCAGGACAAAAAAAATACCCTTCCTCTATTAAAGAATCACTGAGGGGTGGGGTGGGATATCTATTTTAGTCACCTGACACTATGGTCAAGAAATACTCCAGAACCAAGTCTTCCTCCTTTTTTTTTCTTCCTTTTTTACATTTGGTGGGGTCCACCTCCAAGTGTGCACATCACTGCCTATGTTACAAGAACACTCCCTTTTGGATATCCATTGTGTCTCACAATTGAGAAGATTAGGTTGGCAGAGACTGGCCAGTGTATACATATATGCAGCCTCTGGCAGAGAAAAAAGGATCTGCCAAGGGACTTGGACAGCAGATTAAAATTAGTATTTATAGCAAACATGGTAAAAGGAGCTTTAACATGCTTGAAGGTTTACAGAGATTTAAGGGGGGCAGAGGGGTTTGGGGGAGAAGGGGTTTAATGATGGTAACTGCTCCTAGAAAACATAAGGTACAATAGTTTTAATATACACAAATCCAAATGGAAACACTGCTTACAATTTGTCTTTTAACAGAATCCAAAAAGAGAAATCAGAAAAATGCTACAGTTCCTAGAAATAAAAATGACTGACGATATTGTGGAGAAGATTGTTCATCACACTTCTTTTGAAGAAATGAAAAATAATGACATGGTTAATTACAAAACGATAGCAAATGATGTACTTGACCAGACCACTACTACCTTCATGAGAAAGGGTAAAGGTTATTTTGAAAATTATACTATAAAGCAAGTCATGCAGTTCTTTTAAAAGACTTATCACTGTCTACTGTTCTATGAGTTCTGCTATTACAATACTTTTTATTACCAATTGTAGTTGAAATGAATGAAAGAGCTATTGAGCCCTTTACATAAACTTTTTTTTTTTCACTTACTGAAGGTAATCTATTAAAATTGTCCATTGTCGTTGTTCCCTTTTGATCTTTTTTCTTCCCTTTTTTTATCTCCTAGTATTATTACTTTAACTGCTTAAAAGATTTCTGTCACCATACAAATTTTTTGTCAAAGCAGCTATCTGCAAAAGTAGATAATTACGGCAGCGTACACACATTCAATATACTGTATGTCCCTGGAACAGAGAGAGGAAGAGTGTGCATAACTACGTAACTAGGTAAAAGGTTACTTGTGATCCAGGCATCATCTAGTCAATGTCATCACAAAGCTCCAAACTGCCCCTCATTCCACCTTAGTTGACAACAGCATAAACAATATGCTTTTTTTATCTATTTCAATACATTGGAAAAAAAAAAAAAAAAAAAAGGACAACTAAAGTGTCCTTTTTTTTTTTTTAAATGTATTGAAATAGATAAAAAAAAGCATATTGTTTATCATTTACTATCAAAAGTATGATACAAAAAAAAAAATGTTGCTTTTATTGCTAATAGGGTGCAGAACTATTATTAAATTATAGAATTATTAAATTATATGTTATAAAAAAGGACAAAAAAGGCCTGTGATTATAAAATAACAGAACAATTATTTGCGTTTTTCAGGTTTAGCTGGTGACTGGAAAAACTATTTTACTGTTGCACAGAATAAGACGTTTGATGAGGACTACAAGAAACAGATGTCAGGCACAAACCTTCACTTCAGAACCGAGATCTAATATACTTTTTCTGTTTCTGTAAAATAAACAAGTAGACTTTTTTTTTATTTATGTCACAAATCTGTATAATTAATCAATTATAGTCTGGTGGCTTTGCTATTAGTCATCACCTCGTTTAAGGCAATCAACATTCCTTCAGTCTCCTCTAAAACTATAGCAAGCAATAAAGGGACAAGCTGCACCCAGAAACTGATTTGTATCAGATATTTGTAAGCACAGCAAAAATAGCAAACATACTATGGATCACATACAACATACATACTTTGTCAAAATCTCAGCATAGTAGTATCAGAAAAAGAGGAACATTTTAATTCAATATGGTCATCTAACATCCTAATGAGAAACTGTAATGAAAATGGGTTAAATGAATTGCTCCTGCTTATAAATATTTGTAATTTGTGATACAGCTGAGATACTGAGATGGTCAGACTGTTTGATTTGACAATTATATTAACAATACAGTTTATAAATGAGACAGATATCCAATGATGACTAATAGGTAAAAAAAAATAATTTCCAAGATAAAGCAAAGTAACAAACTATATTACATTTTTATATTTTTGTTCTTGTGTTTAATAATTTAAACAAATTCATGAAAAAATAATGAAAGAATAATTCAAGTGATTCCTAGGCATTTTAAAGAAGAGAGGACTTGTAGTGGTTAACAGTTCAATTTACTTACCTAGTATCTAAGTGTGACCATACACTGCTAGTATGATCTCTACTACCATCAACTATGTACTGCAAGGACATGTGTGATATGATAAAAATGGACTGCATTGTATGTAGGAAAAAAAACACTCTAGAACCTGATGATAAAATCATTGTACAATCTCTTTTACCTTTACCAAAACTATATACTAGGAAGAAAACCTTAGTATCTGCTGTAACATTTGTATCTATTGAAACAGGCTATTCCACCACATAGTTATTGGAACATCTAAAGGACACCATAGGATATGGTCATCTTAAGTCATTGCCTCATCCCTGAGTATTAAAACCATCATATGGCCTCTGCTATCCCTATAAAAGGGATCAGCTTATTGTAAGCATTCATTTCAACATATAGTTTTAATGTATTAAAATCTTTGTTTCTTTGTATTGATTTTAATTTGATTCTTGCAAAATGTGCCTGTTTCAAAATGCTAAAGTGTTTAAGATACAATCATGTCATTTAGAAGTAGAAATAATGTTTATAATTGCTAGTGAATTTTAAAATAAAAGCTGAACTTTGGTTAGCAGTTTAACCATCACATGGTTCACTGCAGGAGTAATAAATAACAAACCTCACTTTATGTGTTGTGTCTGTGCTCCATTAGCATAGGAGGTACAACCCTTTAGTGCCATGAGTAACTAAACTGATTTGTCACCGAGTTTAAATTTAGCAGAAGTCTGTGTAAAACACCAGGACAGCTGAATAGTACATTTTTGCTAGTATAGGAGATTTCTTAGCTCAGAGAACTGCCTCTTACACACTGGGTCTGATTTATAAAAGCTCTCCATGACTGCAGAAGATATACTATCATGGATAAACCTGGATTATGCTGCAAACCTGAAATGGATCCAGCATTTTCCAAATTTTAACAAATAATTTTAAGAAATCCATTGCAAAGTTGCTGTATCATTCAGGTTTACCCAATAAAGTATCTTGTCTCCAGTCATGAAAAGCTTATTAAATCAGGCCCATTGTATCAGCACATATGCATGTGCTGATACAATGGGCCAGGACAGGGGAAGTGGGCTGGACAAGCGTTTGATGTTAAGTGAGTAGAGGTAACATTGTGCAGGAAAATGGAACAAATCACTTTAAGCGCGGGGGATTATGGTCTACAGACGTGTAAAAGAAAGGTATAGCCAGAATTTAGCTTGACTGTTTTCTATGTAAAGGTATTCAAGAAGGCAAAATATACATAGAAAGGTAAGAAACGGATATTGGAAGGTACAAGAGTGGGCAGTGTTTTCAGGAGAACATTGCAGATGGTATGATAACATAATACGGTATGTACAAAAAGTACTTTTCTGTACATACTATGTACATACAACCTTATAATATACAGAATTGTGTTTATGGTACTAGTGTTTTATAGAACCAATTGATTGTTGTACCAGTGTATAATTGTCATAGTATACCTTTTTGTTTGGCTTCACTTCAAAGTAAATGAAATATTGGTGCACTCAGGTACAGCAGCCTTTATTTTTAATTTATTGTCCATGGAGAATTCCTATAGCTTGTTTCCATAGCCTTGCAGAGCTTTAATAAATCAGGCCTATGGACTTGAATGGTTGAATTTTCATAGAAGAATATTGTTACTATTATTGTTAGCCTGTGGAAAAAAAGTTACCATTGAACTTTACTACAAATAGAGAAAGAGGCATAGGTTTTTTTGTTAAATAAAATAAAAAAAATGTTTTATGCCTCTTTCTCTATTATAAGCTTGTTCGAGATTGAATGTGAAGCAAAACCTCTTTGTTTCCATATGAAAAGGGTTTATATCTAATGAGAAGGAAACATTTCCTCAATTTTTTCAATAAATTTTAGGGTTGGCCCGCAACTTTGTCTAAGTTTTTAATTTTGGCCCTCTGTGTATTTGAGTTTGACAACCCTGATTTACGTTATAATTAACAACAACGTTAGCAGATATAAAACCTAATTGTAACCTCCCCATGACTTTCAAAGCTACCAGCTCTTCACAATGCTGCTATTTCACAATATATGTGATACCTTTTGTCTTAATCCAAAGGCCATCAGAGATATCAGGTGATTCTATTTCCTTTAAGCAACATTAGTTTTTGCTGTTGATGTTTCTCACTTCAGCGTCACACTTCTCAGTTTACTTAAACCTTGTTCAATACTGATTCAGGGGGAACAAGAGAAAAAAGAAAACAACGCTCTGCAAGATTTGGTATAGTTAGAAAATTATTTTGGTTCATACAGTATAAAAATACGACTTCTTATTTTTTCCTATAACGTATTGTAACCAAACACTTTGATATTAAAAATGATGTAATCTTACATAAGGAATCACTTCAATTTTATTACTATATGCTTGTAGATTAGGAAACTTTTCAAATTTAAACTGGAAACCCCAGCATTCCCGTTCCTTGTGTTTTGCAAGCTTCCATCATAGGCCTAGATCAGCGTGGCCAACACCCTGATCACTGCAAGTATGAATTAGGTGTATACTACAGTGTACAGATAACATAAATTTCTAGTAGATAGATAAAAGTGTTTTTTCTTAGAAAAAAACATAAAGGTGTGAATCTGACATTCACTAAATCCAGGTTCATGTGTTGCAATGGCAGTAATTATTCCTCCACCAGGAGATGTTTCAGTGAATGCCAGATTCACTGCTTTATAAATAGACCATATTGTGTAAAGTGTCTTTTACTTTGCAGCTGAGCTTCTGAAAAGCAACATCGCCAACCTTCCCTGCTGGACACAATGGTTTCTCCTGCTAATCCCTAGACACTACAAAGTTTTAGTCAATGACCCAAAAGACAGGTAAATAAAATGTTTAGGATTGTGAATGTGTCAGCTAGAAGTTAGACCCAGCATCTAGTGTTCTCTATGGGAGCAGTTGATTCAGTACACAAACAGTAGTGCACAGTTCAAAAATTTATTGTACATTTTTTTTTAAACTTTTGCTAATTTTAATAATGAAGGTTACCCTTGCACACAGACTATAATTTTCTCTGCCTTTCAGTTACATTAAAGACTGCTCATCTCCAGTAAAAAAGTATTTAACATATACCGTATATTTATTCCATTTCTAGTTATCTAATAAAATACATTTGATTCTGCTATGTTAGCCAAATAGTAATTTTCACTTTCAGCTCAGGAACAATTTATCACCCTCATTTGCACAACATCCAATAAATCCAATAAAATAGTACTATAAATAGTACTTGACTAGGCATGAGCAGTGCATTCATTCTGTAGCAGAAAGTAAAATTTCATGCGATGAGTAGTTTCCAGGAAAAGTCATTTGAGATTCTGCCATTTGGACAATTCCACTGAAGCAATTCTTCTAATGTATATTCTATAGAAAACAAAAAAAATGTATCAAAAGACACATCAATGCACATTATTGTGTCTTGTCATTATTCTTTTTATTATGCGCTGCAATGCACTTCATATTGAATATCAGCATACATAATAGACATCAACACATGTCTTAATGTACGTGTCAATTGCTATGACCCAGTATCCTACAATGTTAACATATTGTACTCCAAGGATTCTGTATATATAAAACAGGAAATTAGACATTTCCTCATATATTCCCTCGTGGGAATCTTCCAGGTCCATGTGTTTAATTGGCAATAATTGAATCCCACCAGGGAATGTTTAAGGCAATGTCAGATTCCCTGATTTATAAATAGAGCCCCAACTGTTCAATGACAGATCCTCTGCCCTACTAAAATAGAGCAGAGAATCCTGAGGAACAAAACCCACAATGGCACTCATAATAACAGTGCATGAGAGCTGTCATTTAAAGGTGCAGTTGAAATTTAAGGGAACCTTACACTTTTTTTTCTTTTTGTATGAAAAAGTAGTACATTGTACAGCTTTGGGACATCTAAAAGCATGTCGTTTAAAGTATTTGTGTATTTTCAAAGTTGGATATTAAGTCTCATAAAAGACCCTCTTCCAAAAAATTTTTAAAATGTTTTTGAATTGATATATTTTCCCAAGGGCTATTCCCAGCTCCTGTGCCTATATACTAATCTGCCAATTAGCACTGGTAATTAACAAATAATTCCACTGTTTCTGTCAAAAGTATGTGAAAATATGCATTTTTTATAGAAATGACAGCTTTATCTCTTACACTTTATATAATTTGGGAGCGCTGCCTAATTTGCACAGAACAAACAAACAAGCACTTTCACTGAATGAATTACTGTGTGAATAGTTTATTAATAGACTCGTAAGTGTTAAAGATACATGAGCAGGCTGGTAGTTTAATCATATGCTATCTCAGGTTACTTGCAGCTTTATATTTTTAATTCAGTGCTTGCACATATTTAGGCTTCTATAGAAATTCCCACATGAGTCAAAACAACCATTACGTAAATGCAGGCTAACAGAGATGGAGAGTGAGCATAGAAAATATCAGCTTGCTCTGTAATTGAAATATCTAAGTCGACTGGTGCCCCATCCCTACATTATTTGGTGAACAGAACTCTATTCATACATTTTTGCCAATCTCCCTTTTCACAGGATTGCCCATCGCTTCTGCAGTAAGGAACCTTTCCTAGCCCACGGTTTGGTTTTGATGGTTTGGTTCTGATTTACTGACTTTTGCCCCAAATTACAATGCTTATGTAGGGCTAGATTTCTGAATAGGCCCCCCACACTGTGGTGTAGGGCAGCACGGTTACAATGGGGTGCACTCAGACCTTCTAGCTCCACTGTTTTGGCAGGTCCAGACTGCTCCATTTCTGTATCAGCTGGAAGCTATGTAACACAGGGAGCCTTCTTGTTAAATGTCACTAGATGATTATTTGTAGATGTGCTGATTTACTTTTTCCCTCTTTTTCTTCCCCCTTTTCTTTCTCTCTCTCATTCTCATGTCTTTCTCTCTCTTTACCTCTCTCACCTTCACTATCTTTTTCCCTCTATCTCTTTCTGTTCCCCTCTCCTTCAGACCTTCATCAGGATCCAGTGATCCTGCACAGTTACCAGCTTTGTCACTTACACCACAGCTCTACATCTGCATATTTGACAGTGGGCGTCTGTCTGCACTACTGAACTATTCATTCTCTATGGAGCGGCCTTGGAGACGCTAGTAGAGACTCCCCCAAGGCAGTGGTTCCCTGGCATGAAGAAGGGGTACCCGCAACGTAACAGTCAATACAAATCTGGCCCCGTGCCTAGGGACATGCTGATTCTTTACCCATTTCCAATTTCCTTCAATGTTTACTTAATTTACTTATATTTACTAACCTTTACTCTACCCTTAATCACACCTACTTTTATCTTTTATTTTCCACTTAATCTTATCAGTGTAACAAGTAAACTAAACAATATAATTTCAATTTAGTTCATTGACTAAAGCTACGTACACACTTCCAATTATTATCGTCGGAAAACGAACGACGAACGTTCCTGCACGATATATATGAACGATCGTATAGCACCGATACTGCACATAGAGGTAACGACACGATCGTTCGTAGATATTGTACACACAATAGATACGATCGTTTAAGCGATAGAGGAACTATGTGCACGACAGGAAAGTGAACGGACGTTCGTTCATCACGCATGCTCTGAACATGGACGATCAACGAACGACCGTACACACGAACGATGTTCAACGATCGTCGTCCAATCCGATCCGCCGGTCCGGTCGTTCGTTTCCAGCGACTTTCCTCGTTCGTCGGCGTCGTTGGTTACTTTTTTACGAACGATTTTTTGCCCAATCGATCGTTCGATTGGAACGATAAAAATTGGAAGTGTGTACGCACCTTTACATACAAAATCTAGAGCCAGCTCCATTGGTTAGCAATTGACCAAACATATACAAGGCATGAGAACAGTTTTTTAAGACTTCGTTATCCTCAGGCTAAACAAAAATTGTCCATGTGCCAAGTGTATTCTTATTTTATGTTCTTTGTGTATTTCTTCTGGATCTGTGCAGTAATCCAACGCAAAATGACTCCTGAACTTTGCCTCTGCAGGAGTGTCCTGTTACACAGACCAGTGAGTGTTGCTCATTATACTTGTGCAAAGTGATTGGTCTTGTGTCCATCCTCTTGTAGTTTTCTACAGGCAGCCTGTAGTAGAAAGACCTGCTGGGTCCCACTCATGGCTCTGTCCTCCGCACAGACTAAACACAACAAACTGGTTATGTCACTTCTAATTTTACAAGGTTATATTTGGGTTTACAAAGGATTTGGTGTTATTTTTGTGTATATTAAAGAAAACTCAGTAATTAAATGTAAAGTTTTTGTGACTGGAGTTGGACTTGTACCAGCATTGAAAAGCCACTTCCATAATTCTGCTATCTTACTGGTAGCACCACCACCCGCTCAATAAGCCCTACTTATCTACTTATCTAATACCTAAACGATGCTTCCTCCTGTCACCAACTACTTTCTTGGAATTATGTCATTAGTTGACCTGTTTGTTAATAGCGTTGACAAAATAATAAATCATTTTTAGAAATCAACTTCAACCAAAATAAGCTTTTTAGTTTTAAACATAAAACAAAACAACTTCAAACTTGGCTAGGAAATGTTGGGAAGTTACTTCTAGGAAATGTAGGAAATGTAGGAAATGAATCTTGGACGAGAATCTGACATGTGTACAGCGGCCGTCTAACATCATTCATGGATCCGTCCTGGCGGATCCACCAACAACTAATAAACGCAAGGGTGCAACTCGGTCATTTTCCCTCTCCCCTCTCCATAGGGCAGGGAGAGTCTAATGTGTGTACATAGCCTAGGTGTGTTTAAAGCCGATGAAAACCCAAAATGAAACAAAAAATCAGTTACCTTCAATCCCGCAGATCAGACTATGTGTTGTGAGTTTCATTTCATTGGGTCCCTCTTCGTCCGGGTATCGGTCTTCAGCCTGGCACAGAGGGAGACACTTTTTCCATTCTTCTTC
This sequence comes from Pyxicephalus adspersus, assembly GCF_032062135.1. Classification (NCBI taxonomy): domain Eukaryota; kingdom Metazoa; phylum Chordata; class Amphibia; order Anura; family Pyxicephalidae; genus Pyxicephalus; species Pyxicephalus adspersus. The sequence continues at coordinate 39,696,317 of NC_092866.1, read as the reverse complement.
TGAGTTCTCGCACTGCACAGGCGCAAGGTCCAGTGACGAAGATTGGGAAAAAACTTGCCGATCTCACTGCACATTTTTTTTCCCCTATTTGTGAAAGGGCTTTAAAAATAAACTTTTCTTATTTGTTTATTATATTTATGAAGTGTGTTTTTAGTTATACCTGTTCAATAAGTGCAAAATATTATGCATATGGAAGGGTTATTGAGATGTGGAGGGGCAATGAGGAGAGGTCCGTGTTTATTGTAGTAAATTTGAAATTTTAGTATGGATAACAGCAATGCTTCATAAACCAAAACTGAAAAGTTTGTGTTGTCATAGTATTGAATGTAAGTTTTTGGGATAATCACACAGTCAAAATAAGCTATTTATAAACTGCCACCACAAATATGGACTAGTAGACTATAATATATTCAATTTTGATTTTGTTCCATAAAAACTTTCCAAGCACATAATAAACAACAATATGTTGCATGAAAAATTAAACACTCTCATTAAACACAATTTATCATTTTACATTATCCATCTGCTTTTAAATGTTAAAGGAAAACCAAAAATACATTGTAAGAAATTGTGTACTGTTTTCTTTCTATGCCAATGTGTTACCAAAACAATCACTGTTACTAAAACATAAATAGTAGCATTGACTTTGGGAGCAGTAATTCTCACTGTGTGCTGTTCCAGCAGCTGTTCCTATTACCATCTGTAACTGACTGTTAAAGATCATGTAAATATTAGTTGCCATGATTTGTTCATTCTGGAGATTTAATCAATGACTTAAACAAATCAACATCAAATGCCCCTACAATTCTGGTATTTATTTATGTTTGCATGGTAAACTTGCATAAAAAAATGTATTTTATTTAAACTAGCTAGAAACATGCTTTTTTCTTTACCACCTTCTCTTAACTAACATGTACACGTGTTTTTCTGTAAGCCTACTAAATGCAGTTACAGACTACAGTGGTGCTTACACCCCATCCACTTAAAGCCCCAATTTATAGATAACAGAATATTTGCTGACACTGCTTGTCTGGTTTACCCCTTTAAACAGCCTTCTCTCCAGGTATGCATGTATGCAGTAGTGGGACAAGGTTCCCTAGGATCCAAGGCATAAAGCCAAAACTTTGCCCAGCCAAAAGGTATGTAGAGCAGCACTTGGTTTAGGTCTATCCATTATTTTGACCCTTTCTTGTTGAAGCACCCAAGATGACTGCCTCTCCTTCCTACTCCTCCACCCAGCCCTGCATGTGAGTCAGCACTGAGCAGTCAATAAAGTAAATAAATATATTATATTTAATTGTTTTTGTGCTTAAATGACTCTAACCTTACCAGCCTAGTTTTGGAGGAAGGGTTCATTTTTATAACTCTAGCTAAGCAAAACTACAGTGATTTTCTCCAAAATGATGAACAGCTTATTTTTTTCAATGGAGCTTGACTTTTACAATTATCATAAAAAGAGTTCCCATAAACTTCAAATGTAAAACAAATATTTGTTTTTATATTAGAAGGTATGTGGTAGAGGGTGGTTTACAATTTGTAAAGTTTATACAAAGGTGTATTTTACTATAAAGCCGAACTTTGTCAAAAAACAACTTTTTTTTTAAGTTTCAGAATGACTTGGGAAAAATAAGTATTTCTGTCTGGATTGTAGTGCTGTCCATGACCCAGCTAGGGCTATGTCACCTGACTTCATGTCCTTGTTACAGCTAAACAATAACTGTAAGGTGTGGTTGTTGTTGCGAGTTATTATACCAATGCAGTTTACAACTTGCCTCCGGTCACTGCCATAGTCATGCACTTGCACTAGAACAATATGAGCTGATCCATAGCTCTAAGACATTGATGAATAACAAAAGATGGGCTGACCTTTTGTTCTTCTAGAATGTTAGCCAAGCATTATGCTGTACAGACATTTGGTCTGTCCTGTAGTAATAATATGAATGCAGTTTTGTAAATAATAAATCCTAAACAAGTCTGGTCCATGTTGAAAAATGTCACATTTGTTATTTTTCAACTCTTTAGTAGATTGCATTGTTTAGATTCCAGCAACTCAAAATCCAATAAAGGATACAAAAACAATCTTCCATGGCAAAAGAATGTTTGTGTTCTATCAAATGCTTGTATAGCAGCTGCTCAACAGAATTTTTTTTACCAATCTGGGCTCTGTATTTTAATTGTATTATTAGAGCAGCTGTTAGCATGGAATTTTGTGTTAGAGAACAACTGATTTAGGAGAATATGGAAGGGGAGTGGGATAATGACAAGGAGGAGGGGAGATATGTAATAGTGGGAAGTAGTGATGGTTTCAAAAGACAGAAGTAGACAGGTAGGCAAGTTTGAAAAAATGGGTTTTGAGTGCTCTTTTAAATGAGCAGAAAGTAGGAGCAAGCCGAATTGGACGATGAAGACCATTCCAGAGAGTTGGGGCAGCTCTAGAAAAGTCTTGGAGTTGTGAGTGTGATGAGATTATGAGTGAGGAAGTCAGTAGTAGGTCATTGGAGGTGCGGAGAGAGTGGCAAGGGGGGTATTTTTTTACAGTGAAGCTGGGCAATCCAGCAAATCTGGAACAGATTTCTTATTTGCTATTTGTTAGCAAATGTTTTCAATCCAGGACCAGATCCATTTCAGGTTTGCTGAATCACCCAGGTTCACTGATGAAAGTGTTTCCTCTCCAGCCTTGGAGGAGCTTTAATAAATCAGGCTCAATTACCCAGATCAGGTATGCAGATAAAAACATTAGACTTTACCTGAGTTGTATATTTGCTCCAGCTAACTTATAAGTCAGAGGGTCAATATAACAATCATGTTAGCATAAAAAAGTGGGTTAACCCTAGCTACTTCATATTGTCACATTTTTGTTGCCAGCCTAAAACGTACAGTTATGTGAAAAAGAAAGTACTCCCTCTTTCAATCCTAACCTTCAACATATCAGGACAGAAAAAAAATCATTTGGTTCTTTTGTAAAGTTTCTAAAATTATTTAAATCCATGCATATGCAGCTGGGTGTACGAGTATGTTCAACAAAATATTGCAAACAGGCATTCCTGTTTGTTAACAGGATTTGTTTTATTGCAGAAGGAACCTAGAATATCCCTTCCCCAATAAAGAGCCATCCTTTGATTCTTAGATGCTTTAGATGGGTACAATTTTCTGTCCCTAGGAGTGCGTTGCCTGGCTCATGAAATATGCTTTCACACACCATTAATTTGCTTGCTTTCACATACCACATCGGACTACACAAGTGTAAAGAGGCCTTTAAGGATTACTGCACTTTTACGTAAAGTGCAATTATCAAGTTTACATTCTTCACATTCCAGTGCTACAGTAGATGTGTTTGCTGGGAACAGCCTCATATTTATCTGTGAGACTCTGTCTCAAGTAAGCTATATTTATATTTACACCCCTATCTGAAGGATGTAAATTACACTGGCATATAGTGATGTGCCTCTACTTAGGTATAATTATCACAACCAAGCGCAGTGTTTCTCAACCAGGGTTCCGTAAAACCCCAAGGTTCCTCCAGAGGTTGCTAGACGTTCCATAAGAAGGGGTTTGTGCCTCAGTTTATATGACAAAAATGATCTTCTTGGCCCTCTGTGAGGGTGTCATCGTCCAGCAATGTAAGAGGCATTCTTCCCACTGACCACCACAAAAATGTGATGTGAGTTGTGGATATATTAGTAATAGAATGGGTTCCCCTAAGAACTGAAAGGTATTTCGCCAGTTCCCCATGTTAAAAGGGTTGCAAAGGTCTGGTGTTGTGTATCCCTGACATTCATCCCTCTATGTACAAACCCATGTAAATGTAGATCTGTCTCCCATTGTCTTCAATGAGAGCTGGGTCTACTAATAAGGTATGCTTAATAACATATGGTTATAGCATTTAAAGGAGACACGGAACATCCCAGATAGGGATCTCAGTTTATGATTCAGTTCAGATAGGGGCATTGACAGAAAATATTAAAGGTTGAGACAAGATTCTCTGTGATTCAGACAACCATGACACATTGGACCCTAGGATTTCCCTGACATGGTAGGGCTCCTACACTGCTCCCTGGATGATCACATGACATCTTTCAGGTCTTGTGATTGGCCACTGATTAAGCACTGCATCCTAGGGTTAGGTGAGGAACTTCTTCACACCTAAACTACCCAAATATTTGAGGGCTCAGAAGGATGAAGGTGAGCAGCAGAGGGTGTGGGAGTCAATATGTCCTAAATGACCAAACTAAAAGCCTGGTATTAATTCTTCTTTTACTTAATTTCTTGTCACTAAATCATATTTCTGTGCCATTTCTACCTTTGTATAAAATATACATTCTTAGCCCTTTTAACTGAAGCCATTCCGCTATAACCTATGCATGACCTAGGTCTGCTGCATGTAATATTTTCCTCACAGACTCACTCTCCTGGAAGATTTCCACATTCCAGGGAACCAAGGCGGGAAAGCGTCTGGAACACTTGCGCAGTCTAATAAAGTGGGGTTTGCCATGACGTCATCGCCGGCTCTTCGGCAAAGTTTAGCATCCAAACACCGCGCATTCCATAACGCAATTGGATGCCAGTCGCAAAGAGGTGGAGACAGTAACGCGATTGGTTAGATTCTGAAAGGTTTACTATCCACGGCGAGGCGTGGAACGCAGTTCTCGATATGTTATTGGACAGTAGTTTTGATGGGACTGTGATGTCAGCTTCCTGGTTGTGCCAGACCCGAGGGGCGAGCGGACGGCTGGTTGTATCATTGTGTTTGGGGTGAGTATCACAGCTCGGGGCTTCATGGGCACCAGCAGACTTGTGTGTGGGAGGAATTCTGCCATAGCTGTGAGTTGTTACAGATAAGAATGCATCCATACATTGCCTGTAAACCGAAAAAGTTCACAGTTTTAAAGAGAACCAGTCATGACCGGTGGGGGAACTGATATAGATTCAGACCCAAGGTATTAGAATTGTTCATGCTTAATCAGAAAATTTTTGTGTGCATGCTTAACTTTTACTTAATTTTTAGAACACTATTTGCTGACAGTCAGGTCCAAGGTGTGACTCACCAGGTAATGAAGCCGAGATAAGGATAAAAGCTCCCCAGTCCGCATCTTTACAGCATTTATTTATAGGAATAGAAAAGGAATTAAAAATTCTGTGTTTGTCCAGGTGGGGAGATTGCCATTCACATTCTGTTCTGAAGATGCAACAGGAGGGAATTTCAGAAGGGGAAAGAAATCCTCCAATCAGACACTAGTCACCAGAACATGATGCCCCAATATGAGCATTTAGCCTCACCTATTGTATTGGATGTCTATATTTTATTTTCATCATTTACTGCCTAATGAGTGTGATCATTAGGGCAGACAGATGGTGAATCTTCTTAGCAGGGACAGAGACTGCAAAAAAAAAAAAAAAAAAGCCCCCAACATTTTTATATACTACTCTATACCAAAGTACCAAATATTATCTATAAGTACATCTATTATATACTAATATATAATTACAATATTAAAATGTGCATACTTGAAGATTAATATAAAGGCTCATGAATGCAGCTCTATATTCACTGATATAACATTAAATTACATTTTGTAAATGCAAACAGTATGAGTACCTGCACAGGAGCTGGTATTAGTTGCTTGCAGTCCTTGCAAAAGCAGGGCTTAAAGCTGAACTAAAGCTGCTGTCACCTGTCCCATCTAGATTGGTTAAGCTGGAATGATGTAATTCCTGCACAGAGGTGCAGGGAAAGTGAGGATTACTGGGTATCTTTGCAACCAAAGCTGAATTTGCGCATGTGCAGCTCAGCTTTTGACAGATACCTGCAGTGATCAGGCAGGTAGGTAGGTGGGATTTTTGCAGAAGGAACGCAATTGCCTGTCCCTTTTAACAACAATGACCTGCTTGATAGTGGATTCTTAAAAGTTTTGTTCCACTTTAATTGTGGGAGATAGAAGCCCCAAAAAGGAGCCAGTCAGACCATTTAGTTATAGGAGACACAGAGATTCATTGCTAAATCACAGGGCTCAGAGGAAGTAGATGATAGTTATATGACTGAAGACATCTGGTGGTCAGAAAAATACTCTGAATTAAAAGGAAATTTGCAATGTCATGTGTTTTGGGATGATCAGCATTCCACAGGATCCTGATAGAAAGACCATACATTTTAGGGCAATGTCTGCTTTACATGCAAAACAGTATTCTCCCCAGAATTTTTTTTAGACTGGATAGGAAGAAACTGTAGGTGGGTTGTGGTCCCTGTATTGTGACCCAACTTTTCTGTAAGCACCCAAAAACAGCCAGGTGGCTACTGCAAAGTGACCAGTGGTGCACCAAGCTAAAAGGAAGAGGGGCTAAGAGATCTTTATTTCTGCTTACTATTATTATTATTACTATCCCTGTTAAATATAAATCATGACTGAGGTCTCTATTAAGTGAGTAACAAAGAAGTGACGTTAAAATCAAGATAAAAGTTCCCACATATACATCTGTACACAAGATGCACTACAGATGTCTGCCAAAACTCCTAAAAAATGATTCCAAGCTGTCAAAATGACAGAGTTGCTATTTAAATACAGCAGCTAAAAAAAAAAAATACAAAAAATTCAGATGTTAGAGATACAAAGAAACATTTTGTTTACTTACGCATTCACTTTGTTTTATGAACTTTAATAAATAGGATAAATAATTTTGTAATGCTTTTTTGTCATGTTAAACAGAATTTTTTATAGAAAAAATTATACGTTTTTTCCAAAATTAACCCTGATCGAATGGAAATGTGTGGGTATTTTTCAGCTTTATATCCCTATTTTTGTCTATAGATTGCATAAAAGATGTTAGATAATAAAGTTGTTCTTGCAAGCCAATATCAGAAAAAGATTTTGATTTTCCTCTCGTTGAGATATAATCTATCCTAAGTAAAGTCAAAGGTTTTGCAAAATAAACAGGCTCACAGCTACTATAACAAAAATGTATAGCTATATAGTTCAAAACAATGTTAGTTTCCCTTAATTGAATATCAATGTCAGTGTTCTCCCCAGCCCCTTTTAGGTGGGTGCACCACGCGGAACATTTCAGTAACCACCTGGCTGTTTTTGGGGTGGTTACAGAACAGTTGGGTCATAATGCAGGGGCTGCCACCCGCCTAAAATTTCTTCCCACCCAGCTTAAAAACAAATTTCTGGGTTGAGCACTGAATGTAATTGTTTGTATTTTGTTGTTTGTGTGTAGATGGATGGAAGTGGAATATCGCCACCATCATTATTAAATGAATATTTGCTGCGAGGAAGTGTCTCCTCTTCAGGAACACGATGTAGGTATTTGGGGTTGTGGGCGTGCTGAAGGTATCTTCTGATTATAGCTGGAAGCTCAATTACTTGTATACAGTGGAATTGTATGGTTATGATTATGTTATGTACGTAACATCATTGAGAACATTTTCTCAGTGCTGCATATTAAGTTAGGACCCCAGCAAAATACTTACCATACCTTTTTCTACACTGTCTTGAACCTTTCTCTACTTTATCCAATGCCCTGGAGGTCCTTTTAAAGATCCTTTTTTTCTGACTACTATTTTGCAGCCTTGTAAAAAAAAAAAGAAGCTTCTGCTGGTTATTTGTGCCTGCTGATGCCACCTCTGAGATTTAGGTTTCAGCTTTTTCTATCTCAGTGACACTTGAAAAAAAGATGCACCATACACAGATTACTTTAGGAACTCTTTGTAGTCCTATTACAGAGACTGTTGTTCAGTTTTCTAGGTAATTGAAGTTGTTTTCTACAAACAGATTGCTTGGAGATTAATTGCTTACAACAGCATCCCTGCCTCCTGCCGACTTAAGCTGTGTTTGCATATTGGTACCGGTTCCTGTACAACATCATGGGCACAGGCTATTAGATTTTAGCCCATGTTTATTGGGCTTTATATGGATTATAATTGTAATCTGATAGTTTTCCCTTCTCTGGTTTTTATAGGGAAGAAACCTAATAATGGACTTGACAGACAGGCTATTCACAGTGTAACCTGACTACTATGATGCTAAACAAATTTATTATTAATGACACCTCTCACTATTTTCTCACCTGTTTTCTCCTCAGCAATGGATGTGATTGTATATTTAATGAATGATGAGGCAATTCCGCTGACAGTGGATGGCCTATCTGTCATAACAGCACATGAATTACACAAAGTCATCCGTGAAGTCCTTGCTCTCCCTGACATTGCTCAAGAAGTCTTTGCTCTGTGGCTTTCCTCTCCATTCTTGGGTAATTATTGTGTACATTTGACATATCTATAGAATCCTAATTCAATGAGTTCCACATTTATAGTTATATTTTACCTTTTAGAGGTACAACTGAAGCCAAAACATCAGCCATACAAAGTCTGCAGACAGTGGCATGATCTGTTGACACGATTCACAAATTGTTCTCTTGAGGACATTCATCAGGGTAAGCAAAAGTGATCTTTATTTTACCTTTTTTATGCTGATTATTAGGTTTGTTGTGTTATAGCTTTTTTCCCAATTATTTTCTGATACAGTTCATATTTTAGTACAGCTTTTAAATGCAGTTGATAATTATAATGAGTATTATAATAGCTTTACAGACTACTTATAGGCGTTCTATTAGGGATGTAGTTAAATTTCTTCCATTAAATAAGTATAGATATGACAATATTCATAATATCGTACAAAAACTACATTTATATGCTTTTTGTGTGTTTTTACACAGATGAACCTTGTCTGCAGTTTCGCAGAAATATTTTCTTTCCTAAATGTCGAGAACTTCAGGTAGGATGGAAAGAATTTATACCAACTGAAAACTGTAATCTCCTTCACGGTCTTCTAATTGTATCTTAAATCAAGGTGTAACTATTTTGGTGTTTGGCTTAGCCAGAACAGATCTTACATTATAATATCATTAATATTGTGTTTTTTTTTAGTACAGATACAGGTATTTTTTTATTGTAGAGGTACAGGTTGCATTCTTTCCTGCAGTTTTTATAAAGGTGAGAAGGCCTTGTTAAAGTAAACCTGTCCTTTACCACTACCACATTTACCAGTTATTTGATTTACACTGGAAGATAGGGCTGCCCAAGTCCAGGGAACCTTAAAAAGTACCTACAGGCATAACATGATCCTAGTTTTTTGACTAACGTTAAGACACTTGTTAAACACTGGTTTATCTCTTTGGGACATAGTAGGGGAATAATAATATATTTCAAAATTGATCAATGAGTTGACCAGGGAATGACTGGAGAGGTAAGATAGTGCCTATGGTCATTTGTGATACATTAGTCAGAAAAATTTAGATCATGTTATGCCTGTAGGAATCTTTTAAAGGTTTCCTGGACCTGGGCAGCCTTATCTTTCAAACAGTGTAAAACAAATGAGTGGTAAATGATGCAGCACTTACAGAGGGCATTCTGGAACTGGACTTTTGACTTTGCCCAATTTTCACAGAATTATAAGGCTTTGAGGCAGCTATGATATTGGTAGACTTACAAACTATCACCAGACAGCTCTAAGGTTTCTAAACCAGATGCCCTGATGACATAATCAATATATTCCTGTGATCAGAATTAGGAGTGGGCTATTTATTGCCACAGTCCTAATATGGACACATTGGAGGCCAGAACACTGGGCACCAGGACACTGGTACTTGTGCAAGGGTCCTCCTCTGCTTTCTTGTATTGTCTTATTGTATATGCATATCAAATAACCCATATCAGTGCGGGTTATCTGCCCAGAATACTTCATATTAGTACACAAGGGGAGTTCATATGTCATTTTTGGACATGAATAGAGAACTTGTGATGCAATGCCATGTATTGCTGGATCATAACAGAAATTAGGAGCTGGGGGTATTTTTTGCAGATCAACAGATTATTTCCTGTGCTTGTACATGTATTGCAGAGATGTACCACATTTTTTGTTTTGCTCTGATATACACTTTGATTTGATAATGAGAAATTACCACACATTTCCTGACAGCTAGTTAATAAATCAAGAATTAACTAATTAATTATAATTTTTTTTTTAATTGTAGAAAGACATGTATGTCTTTACATTATAACTCTACTTTAGTATTTTCAGAGTACTGTTAAAGCTGTGTGTAAACATATAGAAGTTATATGTGTGTTTTTTTTTTTAAATATAATATTACATTTAAAAATCAATTTATTATTGTTACCTTACAGGTTAACTTTCAAATTGAAAAATTAGAGCACAGAGCAATTTTGTATTGGGCTAAAATGTTGATTTTTGCATTTAGATTGCCAATGAGGAAGTTTTGCGGTTGCTTTATGAAGAAGCCAAATACAATGTCCTAGAGGGCAAGTACCCTTGTGACTTGGAAGACTGTGAACTGTTAGGTGGCCTAGCTTGCCGGTTAGAGCTGGGTCCATATAACCAGGAAAAGCATACACCTTCCACTTTGAGGTATGGGAATATGTTTCCATAATTAAAAATGGTCTCTTTATTTTTTTTCTCACTGGGATAGGTCAATATGTAAAAATATTTGTATACAGTGCCTTCTTAAATAAGATTTAATAACAGTAAAGACTCTATAAAGTTTTTTTTTATATAGCTAGACTTTCTACCTTAAATGACCAAAAAACTTTGCTTTAAAACCATACACTTTAACATATTCACCACTTATTTTTCTACTTGAAAGCCCAATATTAAACTAAAAAATAAAGGTAAATTTTATTAGTAATTAGGTAGATTAGTTAATACAAACCAGTTAGTTAAACAGTGTGGTGGATAGAATACCTGTTTGCGATGCAGATAAGCTTGCACATTGCACTACATAAATTTCCTTTTGTCTCTGAATACACCCAGTGGGAGGGTCAATCAGATGTGAGGATGTGAAACCCAAAGTAGGTAGAACAAATGATGCCAGACTATATTTCCCATCATCCTTGCATTACAATCAAAACCATGTCTCTACATGGGGAGGCTGGACTTAGGCTATGTACACACGTGCAATAATTATCGTTGAAATGGATCTTTTACGATTCTTTCCAAAGACTAACGGCTGCACGATGCATGAACGAGTGCTGTACATACAGCACCGTTCTGCTCTATGGGAAGGGGAGGGGGAGAATGACGGAGTGGCACCCCGCTGCGCTCTCTCTCCCTTCACTTCTAATATGATCGTTCGTGCACATGCCAGATTCTCGTCTGATATCAACCCTGAGCCGATTATTGGTCGAGAACAGTTGCACGTGTGTACCTAGTCTTAGTAGTAGTAGTGGTACACTGGTTGGTGATAAGCAGTTGTCTGACCACACAGGAAACTAAAAGGCAGGGATCAGACCGTAAACTGTTTTTTAATTTGTAATTGAATTTCAAAGATAACACACATAAGTTACACTGATTAACATGATTGCTTTAAGAATTGCCCTTGTACAATTTTGGGTTTAAATAGCTTAACCTGGGTTAAGAACTAGTTTGGAATAATTTTTCATTCAGAAATGCTCAGAACATAGATTAAATAAATTACATGCAACTCTTGAAACACAATATTGCTACAATTTCTACAACCCTTTAGATTAACAAACTCTCACTGTTTGTTTATAACAGCTTGTAGATTTCTTCAATGTCTGCATTAAAATAATAATTCATGGCTAACAGCAGTCATTGTTTAAGTATATCCAAACTGAAGAACAAACATTTAATTTATTGCAGCTTAGCAGTCCTTGTAGTTTGTGGCTGCATGTTTTATTTTTTAGATTTTCAATGACTTTGTATTCACCTAGTGGTCATGCCAGCAACACACTTGTTTTTCTAGGGTTCTTATGCAGGTGCTCTGATGTGACCCCAGGTCCGAAAATGTATAGGACTACAGAACGCCTCACGCTCACCACATCTACATAGCTAAGAGGGTGCAATCTGTAGTCCATTGTGAAAATCTGTAACAACAGTCAGCAGATCATTGAAGTGATCTGCTCACTAGTATTCTAGCAGAAGTACCAGGTATAACTTAGCATGTATCAAACAGATAATAAAAATGCTTTTAGTGGGTTTTATTGGTAGGCCAAAAGTTAAGAATCCCAAGTTCTATGTTAGGGTTTACATAGGCCATGAACACACGTGCAATAATTGTCTTATTATTATTATCTTTCACAATCCTTTCCAACAACAAACAACTGCACAATGCATGAACGAGTGCTGTACATACAGGACCGTTCTGTTCTATGGAGAGGGGAGGGGGAGAACCCCGAGACGACGAGCACTGTACACACGCAAGATTCTCGTCCAATTTCAGCCCTGAGCTGATTATCTGACGAGAACCATTGCATGTGTACATAGCCTAACACATTAAAGTGTTTGTGAACACAAATAGGTTTACTGTTATGATTTTAAATGTAATCTTTTTAAATTCACTGTACAAAATAAACAAAATGCAAATGTTTAAAAGAGATAGAATATGTTTGCTGTATGTAGGCAGTCAGGCTGCTCAACATAGTATCCTCTATTCTGCCTTCATTGTCAGGAGTTATTGTCCATTTTAAAAGAGATTATGTAAGCTGTCTGTACAAATTCCATACACGCTTTTAGGTCAGCCAACTAATATGTAGGTTTACTTTTGTGTTTTTTTTTTTTCTGCACAAACTAAATGTTATTTTTTTACCTTTTACTGAGCCAGGGCGTCTGGAACAACCTTTCTGCTTATGGGCCCCAGCCATTTGTCTTACTACAGCTGGCAAGATTGCAGCAAATATTTACATTCCAGCTCTAAGTGATCTAAAAATTACCGAGGGGCAACCTGAGTACAAAACCTATGTACAAGTCTTAATTTATTTCCATTCAGATTTGATTCTCTCCCCAGCATACGCATTGCTTATTTATTAAGTACTTTATTTAAGTACTGGCAGTGTTTCAGTGATTGACTTTTTTCTTTTGTTTTTACAAACCTATTGGTCATAGGCAAAGAATGCTTACTATAGTTTACCATATCTTAAGGGTAATAGTCTACATTTTAGTCACAATAGTCTCCTACATTTACTGCAAACTATCTATTGCAAGGGTCTTCCTGACTGTATAGCTCAGGTAAGCCCTCTCATTACACAATTGTGTGATCTCTGTATAGATGCTTATACGAAGAATAATAGTCAGTTTCAAGTTTAAAGTAAATTACATTGAAATAGGAATTTAATACATATAATGAGCATGTCTCCTCTATTGTAAACTTTTTAGTGTGTTAGCTGTAAATTTTTGACACTCTTTACATTCCCATCCTCCACTGCTTCGGTTACTGAGCTAGTTGCAAATCAACCCATTAACTAAGGTATTACATCAACAAGGAATCCTTTTATGTAGCATTTCCAGATTAGTTTGTTTAGATAACATTATGTTGAGTAAAATGATTTTGGCAGTATGTTTCTACACAAAAAGATAAGTGAAATTTTTTCATATTTCCTTTGTAATGCTTCTTGCTCCTTTTTCTGTCGTTATCTAGATCATTTTTCCAGCATGCATAATGCAGGATATTTTGAGGACAGACAATTTTAAGGCTTGGTCCATGTATCTGTTTTTTGGCACCCTGAAGCATGAAATGTGCTAACTTTTGCTGTAGAATATTGACTCAATACTCATAAATGTCTGATAAGTGTTCCCAAGGTAGTTCTCAGTGGGGGACAAAGGTTATTCATTGCATCATGGGATGCTGTGGGAGTGTTTCTCTGTGTCATCATTGTGAAAATTGCAACTGAATCTTACATTCACCATAAGCTAAGAATTTAGGGTGCTTCCAGGGAGACTTGCTGCAAAGTTTTGGCAAAATTTTTTCTGGTAAAACATATATTTGTAAATAATTTAAATTTACATTTAGGTCCATGTGGCCACCGATGGTAGTTTTTAGGAAAGGTAAACTGTGTATTATTATTAATAATAATCAAAACACAGACATGAAAAGGCTGTGCACTAAAATCCTGGATATTATCACTCATGGACATACATTTCTCCCATTGACAATCATCACTCAAAAGTGGAGGTTTGGGTTCATTTAATATAGTTTGTCAATGACTTTGCTTCAGATCTGACTTCCATCTCTGATGTGTACTAACCTGCATGATATGTGCTTGCTGAGAAAACCTCTATAAACCCACCATGGTCACAACTTTCATGCAATGCTTATGTTATACAGAACCACATTTTAGCATTCATGTAAATTAATATAATGGTATGCAATCCATAGGTGAGCTTTAGAATTTTTAAAGAAGATGTCTGGTTTGGAGGATATTGGTCAGAAGCATTTAAATTAATAATGTGGAAACATAACATGGCATACTTATATCTAAAGTTTAACCCACACTTTTTGCTTTTTCAAATATGCTGTGTTGGTGTCCTGTGACCAGGCAGCTAAATGATGGCCAACTTTGTAGCTTTCATATAGCAGTGCATTAAATGATCTCTTTTTCATGAAAGAAAAGCTGTATTTCTGCCCAAAATCAACATGGTGTGGCCATACACAGAAGCAGACATGCACGTTTCTTGATTTCCAATACAGACATGAAGACCCCTATAAACACAGTTGTTGAAACGCTGTTTTTTTTCTTCATGGTGGTAATTGTATGTCTGAAATCAAAGTTTATTTACAGATATGTAAATTTTATTTCTCTGTTTTTGTAAGGCCCAAGCTGGAGTCCTTTCTTCCTCCTTATATGTGTAAAAAGAGGAATGGATTACTGACAGCCTTGATTAATAGAGGGAGTCGCCAGGCAAGTTTTGAACAGACTCTGCTTAACTCCTACAAAGAAGTTACCGAAAGTATTACTTGTGAAGAAGGAGAAGCAACAAACTACAAAGAGTATCTGAAGAAATGTCACGAACTTCCCTATTATGGGTATTTGTTAAAATTTTAATTTTGGCAAAAGGAGGGAGACGGATAAAGAATATAGCATTTTCAGTAAAATAGAAAGTCAATTAAGTAAATCCTCCTACACCTAGAGTAGCTGTCCAGTTTAAAACCCACCATTCCATAGACATTCAAAGGCCGGATTCACTTTCATGAGTGTTATGATGTTTACATGTTGTCATTACAAAGTGGATTGAAACACATTTTGAAATGTGCAGCAAGACAGGTGAAATTGTATGCATTTCCCCTGATTTCAAAGTGCATCTAAGATCAAAACCTATGAATCCAACCTGACATTCCTATCACCTAACTCTACTAAAATAAAAAAAAAAAGCTGTTCATAAAGATGAAAGTTGGAAACCTTTAAAACGCACAGGAAAGTTTAATTATGTTTTGTTTCCCCCCCTAATTTGTTCTACAGTCTAACATGCTATTTGCATCTACAGGTGTGCTTTTTTCATGGGTGAAATCGACAAACCTGTCCAAGGCTTCCTGAACAGAACTGGACGAAAGACTGTATCAGTTGCTATTAACATGGAAGGCGTGTCTGTTATTGATCGTAAGGAAAAGGTATTTGAACTGAATCTATATATATAAATTGTAGAGTTATTATTACATATATATATATATATATATATATATATATATATATATATAGATATGTTATGGCTGTGTGCTGCTTTTGTGTGTATGCACAGCAGCAACGCAGCTTCACAGCAAATCCCCCTAACCCTGAACAGTTTGAAGTGAAGCCAGTGATTGCCGTGCACTGTTAGCTGGTTTGCAGAGGTGTAGCTGGAAACCAGCCCCCCCCCCCAACAAAAGTTTGGATGATTCTAACTACTGCCATATAAGACACTATATTTGAACTAGTCAGTGTTAACAGTTTATGTTCTGTTTACCAAGATAACATTAGGCAGCATGCAACCAAAATAATAAAACTGGGCAATAAGCAACATGAATGAGTGTCGGCATAAAAACTAGCCACCCAATCAATATTGAGTAAGGCATAATATCTTCCTTCCAGTGATAACACAATATCGCCCCCACCTATTGGCACTATAGCAGCTAAATTAACAATCCCACCACTCAGAAATCAGTGGCAGCATAGTACATAGTAACTTTAGCCTTAGCATAGTGCACAATGACACCACTTCCCCATACCCAGGTATGGTACTAATATTGTTTGCTATGGTATTATATTGTATTAGCCAAGTATACAATAACCCTTCTTCTCTTTCCCTAGCCAGTAACAGCAGTACTAGGTTATAATGCACATTAAACACCTCACCCCATCAAGTATTTTTAAAAGACATTTTCTTGTTTAAAAAAATAAAAACAGTTTATAAGTATGTATATACATAAATGTTATTTTTATCAATCTGTTGTGTGAGATATATTTCAACCTTTTTAATTAGCATTATTTATTCACCAGAATGTTTTGCTTTTGTTTTCTTTTCATAGCATGTTTTAATTAGTCTGAAGTTTTCAGAGTTGTCCTGGGATCATACATATCCAGATAGAGAGGAACATATTTTATGGCTAGAGTTTGATGGTGATAATGAAGGAACACCAGTTAACAAGTTGCTGAAAATATACTCCAAACAGGTAATCTTTCATGCCTAATATAGTCTTGATATCTTATCTTCCTTTTTCAGCTACTCTGAAGTAATATTTACAGCATTGCAGCTGGTTATTGGTACCAGGATAGCCATCGGAACAAATCAACTAATGGTACACCACGGGTATCTGCTAACAGTGTGACCAATATAAATATGTAATACAAAACTACTTATTCTGCATATAAATCAAAAGCATTTTGCATTATTAGAAAGGAAAAGTCATGGATAGCACAAAACCATTGGGACCTGCCAACATATACATGTCCACAGTTCCTCCCAGTTCTATTCATTATTTAATGCTTGCACCTAATTCAGTCTAACTGCGCACACTTAAACGATCAAAAGGTTATTGATCCCAATTGTCATCTTCACTTCAGCCTAAATAAATCATCATAAGTATTAGCCTATATGAATTAAATAAGGTTGCAGAAAACAGACCTACTGAGTGATTTATTTAAGTACTCCAAAACTGGAGAAGATGGATCACCCAGGTTCTCCCATGATAACCTAACAAACCTGGAATGGATTTAGTAATAATCAAAATGTTTTCAATCTTGAAGCAGATCTGTTACAGGGTTTCAAGATCGCCCAGGTTCTCCCATGATGGTCTTTATTCTGTAGTCTTGGTGAGCTTTAATAATTCGGGACAATTGCTTTTGTTACACCATGAAGCCTTCTGACAGTCCTAACCTGTCCAAAAAGGGCAACATTATACTAAATATATATATAGATTTAGTATATATTTAAATATTTATTTTTAATATAGTATGTATATTAAAATGAAAGTGAACCAGTCATGAGAGAAATTTGTAGGCTGCCATTCTTGATTTCTCCTTTTTAAAATGCTTGTTGCCTAAATATGATGCTATTGCTTTGGCTTTTTAAAGAGACTGTCATGTGGGGGTCATATGGGCTGCCTCTGTTGAAATGTTTGATAGTGATGGTTCTCATCGCTGGAGATAAGGAATTCTAACCATTTTATGACACTAATTTACACTATACTTGTTCTTAGTCTGTGACTCAATAATACTTAAAGTGTATGTAAACCCAAATACTAAAGTTGTGTAGCTCCCTTTTTGCTATGTAGTTGTGCAAGGTTTTTCCTTTATTAGTATGAGTGAATGTTGATTAAATACAGTACCTGCTGATCTTATGATCCTACTAGTTTCCCCTCTGCCTGAAATCTTTAATGAGGTGATTACAACTCCTCAATTCTTCAGGACAGTGGTCTCCCTCTGCTTTCAACCAATTTATTGGAGTGGGTGCCCCCTGTTGGTTGATTGACAGCTTCTCTGTCTATTTAGTGGCCTACAAAGGCACAGTGTGTAAATAAAACTGCAACTTTTTGCTGTACAGTTTGTTATGCATTAGTTAGTACACGTATACCAAATCTACTGGCAAGAACAAGTGGTAATAACCCCATCCCACTATGGTAATGCTAGTTACAGTCTGAACCATATATGTTATTTTTTACTATGCCCGAAATAATAACTGCATATTTGCTTTTCTAAGGACAGTGTCACTTGTGTGTTACACTTTTCACTTTGGCGCATTGTTTGTTTTTGTTTTGTTTTTTTTCAAGCATTAACATGGTTTAAAAGAAGCACCAAAATGGGAAAGACAGTAGTTGCAGAACAGCTAATTTAAGGTGCATTGCAACACAAGTGTCAGAGTTGTGTGGCAATGATAGCATCTATTGTGTTTCTCACATTACAATTATACTTACGGGTAAATAAAAACTTTCTTACTTTTACTTAGTGGCAATGTTTACTGGAGTTTAAAGTTCTTTTAAATATTTTGCTTCTTGTCTGAACAGAAAATATTGTATTGGCTTAAAAATTTGACATTTATTGTGTTCTGTTTTCCAGGCTGAGCTCATGAGTGGTTTAATTGAGTACTGCATAGAACTTAATCAAGGTGCAGATTTGCATTCTCCAGATTCTGCCCTTGGGAGTCCACCTATTTCTGAGAAGCGAGGCAAACTACGCAGACAGGAGAGTGTTCTATGTAACCGCATGAAACATCTCACCACTATTGATTATGTTGATGATGGTAAGACAATCACATTTCTGTATAATTTAGATCTTATATGGTGTTAGTGATCTTTTAAAAAGTTGACCAGTAAAACTTGAAGTCTTTTAAAAAATGTAATAAGCTTGTTTTCACAAACTTGAACCTTACTTGGTATGTTTGTATTAAAGGGTGTTTGCAAAAGCTTTGTATATTTATTAGGACTTCAGCAGCTGGATAGCAGTATCTGATGTCAAATTCTTCCCACCTTCACAAACTAATACTAATGCTGATAAGTTGCATCTACCAAAAACTAAAATATTAGTATAATTGGAGAAACAAACCCTTTACATTTGTTGTATTTGTAGTTTGACTTGCACAACATTTGTCAGACACCTTTTTATTAGGTCTTCTTCTAAGAGTTATTGGAACCAGCAAACCGATGGGTTTTAATCCTTGTTTCTAAATTATTAAAATGGCCTGAAAGTTTGCTTTGTGTAATTTCTTTATGCATAACTATTTATTTTTCAGGAAATGAAATTAAGCGAGTGAAGCCCAAAAGAGCTGCATCATTTTTCACTCGACAGACAACCCAAGGCTATGCATCTGTGCAGCCTGCTGACAGCCCTGTTGAAAGCTGACCAACAGCAGCTAGTAAAAGCACAGACCAAAAAGACTTCTGAATCACTGAACATTCTTATCCACTGTATGGACCAAGCCAAAGCTATAAAGGCCCTAACTTATTTCCCTTCTGTTGCGGCTCTACCTAAAGGGATGGCTCTTCAGGGATGCCAGCATAAAAAATGGTACAGTCAGGTTTACAGTTAATTTACAAAGTAGAATGCAATGTCATTAGAGCAAAGATTTTTGTCCTCTGACCAAGTTAGATCATTTTGTGGCCATTAGAATGTGGCTTACTGTGTGTTTTGTTACTGAGTTGGGATTCCATGATGGCAGCGTAATTGGGGCTTGTGCACACAGGTGTTGATGTCAAACTTTGACTATTACATGTGAACATAGCGCTGCTCAAATGCACATGTTCACACACAAAAGATTTTATTTGACCTCCTATCTACAATGTAGAGACTTCTCCAATAGGACATGATGCATCCAGAGAGTGCAATAAAAAGCAGGTCAAACGCAGCCTCAGATCTGTATTCAACACTTTATCGTTGAGATACATGTCAGTCTGCTGACCTGCATTTGATATGTGTACACAATGCCACAGTACACAAGCTCTTGGGGATGTATGAACTATTACAAGGAAACTTCTTAGTTGCTTTAAACCAGAAGGATGAAAATCAAAATATAACTAAAGGCAAAACTTTTTTTCATTTATAGATATGCATAGAGTGCTGAGGAGTTAAACCCACTGGTTTTTTTTTTTGTTTTTTATTGCTGTCCGTGTCCTGATTGGAGACTTTCATTATCCCTAATTGGCCTGATTGCTAATGATGCCTTAAATAAAAAGTAGGGATAAATCAAAACTTTTTGATTTGCCATCAAATCAAGAGTGCGGATTTTTCATTGCGGACACACATTACATCTAAGAGGGGTAATCCCTCACATTGCAAAAGTATCCCTTGACTTTCTGTGAAGTCTACAGGGCAGGAAGTTAATATAAATCCCACTAATATAACACAGATAGCAGAAAACAGAAGTTTTACCTATTCAGTACTCTATCCAAATGGATAGAATTTCTATTAAAAAATACAAACATAAATAGCCAGACATTTCTGTGACAGATTTGTGTGAAGCAAGCACAAGGTCCTATAAATTTGTTGGAATGGACGGTTTTACATCAACTAAAAAGTCTGAAAATAGGAGTAACATCTGACCATACATATAAGGGTGAACTGGATATGATACAAATACATGTACTGTATATAAATATATTTAAGCATTTGTTCCAAAACATAAAAGTATTATGTTTCTGTAAAGAAATATGACAACATTTCATTAATGATTGTGTCCAATAGAGTGGACCTGGAACAGGAACATCTAGAAATGATATTTGTGCCAAAGCAGTAGCGCATCCTGTGCCTTGAGACTTTTACCTGTATATCTGCAGTGTGAGATCATGTAATGCACTGCTACCTCTGACTGCTAGTCTCCTGATATTTTGTGATGTGATTTGTTGTTGGTCATTGTTCTTTGTGATAGAGAAGAATCTGTACCTGAGAACCTTTTCAAAGTTCTGCTTATTTCTGGTTTATTTATTCTGTGGATTTGTGATTTTTGTACTTCTCCTACTGCTTTGTAAACACTAATCATTAGGTGGGGCAGCTTAATATCTTCGTTGGGCACCGTATAGTGCTGGAATGAATGAAATCTCATGTCCGTGTGAGGGAGGTAAGTCATTCAAGCATGGCCAGTCAAGATGGCGGAAGCCAGAGAAAGACCCGGCAAAGATGTTTACGAGAGGACGTGAGCTTAGTTAAGCTGTGAGTCTACTTTGTAATGCATTGTGTTAAAGAGATATTTGCTTTCTTATCAAAGACGAATGAAATGTATGCTTATCATAAGATTTACACACTGTTAAAAGTCAAATACATATTTGTTAAATATTTCATGGTTATTGGGCATTTCTAAAGGTCACATTTTTTTTAACAAGAAACGTTGTGGAACTAAAGGTTGAACATAGTCATTGTTTAAAAAACACAAAAGCAGAGATGTTTTTTTGTTGTGTTCTCAACTAAAGGTTGAACGTAGTCATTGTTTAAAAAACACAAAAGCAGAGATTTTTTTTGTTGTGTTCTCACCTTTGTGTATATCTTTGATGACCTGGTAAGGTAAATGAGACATTGCTGTGCTATGTTCTAAAAATATTACAAATGTCAATAAAGAAAATCACACATGTCATTTAAAATATTTTAATTTGTGTTAAAATTTTGTACTGTAATTGTACTTTGTATAAAAATTATTTACAAATAAAAATGTGCAGTACTAAATCCTATGATATAAATTATCTATCTCTTTCTAAATAATTAGCAAAAAGTTAAAATATATTTGTGCAGAGCTGGGAAAATCTGACAATAGGTGTTTAATATTGTGTTGCTATGGTAATTTTTAGGTTTTTTTAGCTCTTCTGACAATTATTTAGGGTACAGTTTTAGGTTTAAATAGTCTAGTCTGTCTAGATTGTCCAATTTGCAGGTGTAATTGAATGGGGGGCTGAGTAAACCTGGTATGAGAATGAGAAAAGATACAGACTGATAGAGAAAGAGAACACACCGGCGGAGTACAAAAAGAGGAGAAGGATGAGATAGATTTCCTGACCAAGCAAACATTTTGGAACTGTGCTCCCTGGTTTGAAGTTAGGTAACAAATGATTGTGCAAATTATTGTTTCATACTGGAAGTATGACAATCGTTTAGGATTGTTTGAATAAGTATGCCTGCATGTTGATGTATCCATTTTTTACTTCTGTGCTTGCTTTCCTATTCATCTTTTTTTTTTTACATCTTTAATTTGGTAAAGATACGCATATTACACTCCTGCACGCCTGCACTCCCTTTTATAACTGCTGTAGAACCAAGTGTATTAATTTCTAAGTGTAACCCCCCAGTTTCCATTATGTCTTGCCCTTTTGATTGGAATTCTCATTAAAGGGACTTATTCACAGTAACAATTTCTATGTTCAGCCCTACTCTCAGGTAAGCCTTTAATTAGGTTCAGTATGCACACTGTATAGAAAACAAAACCTGGACTTGACTTCTGTTTACTGAATTTAAATTTTCATTTTTCTTAGCTTGTGAAGGAAGATATACTTATCTAAATGTGTCATCCTGGACAGCACCATTTCTGGGTGTGGAAGACCATGCCAGTTTGTTTACATGCAAGAGTGCCCAAAGATACACAACATATAGGTCAGCAAACTAATTTTTATGGCTTTAGCACCCCCGTTTATGCCTAATGAATGGCACATCATTATGGGTGGTAGCACCAGCCAAAAAAGGAGGTAGGCCACAGTTTGTGACCGCCAAAGCATTTTACAGTGAACCAGATTTAACGTGTCACTGTGCAATCTGTTTGAGCATGGTGTTAAAATACAATATATGATTGATCTTTTGTGTTTAGTTGGAAATGTGTACATATTACAAGTGCATCTTTGTACACAGTCGCTGGATGCTTGCATACTAACCAAGCCATTATTTATTTGGCTTGTTTTCATCAAGTAGTTGTTAGAAACAACTTTAAGATAATTAAGTAGTTACATGTTTTTCTGTTAGTTCTTGTAAAAATTCCAGTTTATGAACAAAGGAGAAGGCACTAAGTGATCATTATTTACAGGTGATTCAGTTGGATGGCCAACACCTTAAAAAAATATTTGTTACAGTATTAGTTTCCAGTTTTGGTGTGGCTTAGAATGGTGAGGAGTTAGGATACAGTTGCTAAGACTTATGTTTCAAGTTAGTCTTTACTGAACATTTTAGAAAAAATGGGGAAAACAGAGGAAATACATTGCACTGTTACTAAGACTTAAAGTGGGAGAAAGTAAAACATTTTGGGGTGTTTTTATACATTTTTTGCCGGTGGATTCATTCCTACTTTTGTTTATTCTATTGGTTTTACCTGTCAGATTCACTTTGCCTATTTTTTGCCCTTCCAATATAAATTTGCATAACCAAAATTCATTAAACTATTCTGCAAAATAGCTATGATTAGCTCTAGAGGCATTTTTGTTGTCCGATGACATTTTACAGAGTAGTTAATATAAAAAGTCAGAATTTCATAGTGTTTAGGGTTAAATAGTTACTAAAATTGATGGGGATGTCTAGGGGACACATGAGACGATGTTCCAAAACAAAAAAAAAAATAAAAAACATATGATTTTGCCAACAATATAATATACGCAGGAATTGTCAATTAAACTTTTTAAATGAAAAGGCCAATTAGCATCTGAATGTCCTTCATTATTATTGGAATACGTTTTTGCCTTATGTGACACTTTCACACATTCATAGATTTCATTCATAGAAGACCTTTTGTATTAAAATGGGCTGGATGACAGTTGTAATACAAAATAATACAATGTTATTCATTGGTAACATTAATACCACGATCATAGGGTGTATAAAACATTGCATGATTGGCATGGTAATTCAGTAATTTAGATGCTAATTTATCTTTCAATTGCTGGTTTAAATCTTAAAATTGTTTTTTTGCTTTAAAAATGCTCCTTTAGGTCCTCCTGACTTCCCAAGGAATTTTGGTGACAAGCATGTGTTCGGGGCTTTGCAATTAACATAAAACAAGGGCAGAAAGCAATATCCTAAATTTTTTTTTTAAAGATAATTTTTATTGAAAGCTTTTTATTATATATTACAAACAATATAGAAAAAAACAATGTATCAATATTTTAATTATTATTTAATTTAATTATTAGTTACAAATACGGTACATCAAATACAACCAGTTATACTTGCACCATGCATTTTTGGTGTAAACCATCGGGACCAATATACCTGAAATTTAACTTGCTCGGGGGTTATAAGCAAACTTTTTCTCAGACCTGTAAATTAAACTTGCGTAATATTTCAGATACATTTGGAACATCTGCGCTTCTCGAGTAGGATGCTATGGTCTGCCTGTGCATAAACAGTGTGTAACAATGGGCCTATGTGCTATTGGATATTGTTCAATCCCTAAATTAGGTAAAGTCAAAAATGGGTTTGGTTACAAAATGTTTTCGGTCACATCAGATAGCAGTTTAAATACGAGGGGGTGCTGAGAAATTCCTGGCTTTGCCCCCTTCCAGATGAAATAGATTTACCTGACATTGTGCATAGGGAATGGAATGCAAATGGTTCAGAAATATAGACTGACTGGGTCAAACCAGATAAGATGTTAGTAGGTATAACTGTAAATGTTCTAAAACCTCAAACAACACAAAAGGAGATAAAAGTGAGGGAGAATGCGTGATCCGAAGTATCTCAAATTAGTTGTACATTCAAATCTAGGGTATTTACATGGTGGCCGGATAAAAGCCGATGGCAGCAAACCAACAGAATGCGCAAGCGCTGCGATCGGAGCTTATAAGGCAGGGGTCGGCAAACCCCGGCCTTTAGGCCAGATACGGCCTAGCCAGTAGTTCGTTCTGGCCTAACGCCCCCTGGGCGATCCAGCCTAAAGCCTGATCTGCCAGGGGGTGTTAGGAACTGCCGGAGCTGCCTCCTTGCTGTGGCTCCACTATTTACCGCGGCAGGCCTGATACTTCCGCCACCGTAAATAGGGAACGCTCCCTCAAGGTAAATCCCTCTCCTCGGCAATGCACACAGAGGAGAGGGATTTCACTTCAGGGTTCCCTGGTGGGGGCAGAGCCATTAGGGCAGGACTCAGAGTCTGCCCTACTGTGCTCCCGCCCACCCCTGAAATGGCCTAGTGGCCATAAAAGTTTGCCTACCCCTGTTATAAAGGATCATGCAGGTGATCATAATCAGAGATCATAACTAGAGGGCGGGTGTGTCCTCCTGATCTACCCCTTCCTACTTCCGCCCACACATAGGAGGGAAGACCAACACGGGCCAATGAACCTCGGCTCCACTACACTGTCATTCCTCAATAGTTCCACCCATAGATAAACACAATTGGTGTCAATGCGCTGGTTGGTTGTTAAAAGAACAGCTAGAATGAACAAATAAAAAGAAAGTTTGTGAACTGACAGAGCTGTATTAGAAGAATTATTTTTACTGTCCGAAACATTGAATCAAAATCATGAAGTCTAATAAGTTAGGGATTATAATCATATATAAATTCATTTAAGCCTAAATGTATATATTCATGCATATGAACACACATGCATACATATAAGGATTTACCAGGCTGGGGTCCCTCACCTAACTAGGAGATAGATATCTCCCAAAATGGTCAGGTCATGAGCTTTAGTTAATGACTAATGCTCAAACGAGGGAGGGAATTGCAGTACATCCCTAAAAGGGTTATGACTGCAAATAAATGGGCAACCCCCCAAATTAAGGGAGAGGTGCACTCCCGTTCCTTGTAGGGGCCCCCAAACCTATCAAAAAAAGTTTCAGTCCATAGAGAAACGTAATGAAGCATTTAAAAATGAGTGATGAGTGTGATAAATTAAGTTCAATATATTGATAAGCAGTACAAGGGTGCTGAAAAGTTAAATGCATGGTACTGTGGAAACCAATTTTTTTTCGATTATGATCACCTGCATGATCTTTTATAAGCTCCAATCACAGCGCCAGCACGTTCTGTTGGTTTGCTGCGATTGGCTCTTATCCCACCACCATGTAAGTACCCCAGATTTCTGAATGTACAACTAATCAGATACTTCGGATCACACATTCTCCCTTACTTTTATCCCCTTTTGTGTTGTTTGATGTTTTAGTCCATTTCCAGCTATACCTACTAACATCTTATCTGGTTTGACCCAGTCGGTCTATATTTCTGAACCACCTGCATTCCCTTCCCTATGCACAATATCAGGTAAAATACCTTATTAACAATAATAGTGTTTATTTTGGTTTAGCATTTTTTTAATATCTATTTCTATCACATATCCCTTTATTAGGTAGCATTACTTCATCTGTTCACAGGAAATCTGTCTGCCTTAGGATCCTATAAATTTCCCTGGGGCTTCAGAGTGATGATTTATGTTCACGTTCTGGTGATCAAATAAGTTTCCCCTGGGGCTTAGTTGACTAATATATATTTAACGTGTCTTTATTTGTATAACAATGATATTTTTAATATGCAAGTAATCAATAAACATAATGTTTTTAATCAACAAGATTATCCTCTAAGTGCCATTTAAAAGCCTCCTTTTCCTTTCCTTCTTCTTCCCAATAATATTGTAAAACAAGTCATATTTTGCCACAACATATGGCGTTCTATATCATCAGAGTACCATCTTAAGATAAGGTTCCCAGTGAGTAGTACATCTAGTGTATTTAAAGGCAGAGTGAATAGATCGCCTGCATTGTTCTTCTGAAAAAGATTTATTTAGTTCAATCTCCAACTTCAAGATATTGGCCTGTTTGTCAAGAATATTGGGAGACAAAAGGCAACCCTGCCTAGTGCCATTTGACACCTTGAAAGGCTGTGACAATATGCCCAATGCCAGGACCCCCGCAGTTGGGTTAGAGCAGAGGTCAGCAAACTTTTTAGGCCACTAAGCCATTTCAGGGGTAGGCAGGAGCACACCAGGCCGGACTCTCCCTCGAGTCCCGCCCTAATGACTCTGCCCCCTGAAGGGAAATCCCTCTCCTCCGCAATGCATACAGAGGAGAGGGAATGATCCCTATTTACCCTGGCGGCGGAAGTGTTAACGCTGGCCACAGCAAATAGGAAAGAGAGCCACCACACGCTCTGGAGCTCCAGCGGCTCCGGTAGTTTGTTCCGGCTCCACCGCGGGTTGCCGGCCGACTTTAGCTTCGATCAGCCAGGGGGCATTGGGCCGGAACAAACTACTGGCTAGGCTGTATCTTGCCTAAAGGCCGGAGTTTGCCAACCCCTGGGTTAGAGTATAAAGCTGCAATAGACTGAAATTTAGGGCCTCTAAACCCAAATTTAGACAGTACCTTAAACAGGGATCCCAAGTGTTTCCTGTCCAATGCCTTTTCGGCATCTAATGCAAGAACCACTGAAGGGATCGTATGCAATTCGACATATCTCATAATATTCAACATACGACGCGTACCGTCCAGTGCCTGACGTCCCTGTACAAAACCTACTTGTTCAGGTGTAACTAAACAAGGCAAAAGCCCATATAGCTGATTGGCAAGTAATTTGGCATGAAACTTAATGTCTGTATTTAATAAGGAAATCAGACGGAAATTCGGAGGAGAGACCTAATCTTTACCTTGTTTGGGAATAGTAACAATAGTAGCTTGTAACATCTCTGAAGGGAAGGCACTGGCCTTAGCTGCTTCATAAAAACGGTCAGCATATATGGTGCTAACAGGTCCTGGAATTGTTAATAATATTTACTAGGTAGGCCATCTGCCCCTGTTGTTTTGTTAGTCAGAAGAGAATTGATCACTCTTTGTATCTCCTCACCCGAAAATGGCGAGTTGAGTAGTTGCAGGGGGATATTAGATAAGCTAGGTAGATCCTACTCACTTAAAAACAGGTCAATCTCTTCAGCCCGTGGTTGGTAAGTGAGAGAAAATGGCGAGCTGAGTAGTTGCAGGGCTATATTAGATAAACTAGGTAGATCCATCTCACTTAAAAACAAGTCAATCTCTTCAGCCCATGGTTGGTAAGTGAGAGAATCGTCCTTGAATTTATACAGTTTGGTATAGTAGTTAGAGAATTCTGCGGCTATATCTTGTGGGTTAAAAATTTTACCTTTGGATCTAGCTTTAAATACAAACAGGATTTTCCAGGGCTGTACTCAACTTTTAAATTTAGTGGCCATAAGTTTGGAAGCTCTATTACCCTGCGTATAATGATTTAGTTGTTTTTTATTTTTTGAATAAATTGTGCATGATTCGACAAAAAAAAGCATTCTTAAATCTTATCTGTGTTTAAAAAGCTGATCAGTTACAATGGGGGTGGGGTTAATTTTGAGTTGTTTTCCAAAGTTTTGATGGTAGCAAAGAGAGTATCTAACTGTTGCCCTTTAATTTTTTTGTCTTTTTGTTTCAATAGTTTTTTATTAATTTTAACAAGTTTTTTATAACAAGAACAAATGAATATACCATACAGTAAAAAAATGTCATGTCCACATAGATAACAAGTGCAATAATCAGTTGTACAAACAATAAAAACAACACAGAAAGGGATGACACCTGTATTCATGACAAAACAGTAACAATGAAAAAAAAAAAAAAAAGGAAAGAACAAAACAAGGGGGAATACAAGGGATATTTAGTTTAGGGGAAAGAGGGGAAGGGATAAACGGATAGGACCGCATGTTGTCTGAAATAATCATAAAAAAAACCTGAGACAAAAGGGACTGATTTCAGCGACACTCATATAAACAGAAGACAAAATTAGTTAGCCAGGACCCACATTTGGCAAAGAGTATTGCTGCCAAGGTTCCCATAAGTACTAAATTTTTTCATGGGAATCAGTCAGGATACTGGAAAGTTTTTCATTAAGAAATGTATTATGTATGCTACCCAGGGGTCTCTGCTAATTGGTTTTGAAATACCCGCACTCAGCACACGAAAAAAAAAATCCCCCAAAATCCAATAGCAGAGGGACATGTCCACCAAATATGGTAGTCTGTGCCTTGGTCCTGACAGCCCCTGAAACATAGTTGAGACACAGACGGGGAGATATACCATCTCATTATCACCTTAAAGGCGGACTCTAAGGTAAGAACATTCATGGAGCAGGTTGCTATTCCCGCCCATGTGCAGAACCATTCTTCATTTATTTTAGTGCCCTTTAAGTCCCTTTCCCATTGTATTTTGTATACATGTGTGGAAGCCTGAGAGATTTTGTACAATTGAGAATAGACTATAGAAATCAGCTTCGGACAGAGAGGAGTTCTCATACAGATATGCTCAAAAGATGTCCGCCTATTTGAGAGATTGCCCCCGGATATCAAAGACTTTATACAATGCCTTAACTGGATATAACGAAGCAATTCACTATTCGGTGCTCGGTGGGTCTCACCAATTTCCTCCCAGCTAATAATAGAGAGCCCCCCCAAAAGAGAGTAAACCGTCCTATACTTATGAGAAAGCCACCAATTAAAAGCCTCAGGTGAATCTAGGCCTGGTTTAAAAAGTGGGTTACGCTGCATTGGGAGAAGCAGTAGGTGTAGGACGGCGCTCTATAGCGAGCAAAAAGGGAGCTTATCGGGATAATTTGAGCCGTCTGGTAATATTTCAGGATATTAGGTACTCCCAATCCCCCCTGAGTTTTATGGGCAAACATAGTGCCATAGCGTCAAAATCTGGATCTTTTGTTGTTCCAAATAAAGAAGAAAATCTTGTGTTAAAATGCCTTTATTACTGGCGAGGAGACAGAATGTTCTAAAAAAATAAAGCAGTTTCGGAAGATTTGTCATTTTGACCGAATTATTCCTGCCAACCCAGCAGATAGTGTAGAAGGTGTAGAAAATAAAGGGAGATAATTAGCAGCAAAAAGCTTTGAAAATGAGAAGGTTAGTTTAATACCCAAGTAGTCTAAATGTTTGGACGCCCACTTAAAATAGAACTGTTTCTGTAAAGTTGTACTCAGTTCATCAGGGAGAGTGAGATTTAAAGCTTTGGATTTTTGTTCATTAACCACTAAACCTGAAACAGCAGCAAACCGTTTACGGAGATTCATTAGGTTGGGAAGTGAGATTCTTGGCTGGGTTAATAGAAGGTCATCAGCAAATAAACTCACTTTAAAGGTAGCGTCTGCAATGGGGATACCATGAATACAGTGATGATGTCTGATCAAACAAGCTAGAGGTTCAATTGCTAAAATAAAATAGGTGACAACTGGCACTCCTGCCTAGTCCCTCAGCTTATGGGGAAAGGCTCAGAATAATAGGAAGTGTAGCGAATTTTCGCTGTGGGCTTGGAGTATAATGCGTGTAACCAGGCCATTAAACTTTGACGGAAACACAGTTTTTGCAGAATGTAAAAGAAATAGTCCCAGGAGATCGAGTCAAAGGCTTTTTGAACGTCTAAGGCTAAAACTTCTTGTAACATAAAGCTGGGAACATATCTGGGCCAGTGATTTTAAGGATTTCAATGTTTGAATTGCTAGCAAGACTTCTCCTTCACTAGTTTCTGCGTCCATGGACTCCGCAAACAACTCATCCACCTTCACAGAATTCAATGAACTCTCCTAAACTATACACTTTAGAAAGTACTTCCATAAACATAGAACAGATAGTTTCTGGATTGGCTGTAATACGACCATTAGATTTCCTCAGTTTAATAGGGTCTGAAAGGTTTTGTTGGTGGTGAAAGGACTTTGGCCAGCATAGGGCCAGGTTTGTTAGCCGTTGCCTAATAGTTCCTCCTAGACCAGCGTATTTGTTTTTCCACTTGATAATCTAAAAAGCTATTTCATTCCATGCGCACTCGATGAAGTTTCCTATTCAAATAGGTGGATGGTTAGCCTTTAACTTATTACCTAATTGTTCCACAACTTTAGTCAGTTTCAAAATTTTTTGGTTTCTAGTCTTTTTCTGACGAGCAGCCAGTTGAAAAAAGACTCCTTGGATGGTAGCCTTATGGGCATCTCATAGCGTAATGGGAGACAAAACTGAGAGAGTGTTTATAGCAAAAAACTGCAGTAACGCTTGCTCAGCTTCCCCAAATATTTACGGGGAGGAGAGTAAAGCTTCATTAAGACGCCAGGTAAATATGCGTGATTTAGGAAGTAATGAGCGGCACTGCAATATTATTGGAGAATGATCGGATCATGGAGTTGATAAAATTCTTGATTTAAAAATTTGAGGTAGAAATTGCTGCTGTACAAATATATGATCTATTCTCGTTAGGCTACTGTGTGTTGCTGAATAAAAAGAGTAATCTTTCACAGTGGGGTTTAATGCCCTCCAAGCATCTATCCAATAATAAGTTGTTAACAATTCTGAGAAATCAGAGGCTGTCCCATATGTTGTGGGGGGAGGAGCCAGACCGTGGTATAGGAGAACGATCCATTCTAGGGTCAATAATTAAATTTGAATCACCCATCAAAAAAGTGTGCCTTTTGCATGTTTCTCTATGAGAGAGAAGAGGTGCATGAAAAACTAGAATCTAAAAATTAGAGATGTAATAGTTAATTATTGAGAGGTCAACATCATATAATCTTCCCTGCAATAAAAAAATATCGCCCAGTATTAATATTATTATTATTAAACAGGATTTATATAGCGCCAACATATTACGCAGCACTGTACAATAAATAGGGATTGCAAATGACAGACTAATACAGACAGTGATACAGGAGGAGAGAACCCTGCGCCGAAGAGCTTACAATCTAGTAGGTGGGGGAATTTCACACACAATAGGATGGGAGATATGTAGTGGTGGGAAGTAGTGGTGGTTTCAAAAGACGGGTAGGCAAGTTTGAAAAAATGGGTTTTGAGTAGGGTCTGGAAAAGAGCGATGAAAAGCAGTCATGACCCCCCTCTTCTTTTCTGTAAAACATGCCTAGTAAATTTGAGTGTAAGATTTGTGGACATACTTTGGTCTAGAAGAGACTGAAAAACGAGTTTCTTGTAGGCTCACAACATGATCTCCCAGAGAAGAACAATAATTTAAGGCTTTTCTCCTTTTGGTAGGAAAATTGAGCCCTTGTACATAGTGGGATATTAGATTAAAACTGGATTCAACCATTTACGACAAGAAAGGTAACACAGCAATTATTCATCAGCAGCCTTAATACACAAATCGCCATGACAGTAATTACTTTAAGGCCCATGAGGTATAGCCAAAAAAAAGACTGTAAACAAAAAAATCGGGGATGGGGTAAAGAGAAGGATAGACAAAAGACAAGCACATACAAAACAAATAAACCCGACCTATGGGGATAAAGGCCCCATAGTAACAACAAGTTCTGCCAAGGCAGAGACTAATCTTGTACATAGACAAGACAAAACTTGGGAGACGCCAGGAGCCCCCAAGCGTGCACGGCTAAACTGACATAGGCCCACAAAAGGGTAATCAAGAATGATAACGCAGCAGCATAAACTGAAATATATATTCCTGAGACAATGTCAATAGCCTTTCAGATAGGGGAAATACCTGTCACAGCCATCTAGCTATCAAGTAACTGTAACAGTCTCTATAAAAGCAATTGGACAGGAAAACAGGAAACTTTAAAAACATTACTTATAAATTCAGATCAATCTTCAGATCTCTGGGAATGATCAGGTAATCTTGATAGTCCCTGAGCAGGAGAGGGTCCATGTTTTGGAACTTTATCTCAAATAGGAGAGAGTCTTGGGGATTGTGGCGACACAGGTGGTGACTTGGCAGGGGAGACTGATGGTGATGTAGGTGATCAAACAACTCTTGGGCCTCATCAGGGGAAAAAATGGAATATGGTTGGTTGTGGTAGGTGAATTGAAGTTTAAAAGGGAATCCCCATCTGTGCCGGATATCCATACGTTGCAGAATCTGAAGATAAGACTTAAGGGCTTTCCTCTTCTGGATCGTCTGCGGTGCTAAATCAGCACAGATCTGGTAAGGGTAGGATTGAAAGACCAAGTTCCTCTTACTCCAAGATGCTTTTTACATATTTTCCTTTGACTTATAGAAGGTAGGTTTGAGAATAATATCTCCAGGTGGCCCATTTACCAAGCAGCCATCTTGGATCGTGTCTTGCGAGGGCCCCCCCCCAATTTTTCTTTTGATGCATGTTGAAGCAGGATACCCCTAATATATGCCTTGTGGGCATTCCAGACCACAAAAGGATCCATATCTGGGGTATCATTAGATTGGAAAAATTCTTTTAAATTATCTCTGATTTAAGCGTAAGAGTAAGCCAAATCTGCGAAAAATCACGGACTAGCTCTTCAAACTCTAGATGTTACTGTGTGATACTGGTCATCCACGTACATAACCACCTGAGCATGGTCCGACCAGGTGATGTTAGCAATTTCTACCTGGGTAATTTCCCTAGTAAGCTCATGTCTGTCAGGAAAATGTCTATACAGGAATATGTTTTATGTGAAGACGAATAATTCATAAAATCTTTTTCTTAGGCGTTTTACCAGCGCCATACATCATATAAATTAGATTCCTCTAAGTAAAGTTGTAAAGAGATTCTCTAATAGAGTTTCATCACTGGGACGTCTAGCTGTGGATCAGATACCTATACCTACAAAATAGTAGGTGACCCTTTACATAGCTTGAGGTTTTTTCAGTACTGAGCGTAGAAATCTGATTTGACCCACATTAGGTGTGTATACATTTACAATCATAAAGGGTACATTATTAGGTGCACACATTAGGATAATATATCAAGCCTCTGGATCAATATTACAGTTGTATATTTGACACGCTACTGAACTTTTAATAGCTATAAGTCCCCCTTTATGTTTTTTCTCCGCATTAGCTGTATAAATATGCGTAAATAATTTGTGCGTACATTTAGGAGGTTTGGTCATAGAGAAATGCGTTTCTTGAGTACATAGAACATCACACCCATGATGTTTCGCCGTGGCCCATAAAGCAGATCTTTTATGGGGAATATTCAGACCCTTAGTGTTAACGATTAATATTCTAACCAATAAATAGTATTTGTAAAACAAGCCCTACATTTGCCAGGCTAAGGGCCACCAAATCCTGACATCTACCCAACCTCTTCCGATCAAAAAAATGGTCAAAATTCAAAAACATGGCATTGGCACTAAAAAAAAACAAACAAAAGAAAACGGAAAAATAAAATGTAAAAAAAATGCGTACCCAAGAACAGCTCTATACAAATAAAATAATTCTGTATGGATTATGACACGACATACTGAAAAAAAACTAAACAAATCTAAATTTGAATTTGACCCAACATGCTACTACAAAAAAAGAAAAAGAAGAAAAAAGCCTAGGAGACACCTGCAAAAGAATAGCACAGACAGTTCACTTTGGTGACCGTGAAGGTTTACGTTGGACTTCTTGCCATTCTTGACGCGTTGAACATTGTGCAAGTGGTGGAAAATCTTCTATCTCTATGCCCCACTCACGAAGAAATGTTAAACCATCCTCTAAAATGGAGATCACATGTTGAGACCCAAATTTAGATGTTAAAATCTTTACCGGAAAACCCCACTGGTACAGAATGCCATGTTATCGGAGCACCTTGGTTATCGGTAACAACTTGCGTCCAGCCAAAATCATTGCTTGAGATAGATCCACATAGATGGTAATATGAAAATAGGGCTCTGGGAAGACTTCCATATTTCTGGTGGCTTGCAATAATTTCTTGACATGAAGGAAGTGAATTCTGGCAATCACATCCCTGGGGGTTGTTGCAGGTAGATGATCAGGTTTTGGAATTCTATGAGCCCTATCAATCACCAGTTCTACCTTAGGAACTTCTGGTAGTACAGTAGGGACACTTTCAAGTAATCCACAATATTTAAGGTTATTCGATCTAGCCCTGTCTTCCATATCAGCCAGTTTACTCTTCACCTTCTTCCAGACAATTATGAGAGTTCACCGACTCATTATGAGTCATTGTAATTTCTCCTATTTTCCCTTCAGTATAATCTACTCTCCCTTCCAATACCTGCATGTCTCTTCCAATACCTGCAAGTGTAGAAATCTTGGAGAAAAATCTGATTTTAATGACTTTCTGAGGGATAACAGCATATTTTTAGGTACTGTGTCTATAATAGGAGCATTGGCTGTTGGAAAATCATCAGTAGGCTGGTTCACCAGCGCCTTTAATGGTCCTTTGTGAGGAATCCACAGTAAACAGAAATGCTTTCTTAGAAGCTGTTTGAGGGGCTTTCTGCTTTCTTCTCCCTCTTCGTAGGCCGCAGTATAATTTCACTGCCTCCATAATTATTAGCTTCCCCCGCCGTTTTAGTAAAGAATTCATTGAGTCGCCGTGGTCTGGATTTCTTTTTTCGTCCTCTGGTCATCTCCTCTTCTGTGGTAGATGTCCTCTGGTCATCTCCTCTGCACAGCTAGAGCCGCGCTGTTAACCGAGCTCTCTCAAAAAGCGTCCATCTTCCCCGGCAGCTGACCACGCCCCCAGCAATATCCTAAATTCAGAGATTGCTAATTCCCATCTATATTTAATGTTTATTTTGGACAAAATCATCATTTATCATCATATCATTTTAACATTTTTTTTTACTTTGGGACATTGTCATATGGGTCCCCCAGACATCCCCAGCAATTTTGGTGATGTGACAATTGTACCCTGAAAACTAAAATTCAGGCTTTCCTACTGACTACAGTGTAAAGTAGTACAGTAAAATGCCTCTAGAATGAATCCTAGCTATTTTGAAAGATAGTTTAATTAATTTTGGTTGGCTAACTTGAAGGACAAAATATAAGCAAAGGAAACTGGAGCAATGGGGAAAGTGAACCTGACGGGGAAAACAAATAAAATGAAAGAAAATAGGACCAAATTCACAGTCGAAAATATAAATACACCCCTTTGAGTTGTCACTGAGTTGTCAACAGAACAGAAAAAAATTTGAAAATCTTTCAATTGTGATACATTTTCTGGTGCCAAGTGTCTATAAAGAAATTTACCTGATTGTAGAGTTTTTCTTACACTTCCGGTTGTGCCTTAATTATATTAAGTGAAGGAAATCTCCCAAATAAAACATAAATGGCAAAATAGATGACCCCCTTTATACCAAGAAAAAAATAGATGATAGAATTCTATCTTACGGTACATGTGCAGTAAAAGCAAGGAACAAGCCCTGTATGTTAATTGAGAAATTAGGAGGACTCCATTGCAGACATTCAGAAAATGCTAATCCACTACCATTTCCCTGAAAATAACACCTACCTCGAAAATAAGCCCTAGCATGATTTTTCTATATTTTTAAGGTTGCTCGAAATATAAGCCCTACCCCAAAAATAAGCTACAATATATATAAATACATGGACAAGAGGTGCTCTATTAAGGAAAGCGCTATTGCTGGACATTGTGGCCAATGGTTCTAAAATAAATGGAGTCACAAATTCAAGATGGAATTCAAGGTTTGGAGAGTTATGATGATGTTCCAGAAGAAGATTACATGACTATATTTGAATAAATGTAATTTTTTTTGTTCAAGAATAAGTGTTGATTGTTGTTCATGGAAAAATAAGATGTCCCCTAAAAATAAGCACTAAGGTATTTTTTGGAGCAAAAATTTTAGAGACACTGTCTTATTTTCGGGGAAACGGTAGATTTTGCATAAACGTATTATTTTCAGTAAGTCAGCATGACAGTCAGGTACAGGTAGTCCCCGAGTTAAGGACATCCGACATATGGACACCTCCTAGATACGAATGGGGCTTCCCTGCTTACTGGTGTGCAGGATGGAAGCTTAATGGGGCGGAGGAGAGCGATTTGCTTGACTTGCCAAAGAAATCTTTTGGTAAACACAGCTGAGGTTGTGGTGGGTGATCTTAAGGGCTTACCTGTTCTGCAACATCTTGTACCACTTTAATGACCAAGACAAACTCTGCAGTTGTTTTTTGGCATATCAAAGCACAGCTTGCTCCAGGAGTTAATGAATGTCTAGGCTTCATAAAGTTTTTTTTTGCTTTGGTTAACCCAGAAACAAGTTTGCTCTTGCCTGAGTAGTAAGTACCTGATTTTATGAAGTGTAATCTGAGAAGACTTCCAGTAATGTCAGCAGCTTGTCTTAAGAAAAAGCCCCAGCCCTGCACATGTTCTGTGGCATGGTAGTGCAATCAAAACCCAGCAGCAGTGTGCAGACAGATACCTGGCTGCAAGGAAATAGATGGACTTGAAATGAGAGTGATCTTAAGGGCTGAGCTGTTCTGCAACTCTTTAATGACCAAGACAAACTTTGCAGTTGTTTCTTTTTGCATAACAAAGCACAGCTTGCTCCAAAAGTTAGGTTAAGTCAAAGCACAGATTTCTCCAGAGGTTAATGAATGTCCAGGCTTCATAAAGTTTTTTTTTTCTTTGCTTTGTTTGTGATTAACTCACAGTAAGGATTTTATACAGTAACTGATAACACGCTGCCTAATAATATGTTGAGACAAACATCTGTACCAATGGCATTTAATAAAATGATGTACCTGTTCCGACAAACTCAACTTAAGAACAAACCTTTAGTTCCTAACTCGTATGTAACCGGGGGACTACTTGCAATTAGTATTGTCAGGAAAAGTTTACTTTGGTAGGCTTGTAAGAAAGCTTAGTACACCCTGTCAAGCATTATAGTTTGTTGAGATAACCCTGAAAAGATTAGAGGGCCTTTGCATATGCTAAAAAGAAAAACCAAAAACAGTGGTCATATTGTGCAATTGCCACTGCCAATAATGTCTAGGACTAGCTTCATCTGATAACTCCTAAAGAAAAAGTAAAAAATTCAGTAAAGTCTGTAACAAGACAAAAAGTGCCGATCTCATTGCGCATGTATGAGATTACCATTAAAGAAAAAGCTCCTTCTGTGGATGCCTGAGCAGCCAGAGCCTCCTGGGATGTCCCTGGAGGCCCTGCGTACCCATTCTGTCTTGATCGCTATGGTGCTGCACCTTTTTTTTTTTTTTTTTTAAAGGTTGCACTTAAAAATACATAATTGTATTGTTGTCCACCCTTTGTCCACCTACATTTGTGTTTAGATCCACCTAAACTAGCTTTCAGATCATTCTGTACCTGCAAGTGAAGCCACAAGGGGGAGCAGTTGACTTGTACAGAAACCAGCTAAGACCTATTGCTACTGCTTTAAAACAAAGCACATTAAAGTGAAGGTAAACATAAAAAAAAAATCACTCACCTTTACTGTACCCGCCCTTCTTCCATAAAAGAGTTGTACACCCTGATTTAACACATGAAAAGTTCTGAATGAGTCCTTATTATCACAGATTACTTTAATTGATATTTGTAATAGTGTACTTATTGTTAAAACAAAACAGAAACTAAGTAAGAAAACCTGTAAAATATTTATTATTCTGATGAGTGAAATCTTCACACTCTTGCAGGTCTACTGGCTTGGGTACTACCTGACATGTCTAGATATGCCGTATAGCATGCCCCTGCTGTGTGCTGCTGCTGGCAGCCTATGTCACAGGTATATAAATGGCAATGTTTTAGGCCAGTGGTCGCCAACCTTTTCGGTCCCGCGGACCACTAAAATTACTGGCTCCTGACCGCGCATGCATGGGGAGCCGGGTGTCACTGAAAGGGGAAGAAACCTCCCCCATAGTGACATCATGATTACATAACCACGCCCACTCGTCCATCGTAGAGATGAGCCTGCAATGGGAGAGTGGG
Organism: Pyxicephalus adspersus; assembly: GCF_032062135.1. Taxonomy (NCBI): domain Eukaryota; kingdom Metazoa; phylum Chordata; class Amphibia; order Anura; family Pyxicephalidae; genus Pyxicephalus; species Pyxicephalus adspersus. The sequence continues at coordinate 39,657,993 of NC_092866.1, read as the reverse complement.
CGAGTTTTGTCCAAGGACTGCTGGTTGGCGACCGCTGGTTATTGTCAATATTTGCACAGCTCTGCCCTCCATTTGTGAAGCAGAAGTAAACTGGCTTAAACAAAAAGTTAGCAGTAGGTAGAGGTTTTCGGCAAACACACACACACAGTCCCTTTTGCCAAAAAAAAATGGTGTGTCATGCAGTGTACATAGAGAACAATGTGGTGTAGAGCCTAGCTCTTTACTCAAAATTCTTAGGAATAGAAAATGAATAAATTTGTACAAATGTGCACACCAATTATTATATAGCAGCACATATCTGAAGGTAATGAACTCACAAAAAAATTGATACAAAACATTAGTGCTAAAAGTCAAAGTGCAGAAGTCAACTTATCCTAATGAACATTTTAACATTAGTGATTCAGGTAGGGAGTTATTGCAGAAAACGACAAGCAATGTCCCTTCTGTAATACCTGTTCTTACCTGCCTGATCGCTGCCAAGCTGTCAGATTATGCTGAGCTGTGCGTTGGCAGCTTAGCATTGGTTGCAAGGAGTACTAGTTTCCCTTGTGAGTACAGGAAATAAATTAACTTACATCATTGCGGTGCCGGACCAAATGGCCAAAGATCGTCACCAGGAAGAGAAGAAGGAAGATGGCAGAGCCTTGCAATGGAGCAAGGATAGGTGAGTATCACAGGTTTAGTCCTGCTTTAAATCAATATCCCATAGAACAGTCTTCCAAACACAACGCCCAAACATGGACAATGGACAAGGTCAGAGCACGCTTTAAACTGTTTGGCTCCTCAGTCAAACTGGTCCATCCGCTGATGGATATTTTTAACCACATAACCATCATCAGATCAACAAACTTTATTGAGAAGCCAAACAGTTTAAAGCGTCATCTGACTGACAGTGGTGCTTGGACGTTTGTTTTTTAAACTAGTCCTAAAAGTAAATTTACTGATACTCTCTGGTGACATCTCACCCAACCTTGGCCCCCCACGCAGCCTCCCCCTTCCATACACTCTCGATAAGATTCTCCCTCCTCCTAACCTCATCCCCATTCACCCTACCCATAAGTCCTTACCCCCTCTCTCTGGCAGTCTATGGAGTGCCAGATCTGTTGGCAACAAATTAACCTCCATATACAACCTTCTCCTTTCTAAATCTCTGAACTTTCTGGCTCTCACTGAAACTTGACTTTCCTCCTCTCACTCTGTCTATGCTGCTGCTCTCTCCAATGGAGGCCTGCAGTTTACACATACCCCTAGTCCTGGCAACAAAGTAAGGGGTGGTGTGGGTCTCCTTCTCTCACCTAGCTGTACATACAGAGTCTTTCCTACCCCACCCTCTCTTATTTTCACCTCATTTGAAGTCCACTCTGTCCGTCTCTTTAGCCCCTTTCCCCTCGATGTTGCTGTTGTCTACCGCCCCCCTGGCCCAGTATCACAATTTTTGGATAACTTTGCCTTCTGGCTCCCACACATTCTTTCATATGACCTGCCCACCCTCATCCTTGGTGACTTTAATGTTGCAATGGATGAGCCCAACCTTCCCTCCTCAGCCAAACTGCTCTCCATTACCTCCTCATTTGGACTCACACAGAACATCAATGGTCCCACACACATAGCCAGACACACTTTAGACCTGGTATTTTCTAAACTCTGCAACCTCACCCTCCTTGACAACTTACCATTTCCCCTTTCTGATCATAACCTTATCACCTTCAAACTATCAAACTCTTGCCCTCCCTTGCCACATCCCAGACCTGGTCAATGGCAGAGAGATTTTCGTAACCTTGACCACAACCTTTTCTCAAACTGCCTTGCGTCCCTAACCCCCGCCCTCTCCAAAATCACCTCCCCAGATGAAGCTGCCACCATGTTAAACAACTCTCTTTCCTTGGCTTTGGATAATGTTGCCCCTGCCACCTTCCGCTACCCTCGCACTGCCAACCCCCGACCCTGGCACAACAATCACACCAAACAGCTACAAAAGACTGTTCGTGCAGCTGAGCGCAAGTGGAGGAAATCTGGCCTCAGCACTGACTTCATGGACTACAAATCCAAGCTTCAAAGCTTTAACACTGAGCTCACTGTCACCAAGCAAAATTATTCCTCCGCAGTCATTTCCTCTCAAGCCTCCAACCCTCGCAACCTCGTTCTACAATTGACTCCCTCCTAAACCCCACACCTTCTCCCCTCACAACATCCTTCTCTGCCCAAGACATTGCCACCTACTTTAGAGATAAAATAGACAAAATTAGACATGATGTCTCTGCCCAGCGAGCCACTCCAACCATACCCTCCCCTTCCACCTGTAAATCATCATTGGCCTCCCTCAGCCCTATTACTGTGGACGAAGTCTTATCTCTTCTCTCATCATCTCCGTCTACTACCTGTCCATTTGACCCAACTCCCTCTGATCTACTCCGTGCCCATTCCTCCACCCTGGCCCCTGCCCTAACCAAACCATTCAACCTCTCCTTTTCTACTGGTAAATACCCCTCAGCTTTTAAACACGCCATAATTCTCCCTATCTTAAAGAAACCCTCACTGGACCCCTCCCTACCTTCTAACTACCGTCCAATCTCCCTTCTCCCATATGTCTCTAAACTTCTTGAACACCTTGTCTACAAAAGACCCATTACCTGAGCACCAACTTTCTCCTTGACCCCCTCCAGTCTGGTTTTAGAGCTGCCCATTCCACTGAAACAGCCCTTACTAAAGTGTCCAATGACCTCATCAGAGCTAAGTCTCAAGGCAACTTTTCCCTGCTCCTTCTCCTTGAACATTCCTCTGTCTTTGACACTGTTGATCACCCCCTTCTAATACAAATCATGCGCTCCATTGGTATCAGTGACACTGCTCTCTCTTGGTTTGCTTCCTATCTGTCTGATGGCTCCTGAAGTTTCTTTCAATGATAACTCCTCCTCACCCACTCACCTCCCTGTTGGTGTTCCCCAAGGGTCAGTCCTTGGACCGGTTCTCTTTTCTCTGTACATCTCCTCTCTCGGTAGTCTCATATCCTCCTTTGCCATACAGTACCATCTGTATGCTGATGACACTCAAATCTATCTATCCACCCCTGACTTGTCTCCCTCAGTCCTGGATAAGGTCTCACGCTGCCTGTCAGCCATCTCATCATGGATGTCTGACCGATTCCTGAAACTCAACCTGGTTAAAACAGAACTCATCATCATCCCCCTCTCAAATTCCAAATCTCCCCCTGACATTTTCTAACTGTTAACAACACTGTTTTTCGGCCCTCCCCTCAGGCACGTTGTCTTGGTGTCACGTTTAACTCTGCCCTCTCATTTACCCCCCATATTCCGAACATTTCCAGGTCCTGTCACTTTCACCTACGCAATATCTCCAAAATCCGCCCCTACCTGTCCCCTGAGACCACCAAACTCCTTGTACATGCTCTTATCATCTCTCATCTGGAGGGTCCTCTCCTCCTGTATCACTGTCTGTATTAGTCTGTCATTTGCAACCCCTATTTAATGTACAGCACTGCTTAATATGTTGGCGCTATATAAATCCTGTTTATTATTAATAATAATAATAATAATAATAATAAAAGTATATAAAGAAAACCTAGTTAAACAAATTAAACAAAAATAGTTATGTTTGGTCATGTATTAAATGAAAAAAAGATGCAATAACTGCAGTAACCATTGCTTTAACTTGTTTGGTTTCAAGCTTGTTGATCAAGTAATGGTTATGTACAGGTAGTCCACAGGTTACATACAAGATAAGGACTGTAGGTTTGTTCTTAAATTGAATTTGTATGTAAGTCAGAACAGGTACATTTAAAAAGAAAATGCCATTACCGTGTTTCCCCGATTATAAGCCATCCTCATTAAATAAGCCACCCCCGATTTTTGAAAAAATAATTAAAATAAGGCACTCACCCGTAAATAAGACATCGTCCGATATACGATCCTGTGTGTGTCTCCTCCTGGCTGCAGTGCAGAGTCAAACTGAAAGTAAGAAGCCGGCACATGCACCCCCGCAATTCTGAACCAGGAAGCAAGCTGCTGAACAAACAAAGCAAAAAAAAAAAAACTTTATGAAGCCTAGACATTCATTCACTTCTGGAGAAATCTGTGCATGCAAAAAGAAAACAGCTGCAGAGTATGTCTTGGTCATTAAACAGTTACAAGATGTTACAGATCAGCTCAGCTCTTAAGATCATCTACAACCTCAGCTGTGTTTAGCAAAAAAATTCTTTCTGCAAGTTATGCAAACCGCCCCTCCCCCATCAAGCCTCCGTCCTGCACACGAGTGAGCAGGAAAGACTGTTCGTATCTAGAAGTCATCTGTATGTTGGATGTCCTTAACTCGGGGACTACCTGTAGTTAAAAGAAAACAAAAAACATCATTGAATGGCTTAAAAGCCTAAAGTGTGAAAAAGATACATCCTATTTTTGAGTTCTGGTGTTGGAAAGTGGCTGTGTTTGGAAGACTGTTCCAATAGATTTTGATTTAGGCATGATCTAGACATTAGGATTATTTTGACTATTTTGTATTAATTCCCAATTAATATACTTAGATGCTAAATGCAATGTAACTCCTATGCATGTACAGGATTTACATTATCACCCAAAGGGTGAAAAGGATCACATTGTGGGACCCAGAAAAGTCCACAGTGGACATACCAAAAGGGAAACATTTGCTTGTTCAATCCACACAGTACTTTATCAGAGGTTGTTGTCTTTTGGACTTACATCACAAAGTGAATAATAGGGACTGATTAATTAAAGCTCTCTGAGGCAGGAGAGCATACACTTTCCACAGTGAATCCAGCAAACCTGAAATGGATTTCAAAGAAGTAACTTGCTATTTATTTAGCAAATGTTATTAATCCTGGACCAGATCCATTTCAGGTTTGGTGAAATATGCTATATAAATCCTGTTTAATAATAATAATATTAATAATAATAATAATATCAAAGTCTATCCCCTCTTGTGGAGCTTTAATAAATCAGACCCCTAGTACATTTCTATCAGCATTGATGACTATGGAACAAAAATACTTTAAAAATGTTTTTGCCACTAGATGGCTGTATAGGGTTCCTTTTCCTTGTGTCTTGCTTGAATGTTGTATTTTTCCATTAGGTCAGCCACTGAAAGTTATTGTTGAACAAATGTGTGGGAGGGCACTCTAGCTTGCCAATGCAGCTACATCTGAAATTAAAAGGAAAATAAGTTGAAAGAAAAATGTAGGTTGGAAATGCTGTCTCTCTTTTAAAAACGTTATGTATCTCTTTTGAGAAAACTGTAGCAAGGGAAATATTTAAAGAGGGACAAAGGCTATATGTTCTCTCGAGTTACTGGATATGACTATTTCTGTAAAATTGTATGCCTTTTCACGCTTTTATTTGCTTTTGCCATCTGTATACACTGGTTTGAGTTCTGTAATTGTCTGTTTTTATTGGTTGCTAATAAAAAATAAATAAAAAAAAAAAAAAAGAGGGACAAAGGGTACAGTCCCTCCTGTTAAGCCTCATAAATTCATGCAGTCTCCCACGTCTTTCCCTCCTTTACTATTTATAGCCCTTTTGCTTTTGAACAGGCCATGTAAATCTATTCTGTTGACCTGTTATCTTTACTGACTCCTATTGACATGGAAGCAAATATTTATGACTGGGTGGAGCATGGGTAAACAACATGTTTACAATGTTGAAACCAGGAGAGTTGTTAGATTAGACACGTAGGCATGCTGAGGTCATGCTAACCAAGTGAAACAGTAAACAAGAGAAGAATTTTTAATGTGTACTGTATTTATCAGTGACTAAATTCACAATAACCTTGTATTTATAAGTTTAAGTACCATAACAGAAGAAAATTTATTTTACCTTTCCTAAAATTTACAGAATTTACATAAACAATTGTTCCTAACTATTTTAGAAATCTGCTCAGCACTAAGAAGGTTTGCAAAATCCAACAGTGTGCGTGTCATATGCAGATGGCCGATTTATGAACAAAACCTGAGATCACTATAAATAAGCCAAATGCATTATTTTCTAAATACAAAATAAAATGTGAAACTCTGAAAATCAACTTACCCTGTCAATGCTTTACCACAATTATTTCAATTTACCTCTCCACAGAGAGAATAAAATATTTAAGATTTTTTTTTTTAGGTTCCCCCTGGTAAGGAACATACATTTAAAGAAAACTTTCTTCTAACCTTAAGAAAAGATAAACCAAAATGTAAATATTTTTATAAGTAAACCTACTTTTGATTTGTAAAAAAAAAAAAAAAACTAAATTGTACCTAAATTGAATATTCCACCCCATTTATGTTACCTTTTGCAGACTTGGCCTATATCCATACCCCTCTCTTCCTCTGGGTTATGTAAAGCAAATGTTTTAAATTTCCATAAGCCCATAAAGCCTCTTGCATATTCAGTTTAATTCAGATATGGAGTTTTTAGACCCAATTTGCTATCAACAAGCTATATATAAAATAAGGGTACTTGATTGGTGAAAATTCTTTCACCAAGAGTTGTTTAGAACTTAAGCTGCGTACACACGTCAGATTTTTATCGCCCGATAATCGGCATCGGCCAGATATCGCGCGAAAATCTGTCGTTTGTACAGTCGGTGTTGTTCATCATCCGAACGACCGTCCTGGCGGATCCACGGACGATGAACGACGACCGATCCTAATAAAAGGAAAGGGGGAGAGCGTGCAGCAGGGTGCCGCTCCGTAGCTCTCCCCCTCCCCTCTCCATAGAGCAGAACACTGCTGTATGTATAGATCCTTTCCAACGTAAAAAATTGCACGAGTGTACGCGGCTTTAATCAGAAATTAGCCTTGATTTCTGTCCCAGCCTTGCTATTTTAAACAATGCCCACACTTGAATAAAGCATTACCCCTTAACAAACACAACTTTCTTAAGTCATAAATGCAATCAATTGCATTTCTTTAGCTCATTGTAGAGCTCCCCTGATGACACCAGTGACCATAACTGCTTAGGCATGAATTAAAGCCTCTTACTGACATCAGAAGGATGTCAGATAATTGTTGCTGGAAACAATCTTTTGTGATAATTTCCAGTGACAGATGAGCAAACAAATGCTACACACACAGCACTTTTCTGTTCAATGGGATGGCAAGGGGGGAAGGATGATCAAGTGGCACTCTGCTGTGCTTTCCTCCAAATTTAGTGCACAACAGTTGTTCCCGATCCATTATCGGGTAACTGCTGTATTTATGTCAGAATTTTGTCTGAGACAGGCATGACAGTTCATCTCAGGTGGAACTAAATGCATATTAAAAAAAATAAAATAAAATAAAGGGACTATTTGCATACATATTTATTTAGCAAACTCCAGGAATCTGGCTGGTAAAGCAGATCTATCACCTAGACAGCCTAACTATATAAGGTCAAAATTACCTTCTTTTTTTTTGGAGGGGGGGGGGGGTAAAACGCCAAAAGAAAAAGTATAAAAAGCGTTTTACTGGCACAAGTTTTGCCAGTGAATATAACCTGTGTTTGGTACTGAAAAAGGCATTGACTACACAATGTATGATCTTATCACATCCCCACCTTTCCTGCAAAATCAATGCAGACAAAGATTTAGTGAATCCGAAATTCTAATTGAACAGGATTCATTCTATAATGACTTTTAGGCACAAGTGTAAAACAAAATGAATAGTCCTATTGTTCTGGCCTTAATGTCACTGCATCCTGTTTAACAAGGATATGCAGTAACATGATCTACTTGTTTTGCTGCATTCAGAAAGGGAGGGGGTGGAGGAACTAATTCGGAATGCAGCCAGGATGGAATTTTCCAGAGCCTATCTTCAAGGACACAGAATTCTAATGAATAAATTAGGAACATTAAACTGCTGTGCTTTCTGTTTCCTATAGCATGTTAATGTGGTAAAATGTAGGTTGGCAATAGACTTGAAATGACCCTGACCAAGCAGTCTTTGGCTAGGTATACATGTTAGATGATTCTCATACGATTATCACTTAAGGGCTATCGGACAAGAATCTGACGTGTGTACAGCGCTCATCTGACTGCAGAACAAGTGAAGGGAGGAGAGTGCAGCGGGGTGCTCCCTACCCCTCTCCATAGAGCAGAACAGCGCTGTATGTACAGTGCTCGTTCATGCATCTTTCAGTCTTTTGTTGTTGTCCTTTCCAATGACTAGCACTACACAATGCATGAACGAATGCTGTACATACAGCACCGTTCTGCTCTATGCAGAGGGGAGGGGGAGAACCACGGAGCCGCACCCTGCTGCACGCTCCTCTTCACTTGCATTACAATTAATAGTCGTCCATTGTCCATGGATCCACCAGGACGGTCGTATGGACAACTGATACTTTACACACACCAGATTCTTGCCCGATATCAGCCTTGAACCAATTATCGTGAGAGAACCGTTGGACGTGTGTACGTAGCTTAACGCGTGTACGTAGCCTTAGGATAACTCTCAAATTGTTATTATTCACCGTTAAAACAATTTATACTGGGAGCATCTAGTTACTCCTAGGGTACAAACATTAATAGGTTTTTCACTCAATATTAGCATTATTCAGCACATGGTTGATGAGCTTCTGCCACAACATATAGTTAAATCAGTGCAGTATAGCACATATTTGGCCATAAATAACCTGTCAAAACGTCCTACAACAATGGTCTCCCGCAAGCATATGGTGCAACATTACTTCCAATATACAGTGAAATGTTTCAATTGAAATAATTTACATATAGCTGGCATGTTGACATTCCAATACAAACAGAATAGGAGAGACATTCCTCATAGAACCCATTCATACCAGAACTCCATAAATGATCAGTCGTTTGCAAAAATTCTCCCAACCTCATTTACCAATCCACAATTGCAGATCACTAAACAATTGAGTGGGGATGACTCGGTCATTTCCTATAGAGGAGGATGCAGCAAGGTACCTCTTGCTTGCCCTCCTCTGTCCATGGAACTGAACAGTGTTGTCTGTACAGCCTTCATTTGTTCTTGAGTTGCTGTAGACAATACCGAAAGATTATTTTCAGCAACATAAATTTGACATCTGTACGTAGCTTAATTAAATATGGCTACACTTAAACTGAACTTGTAACGTTTACCTGGACATTTTGGTTTTCAGCTGAAAATAAAATGGAAGTGATTTTTTTATTATGATTTATTTACCATATATGAGCACAATGCATTGGTGGAAAAAGCCATACTAAAAATATTACCTCTTATTTATTTAAGGCTTTATTAAAATACAAGTCGAACATACATAAAACATAAACAAATCAGATACACAAAACAAACATGTACACAGCAAACAGACTATATTAAAATTGAAACTGGAAAAAAATGAATATAACTAAATTCTTACACCCCAAAAATAGTCCAATAAATGTATGGCATAATAGGTATAGCGGAGAAGATAGGCCTTAGTTCGGGACAGGAGGATCCAGATCCTGATATTCTTTTAAATTGGAAAATGCATGTACTGGAGAAGACAATTACATTTTCTAACAAAATTTCATGTTCAAGCAATATTTCTTTAAAAAGAAATTTTAATGTAAACAACGACCACTGTTTGCCTGAAATTAAATCCATCAATTACATTTTCCCTTCAACAGATACAGAAATGCAAACATTACTTCTCCCCCTCCCCCTTTACTGATTTTCACTGTACAAACTCTTGTGCTGTGTCTAGGCCAGTACAGAAATAGCTATGACGTCCTTTCCACAGTTGCTCACACAGGCTCAAGGTTTCACAGCTGTGTGAGTAATAATGTTTTACACAAAAGGTTTGAGTAGTTTACTGAGCTAACTACCCTGTTTTCCGAAAATAATACCTACCCTGAAAATAAGAAGTTCAAGGACTTCAAGATGTAATTCAGGGTTTGGAGGGTTATGCTGATGTTCCAGAATGTGATGACATGACTATATTTTAATAAATGTTGATTTTTTGTTTAAGAATAAATGTTGATTGTTGTTCATGAAAAAATAGGACATCCTCTAAAAATAAGCCCTAGTGCATTTTATTTGGAGCAAAAATTAATATAAGGTACTGTCTTATTTTTGGGGAAACAGTGTATTTGCCTGTATGTTTACATCTGAAAGATAAGCCACATATGCCCATTAAAGGAAAGATGGACACCATCTCCTAGATTGTAAACTCTTCGGGGCAGGGTTCTCTCCTCCTCCTATGTCACTGTCCTTATCTGTCTGTCATTTGCAATCCGTATTGAATGTACAGCACTGCGTAATATGTTGGTGCTATATAAATCCTGTTCATTATTATTATTATTATTTATTATAATAATAATATTAATAATAATAATAATAATAATACCAGTGTTGTTGGTTTCCAAAGTGAAAAAAAAACACTTGCACAAGAAAACTTATGAAACATAACTTAAGAGAAAGAGTCCGAACCAAAACTAAGAAGGAAAATAGGACAGCGTAAGACCAACTGGACTAAGTGTGCAAAGAGATCATTGCTGTCTATAGCTGTCCAACTATATAGGTAAGTGTTGTTTTGTATTGTTTTTGTTTTAATAACTGATAGTTCCACTTTAAGCTTGTCCAAAAATCTGAACCAAGTAACCTGAAATCGTAATTCATAAACATAAGCATATATACACTTTGCACAGCCTCTAAATGTGTCTGCGGCTTGCATTCATGTCTTGACATGATCTACTTGTTTTCGCTGCAGTTTGTAAAGTAGAAGGGAGGAACTGCAGTCAGAATGGAATTTTCCAGTGACTTAGTTCTTGAAAACTGTCCTACACAGCCAAGTCTAAATTCCAAAGACACTTTTCCAATTCAGGTAAATAAACAGAGCTGCTAAATGTTTTTTAGGCTTTATAAAAAGGTTTTTCATATGACTGGAAGCTGGTTTAAACATTTAAAATAGAATCAGTGGTGTAAATATTTCTACACCCAAAATTAAATATGTTATATGTCCTTAATCAGTCCAAAGATGTAGTAGTTCCATTAATTCCTATTTCTAAAACATTTTTTCTTGTATTTCCACCAATAATGTAAATAGCACACATCCTGTCCTAGGGTAGATACAGTTACATGCTCCCTTGTATCCATAGGGGAAGCCATTATAGCCACCCTGGACAACTACAAATGTGTCTTCTGTGGGGAGCAGGGTAATAATGGTATACCAAATTATGACCTTTTATAAACCAATCTTATCACCAAAGATGGCCACTAAAGATGAGTACAGATGCTCACCATCCAGACATTTGTATGAAACCTATGGGCTAGTAAGTTGCAATAATTTAACTTTTGTTTTTGACATTAGATATCCTTCAATATTGGCATCTGTAATAAGGGACCGTAAAGAATATTACTGCTAATTACAATAAATATGGACAAACAATATCTGTTAGGAAACCATGAGTCAGAACCTTTGACAATGTATTTTTCACCTTTTATCTATTATATGTGGACAATATATCCCCATCAGTCCTTGTGAATTATTGTGTCATAGACTTATCTGTTGAAATAGCAATCAGGACAAAATAAATCAAAAAACCCCATCTGGCCAGATTTCCTTTAATGGTATCTTTCTGAAGGTGGCTACAAACAACAAAGGGGCATTGGTTGTGAGGATGATTTCATAATCCTCAAGCATCTGTTCTGACTTCCATTTCTGTTTAGCCTAAAGATCAGTGTTTCTCAACCAGAGTTCCATGGAACCCAATGGTTCCTCCAGGGGTAGGTAATGGAACGAGTAAATTGCCTCTTGGGTCTGTTTAACTGATACCAATGTTTGTTTTTTTTAATAACTGAAAGGGTGACATTCTTCTCTTTAACTAGCAATGTAAGAGCCATTCTTCTCACTGACCACCACATTACCATACTTTGAGCTGTTGATATGGTAATTATAGCAGGGGTTCTATGAGACTTGAAAGGTATTTCAAGTGTTCCCCCATGTTCAAAAGGTTGAGAAAACGGGTACTATAGATCATTGCAAAGAAGGTACCTCTAATAATGGCCCACCAGAGGAAAGATAATTACAATTCGATGAAAATGTTAACCTGCTTGACAACTATTTTCCCTAGTGTCTAAGAAAGTCCTATAGATATTAGATTATTATTATTATTATTATTATTATTATTAACTAGTATTTTTATAGTGCTGACATATTAGGCGTTGCTTTACAAAGTCTATACTTTTGCCCTTAAAGGGGATAACAATTTAATGTCCCTATCATAGTCCTATAACACAAAAACCAAAAAAACTATTTTACAGGGAAAGCAATTATCCTAACTGCATGTTTTTGGGAAATGACCAAAAACTGTAAAACATTTGGCAAAGGGCTTTGCCAAATGTTCGCCCTGAGAGTAATCAGGTTGTGTCAGACCAATCAAATACCTAATATCTATGTTGTTAGCAGGCTGATTAGGCTTCACCATAATTTCACCATCCTCCAGCATTTTTCTGCATCTGTATTCCATTGACGGGAATGTCTGGGCAAGTATTTTCATAAACTGAGATTGACAGATTTTTAACAGCAGTTGACCAGGATGACACCAGCTTGGATCTACTGACTAGCAATAGAGACCCCTAAACACTAACAGACTGCAGCATGCCAACATGCTAATTTACATTAACCTGTCGAAGGAGACAATTGGCATTTATATTATTAATAATTTATTATTAATATTAATAATAATAATAATGTTCTATCTGGTCAAGCACCCATTGACCAGTGTAAAGTCACCTTTAGACTCCATGATCAATAATTGGTTAACCATTTTTTTATGGGAAAGATTATATTGAACCAGTGCCTACCAGTTGATAAATGGTTCCCAGTGTGATTTTTTTTTTCTGGCAACTTGTTTTCCTAGCCCATGTATTCCTACATTGTGTAAGTAAAGTACCATTGCCCAAAAGGCGACAACATTTTCAGCCGCTAAGCCAACCTGACTTTTTACCACCGCTGATACAAACCCCAACCTACCCAGCCAAGGAGGAGCTGCTCAGTGACAAGGGCACCCTGTACTCTGAATCCTCATCTGGCACCAAACATTGAATACATAAGTGCTAGAAGTAATTATATGCTAAAATTCTGTAATTCAGTAATGTGATTGGTCTGGAGGATTGGTAGCAGCCCGCTAATAAGGCTGGAGTATAGAGTCCTCTGCATCCACATGTGCCGAACCTCCCAAAAGCCAACTCTGTATTGCTTGCACCGTGATAGCATATGTATTTCAACCTGATTAAACCTAGCCAAATGTCCTTTGTAGCCTAATGATAACTGCATATGTTGATCAGGCTGTGAAGTGACAGACACAAAGAACAGACCTCTATTGCTAGATACTCAGCTGTGATGACCCCCAGTGATCCCCGGCCATTGTGCAGAAAAGAACCGTCTAACTGATAGCTTTGCACTGCAGATGAAATTGAGAGAGATTGGTTATACATAGAATGGCTTCCATCCACCAAGAAGAAAAGGGTCAAATCTAGACACCAGGACCAGCAGTACAGCAGTGGTGATTGTGGCGGTTGAAGGGGGGCACATTCCTCATCATTTGTCACTCTCTATGGTTATCTGAAGCTAATGTCACCCACACATAGAGAGCTGCGTGTACAATCATACCACATTGAGCAGATTATGTAACTAGTCTGCAATGTTCATAAGGGAATGTCATGTACAGCGTGATTTACTGAATCATAACTGCATTGGTACTTTTGTTCAGTGGAAAGTAAACTCTGCCCACCACAATCTTACTGCAGTATCAGAAAATGCGCAGTGCAGTACTTCCAGATCTTTCTGGTAAAGGCGTGTTTACAATGAAATTTTCAGCTCAAAACTTTTCTGTTTTTTTTTTTCTATATATAAACTGCTGATAGTACACTTTATTTGATCCAACCTACCACCCTTGTTGAAGGAAAGCTTCTTCAACCATTTTTTGTATAAGATAGAAAATATTTATCTTGTAAACAAGCTAGGAAAATATAAGATGTTTGTAACTGTTTTCACAACCTCATATTTTTGAAAGTATTAGAAAAATCCGTGAATATTTGGCAACAGCTGTGTAAAAAAAGATTTCTAACTGAACCCCATAGTATTAAAACAAAAATATCTGTTAGGTCTCTATTTCACTCTTTCCTTTACCCACCTCACTATTATAACAAAATAAATGTTTTTTTTAGGAAATACGTTTATTTGCTTGCGCTGATATTTCATTTCAGAACGCTCTAGAAAATTCTCCTTGCATAATTATTTGATGAACAGCCTTTAAAACCAGTTCAGACCGGTCTCAGCCAGATTTTTACTGCAGTGAATATCCATCCGCCTTTTTGTTTTTGACTCGAAAAGAATTGATGTGTTCCTCCGCGGTATGCGTTTTTTTTTTAAGGATTCTTCCGCGAGATTACGAAAGTGTGGAAATAGTGCATTTTATTTCAACGTCCATAAACTGTAACTGTCCTCATAATCAGAAAACCATCATAACGAGCTACCAGCATCTTTAATGTTTTTTTTTTTTTTTGTTTTTGTTTTTTTTACGAGACCGGTAAAATTGGAAAAAAAAAGGAAAGGAATTGGGAGCATGCGCAGAAATACGTTCCCCTTACTCGAACATTCCGCTGTCTTCTAATTTCATTTAAGCTATAAAAGTATAATATGATAAACATTTTTGCATTTTGATCGAACATGTACACAACAGACATAAACTTTTAGCGCAAATAGCACTTGGTAAACCGACATAAGTCGCTTTAGGAGAGGGACTATTTTTCAACTAGTTTGGCGGAATGATATATAAACTATGAAGTCACTAGCGGTCTATAAAAGTGACGGTAGGAGACGCCTTGAGGCATTCTTCGGGTGGAAGATGGGGGAAGAGAGCAGAAGGGAGAAGAAGCGGAATGTCCGGGCGCTGCAGCAGACTAGACACCCAGCGGAACCACCCTGATTTGGATGGTATGTATGTGTTCTTAGCAGTGGTGGTGAGTATGGGCGTGGGCTGTACTATATATAAGGCAGAAATTACTATTTTTTTTATAGCAATAGTGACTGTAACTTTATATCTGCTGAATGAACAATATTAAGTGGTGGGGAACCGTAACTTTCTTTATTTCTAAATGTTAAATGATTCTGTATCTGGTATTTATAATTGAGTGGGAATTGTTTTTTAGGGGGGGAGGCTATGTATTATAATTATATATAGGGCGTTACATATTTGTGTGGTCATTTTATGATCCTTAGGACCGCTCACAAGAACGAGGTGACCTCGAGCCATACAGAAAGGTGTTCAACCTAGGCAAATGACGATTCCGAGATCCATGTGTTCCGTGCCATAACTGAGGAGCAATGATAAGACAAGCAGGTGTATTCGTTTTGCTTTAATCGTGCAGGGAGTGTCAGATTGTGACGTCACTGCGGTCTTATGACCGCGTGATCCGTAATATAAATTTCTCCAGCAGGTGGCAATGAGTGCGTGATCAGTACAGGGATGGTCCGCTGGTGTTACTGTACTCGGTGTAGTATGTAGCCACTAGATGGCAGTGTGTATGTACCATTGTGTAGGGTACAATGTACCCTATGTGCTGAAGTTTGTCTGCGTGTCGCCTCTAGGTGGCAGTGTATGAATGTAGTTCTGTAACTGGGAAAAAAACTTAGGGAATAATTGGAGGGGGTGGGGGACTGGGAGGGAATTGAGTTGTCTCTAATTTTATTTTCCAGGTCTAAATCATCCTAATTGAAGCACTGAACTGAGTAGGCATCATCATCTTAACATAAACAATGAAGGTCCATTTAAAGAAGGTTTATACAGACATCTGAAGGGTATTTGATATCAGTAATGGCTTAGGTATATTTGGGGACAGTTTAGCTTAGTTATGGCCCTAGCTGTAAAGGGAGGTGGTGAATAATATAAAAGTAAATGTCCCTTATGGTCCTAATGTGGGTAGTATGTAGATAGATGGGTGTAGGTGGTAAGGCAGTTGTATCTGGGTGGGGCGGGGCTATAAATGGCTATTTTTAGATTCTTTTCAGACAACACCCAAGTAGAAGCAGTTCCGTGTATTTCTGCCAAGGAGAACAGTGGATCCTTACATGATGCTTCCCTTAGCCTGAGGTGTACGGCTGGGCTCAGTCTTCCTGTAGGACTTTGAGTCCCTCCCTTTTGAGCCAGAGATCTGCCTACATGTGCCTGGTGTATTCTGCATTCCAAAATCCCATTACTGCTGTCCTGTCAGTGGAAGGACTCCTTGGTTCCTGCTGTTCATCAACACATCCCCTGGGGTGGGACCCCTAATAAAGATCTTCATCTAGTGCCATCCCTATCTTCATTTGCCTTATCCTATTAAGGAGCCCCAAGTCTTCAGAACGTTATCTTACACAGTATGAAGATTATCAACCCCCTTTTTAAGAACATTAAAGATATGATCGTTTTAAGCCCCCAAATTAAGAACATTATGAGCCATTCCTCATTTAATGGCCAAGTAAATTGCTATCCCTACATTTTATGGACGTAAAGTTATAGCTAAAAAGTTACAATGGATGCCCCAATGAAAGTTCCTCTATTCTCGTAATGCAATGGAAGCTTATAGAAGATGGCTGAGAATGTTCATGTAATTGTATTGATATTTGCTACAAGTAACTATTGGTGTGTGTATTTGCTGTAAATTTGATATTCTGAGCATTCATGCCTTTAGTGTGTGCCAAATGAGCCACACTTGTTTTTGTATGTATTGTTGCAGATTTTAGTCTTGCATTTATTTTTGTGATGCCAGACAGCTTTGTCTTAATTTTAGGCCTCCTTTATGAGGCCAAGTAGTGGTGTCTGTGTTTTATTTATTGGCTCTTTAAATTGTGTCTCAATAGTTTCTAAACTAACCATGAAGGTACATTTGCTGAATAAGGTATTAAATGATATAATGACAAATATAAACATAGCATCACTTTAACAAAACAAGGATGAGAATGAAGTGTCGTCCTGACACCCAAGCTTCACTCAGCTGAGGATTCCCAAAGGAACAAGCTGGAACTTCCAATAAATATAAATACATTAAAGGGGAAATAATACCTTAAAATATAAATTCCTAATTAGTCTATGTTCCTGAGTAACTACTGCTTATAAATGGGGTAAACGTTAAAGATGCGCAAAATCCAGCGGCAGTTTCTTCAGAACGAAAAGGGATACTAAAAAAAAAAAAAAATCAGACTGGGGGCTAGTTGTAAAAGTCATAATAAAAGTTTATCAGTTTATACCTTGTTCACCAAGCATGGCCATCGGATGATTCAGCACAAATTAAACGGCATAACAAGCACCTAATCAATAAACCAGCTATAGTGCTAAAAACAAAAAAAAGGTTAAAAATTGATGTGCACATTGATGTGTGTGTGCTAAAACTGATTCTTTGGCTTTGCTGAGCCTTTAATATATATAACATTTATGCACATGGCCTCTATGTCATGAATTAGCAGGAGCTGTCAAACCATTCTATTCTAAAATGCCTTCACTGGAAATTGTGAAACTTTCTAAACCTAATTATGGAATAGAATTTCCTTTACCTTTCTAATACCTGGTCACATTGCTAGCTGTGCCTTTTTTTTCTGTGTGCTAATTGGCATCAAGTGTTTCAGAATCTAAAAAGTGGACGTTTTTAAACTGTCTTATATCTGCAGAGTAATAAAAACAGGTAAAAATGTAAACCTCAATCAATCACCTTTTGGACATTATATTTAAATAAAATAAGAATTATTGGTTCAAATATAGTCTGCTGTGATTTGAGTCCTTATAACCCTTTGTCCCATTAGCTTTGCAATTGGATAAAAAGTGGTAAGTGATCCATTTGTTAAATGATGCTTCTTTAATTGGAGAAGTGCTGGGTAATGGAGGCAAAGCTTGGAAGACATTCTTGTTCTACCTTTTGAGTATGCATGGTGGGATTGTGTAAAAACCTCACACAGGTATCTCCTACTACTGTGTGTTTACTGGCTCTGCATATGGATTAATAGAGATGAAAACTGCCGACATGAGCATTTATACTCCTTTACTATCATGGGTTTAGGATAAGTATTTGTATTAACATATTTCAGTGATTGCATACTTGTTTGACTCAATGTGCATGGCATACAGTATTTCATTAATGTGTAAGTTCGGTTATAAAAGGTAATTTTTGCCAGTCAATACCAGGTTTAAGTTAGTTGGCACAAGTAGTTCAATGTTATAATCATATTTGCTAAAAGGTCACATTGTGAACTATTTTTCATTTGTCACGAAAGTGCTATAGTAGCAGTCATCTTGAATCAAAATCAATATTTTTGAGAAAATCGAGGAAACAAGCTTTTCCTCAAGTCTCCTGCTGCTGTAACCAATTTTATTTTGAGGTGGAATTGGTTGTAAGCTCTTCGAGGCAGGGTCCTCTCCTCCTGTGTCACCATCTGTATTAGTCTGCCATTAGCAACTCCTATTTAATGTACAGGGCTGTGTAAAATATGTTCGTGCTATAAAAATTTAATAATGGATTAATGTAGGAGCTTTATTGTACCTCTGAGAATTCTTCTGTACTACAGTAGCAATCATATCAAGTAATATTGTATGTCCTTAACCTGGTGTACTGAGTTGGGGGGGGTTTAAACTTAAAACCTTGTTTCTATGTATATGTGTGTAGTAAGTTCAAAAGAAGTTTCTCCAGATTTTTTTTTAGCCAGATGCGGTGAAACTGTTCGGCTGGTCAGTGAACAGGGCAACATGGCAAACTTGGCTGTCCCAGTAATGTGCTATCATTCCAGGGGTGGATTTTCCACAGCAAAAGTGGTAACTGGAATTGCCAGGGAGTTATACTCTTACCTGGTTCCCATGTTCCAGCGACGTCCTTCAGCAATGCCCGGCCTCTTCTTCCCCTGGTGATGGCCGGCATCTGCATCCCTGGCATGTGAGCATTGGGAATGCGAGGCCAGAGGAAGAGGATGCCTGCTATCTGTGACCTAAATGAAGTGCTGCAAATTTCAGTTGGGGGGGAAGTTGAAAAAGTGAGCATCTAAAAAAGAATTGGCTTCTCCAGTAAAGTTAACATTTATAAACTTTGCAGGGATAAAAATGTAGACATTTTTTTTTATTTTGATGAGTGGACTATTTTTTGTTTACCAACACATTTATTTGTATCATTATATATGTATTGGGGAACCAAGGTTACTAATTCAAGCAGTTTTCTTCTAGTTGTGATATACAGTTTATTCAAGCCTGAAACCAGATATCGGTGTTAGCAGAAGAATGTATTAAAGTGGTAATTTTTTATATAAACTTCAAAAAGTTTCAAAAAAAGTAAATAGAATGGCAGATCATTTCATAAAGTACAATATCAAATGATTTGTAAATATTGTGTTGTCTCAGAAGTACCAGAAGCCTACTAAATAAAAAGGATAAATGGCTACATTTTTCTTCACTAAGGGCCATGTACAACAGCAAAATTGTGCTTTAAACATAAGTGAAATTTGTATAGAGAAAAACATGTCTGTTACAGAACTAAACTTCTCAAACACTTGAGTGCTATTGAGAATTTGCAATGTCCTTGTTGTTTGGGATTCACTTTGTGTAGTCGTGGACATTGTGCTTGGGTTTCTTATGACAAACGTTGGAGGATTATGTGGAATTAAAAACAAATGCCCTAGTATTTTAGTAGGTTACAGTAATGTGAATGTATTTTGAGAAATGTTAAATATATTGCCAGGCAAATAATAATGTAGTGTTTTATTAGGTATAAAAAGTTTGATATACATCACCATAAATTGAATAAAACCTCACATTTTATAACTTAATAAATTAAATGGTTAAATAAAAAAAGGTTAGTTTTGCTTAGTTTGTTAGAAGTTTGTTGTTGTTAGAATCCCTTTTATTGCTATACAGCATTTGCTACAGCCATATGACATTTCTGCCACCAATGTGGGATACAAAACTTGTGCATTCATGCTGGCCCTGCCAGTGTCATCTTCCCTTTCTCAGTCCAGGGTCTTGAATTTCACATTGGGAAAGCACTTAAGTTTAGTGTATTGTGATTTGGTAAGAGAATATGGCAGCTCACATTACTGACTTCCCTTTCTGAATATAGCAGTTGCCTGGCTGTTCTCTTTCTGATGGCATTAATATTTTTAGGAACCTTACCCTGGAGCAGTATGCATCATGACTTCTGGCTTTGTATTCTACATGCTTGTTCTAGTTAAAAACTTTGACAGCCAGAAAGCTTTCCCCCCTCCCCCTAAACACTAGTACTGGGTTTCTAATTAGCATATGTTTTACTATATCGATTTGTCTGTTAATCCTATTCACATCCTGTTGTAGAAAGAATTGTAGCTGATAGAGGCTGTAACCTTTCCCACTCAACTGGATTTGCATGACAGATGTGTTGGGAACCTGTGACAGGCAGCACAGTCCTCTGAAATAGCGTAATATTAATAATTTATCTGCTCTACGGTGTGTTCTTTGGGAATTATATTAGTTTAAAGCAGAACTAAACCTTATAAATACAAATAATTGTGATCAGACCAGTCATTTATTGAAGAAAGGAGGGATAATGTCCTTTCTTCAATAAACCTTTACCTGTCCTTTCTCTCACAAGAGCTGTAATCTTTACCTGGTTTTCTTCTGGTAGTGGGATTTTTAGCCATCTTGGTTGGCCAGGCTATAATGAAAATTCCTGCACATGTGTACTGGTTTTTATTTCTGGCAGCCCCAAGGGGCGCTGGGATATCCAGCATATTCTGTGATCCTACACAAGCTGTACATGCCCAAATTGATACCCAGCTTCAAAATGAAATAAAAAAGAAATATTTTATTGAATAAGGGATATCTCTTGTTTTTCTACAGTAAACGTGTACCTGCAGTAAAAATGTACCTGCTCAAAAATTTTAATTGTAGAATTATAGTTCTACTTTAAAGCAACATAAGGAAACGGTTTACCTATTTGTGTCTGAGACATGAAAGTTTGAAAAACTGCATGGTAAAATATTAAAGCAGGCAACGCTCTATATGGGAAATTGTGTAGCTGAATGCACTTATTAGATGGCAGTGTCCTGGCATTTTTTACTCATCTATATTATAAGCGGTAACTCTGCAAAGGTGGTCAATTTACAAAACATCTCTCATGCTGCATCATAAGGTAGATGGAAAGGGACTTTCTCGGAGCACAACTCTACAGGCTGCTTTCTTTCAAATATAAATGTGTATACGATACTAAACAAAATAAAAATCCAGGTTACAGTCAGTTTGTAAAAAAAAGAGGTTAATGATGGTAATTTGTCCTGCTTGTTAGAAATGTGTAAATCTTGGTAATCGGTACAAGTGCTCTTTAAAACAAAGTACAATATATATGGCATCTGCTTCAAGTCCTTTTCTACCAACATACATGGCAAATGTGTCAAAATAATGAGTAAAATAGGTCAAAAACTTATTTAATGTATAGTCCCAAGTTTGTATTGATTGAATGGATTATATGAAACCTTCATCAACCTATTATAGTTCTGTTGATAAAACAAGGTATTCATGGGTTATATTCAGTTGCATATATGGGATGATGGGATAATATGTGTATATTTAGAGACCAAGTGGGGAAGGGCAAATCACTTTGGGAGATTTTTTTAAACTTACTGTTGTGTTTTTGGGACACACTTCAAAATATAAACTGTCAGTAATTTTTCTTGCTGTATATGAAACTACTAACATTTTTAATGTACAGCGCTGCGTAATATGTTGGCGCTATATAAATCCTGTTTAATAATAATTAATAATAATAATAATTTTTGAGGTTTTTATAATTTTGTGCCATTGAATATACCAAATTAAAAAATTGACTTTACATACACTTTAGCATAATTGCATGTGATTGTGGCTGCAACACATACAAACCTATCTGCAAGCCATATATACAATCTATTAAAATGTGCTGAGGGAAATGATCGAACATATTTGGCATTAAAAAGGCATCCTTGAATTTCATTCGGCTTGCCCCCATTAAGCAAATGTTGAACATATGATTTGATGTTGTGTATATGCAGTCCTAGTGCTTACAAGCTGAAAATACAGTTAGTAGTCAGGGGCATGAGTTTTACTTCTCTTGCTAGTCAGGAAGGTTTTTGTATTTTCTTTCAGGTGAATTTGCTTAGGTTTATTGTACTTGGACCACCCAATTGTACTAACTTTAGTCATTCTAAACCTACACTGCACTGTAGATTATATATTCTTGCATACCATATAGCGGAGTGTAGGTAAAGGCATGGGTAAAAAGTGGTAATGGTCGATTGACCTTCATAAATTTTTTTTTTTTTTTTTTATGTGCTGATGGGACAAAATGTCCTAAAGGGTTACCTTTGGTTGTATCATGATGGTCCAATGCTTGTTTTGCAATTTGCACTATTGTGAAATTTTTAGAGTGTCGTGTAGCTGCAAAAACATTTTTAAAATACATTTAACCAAGATATATAACCAACATACATTTTACAAGTAAATCAAAATTCTCATACTTGTCATGAAGAGGTTAGGCATCTGATCATTTGTTTGTAATTTAACAGAACATTAGACAACTGAATATATGACTTTATTTATGAATATATTATTATATTGTAAAAAGGTCCCAGATTTA
Source organism: Pyxicephalus adspersus (assembly GCF_032062135.1). Lineage (NCBI taxonomy): Eukaryota > Metazoa > Chordata > Amphibia > Anura > Pyxicephalidae > Pyxicephalus > Pyxicephalus adspersus. The sequence goes on along the minus strand of NC_092866.1, from coordinate 39,635,417 downwards.
AAAGGGCCACTGCAATATGGAAGACCTTATTTGAATCCAGTTCTTACAGTAACCAGCCTTCTGTTTAATCATTACTGAGAAAGTATAAAATCAGGCGGCTTCCACAACCTACAATAAGAAGCTGAAACAGTATCTATCTGTTGGTAAGGAAAAGGATAACGTTCTTTAGCAAACAAAATATTTGTCAAGAATTCCTGTGCAATTTCTACTTTTTAGTTTATTAGGAAAACTGAAGTTTTTGAATGTCCACAATATGTGCTTTCCCCCAACCTCCAGGCTCCTCTATTCATTTCTGAATTGATCTGTTTAGGTTCCCAAGTGAGACCTACATTGAAAAATCCCAGACTAAAGGCATGTTGTAGCAATTATTTAGTATGGCAGTAATCCCAAAATAGTTTGACTTTTTTTTTTAATACAATTCATTAAGATTGACCTGAGAAAAGTGAGAATAAGCAAACAAATTCAGTTAAAGGTAAGCACACCTTATCACAGGTGATAGGTAAGCACAGGTTTATCTGAGCTAACTTGGATCATAATGGAGTGTCCTAAGCCTTCTGCAGCTCAGGGCTGAAACATTGTGCATCTTAAACTTTTGGCCCCATTTTTTTGCCAGCTAAAAAAAAATTCAGCCTCTTGCATAAAATGTATCCAGTTATTAGTATATTAATAATAAAAACCTGTTATAAGCATGTAGGCCCTATACCTCACAGATGGTTGCTCGTTAAGGCTTTAGGATAAGAAAATTCTGTCATATAATTAAAATGTAGTGATTGATACCCTGAATGGTCTAAGGATATTAGTAGTGTACCCCAGAATGTTGTGTGTTGGGACCTTTTTACTTTTTGACACTTATGAATGATAGTTTTGAAATAAAAGTACCATTTCTGTGTTTGATATCCTCAAGCTTTTTAATAGAACAGCTTCTGTATTAGATCTCTATAACTTGCAGTTGGAAATGTAAAGTAATGCATCTAAAGGCTAAAAACATCCATCATAAGTCGTTCTTAGGAATTTCAACTAGGGAAGTTATTAAACATCCTGGTGTTCAGATAGATCAGATTCAATAAAATAATGCAATGCCATGCTACAGTATAAGCAAGAAAAATACTTTCTTGTTTTGAAAGTGGTACAGGCTTGAGACATTTTATGCCCTTGTACAAAGAATTGGTCAGACCTTATCAATTTTGGAATAATCAGCCCAGTCTTGGGCAGCAGTTAACAAAAATGATGTGGTACTGGACAGGGTGCCCAGAAGGGCAATCTGCAAAAGAGGCATTAGGTTCAACTATGAATTGTTATTGGCTAAATAATGTATTCTCCTTTAGAAAAGATTGGGTGGGCAGTAGTGCATATTATGTTGTGATATAGCGTAATATTAGGTTTAGTTCACATTATCAGGAAAATATAGTTGCATTTACCATTCTGGAGCGCCTACTGAATATGGTAACAGTGGCTGCAAAGTGTGTGTATGTTGCCCCCCTTCTCTCTTGGCACATTTTTAACCGTTAGTGGTCTCTATGTGTTTACTAAAGGGAATTTATCAAAGTTTCAGAAAAATTTAAATTAATACAATGTAAACAAGCACATAAAAACTAAAATGGCATAATCCACATTGTTAGACTTTGACCTTTCCAAAACCAGGGTAAGATTCAGTTTTTCCTAATTTTCATCCCACTTTAGTTCAGTTGTGACATAGGGATATATGCCAAAACCTTGCAAAACACCTCGGGCAGGGGATAACCGATCTTAATAAAATCTAAACTTGGGTCCTAAGAGCAGGAAGATGCCAGATGGAACTAGGAGTATGTTCAATTTCATAAGATAAGAACTTTACAGGAGCCACCATGGTGTTGCTAGTCTCAGATGTAAAAAAGCATTTGATGAAACATTAGGAATACCTATTCTGTGGTCTTGCAATGTATTGCTCTAGGGGATCCATTTTGAAACTATTACAGCTCTGTATACTATGCTTTCTGCGCAAGTCTTTAGCTGGGCTATCATACTGACTAAGCATTTTCCCTCAACAAACTGCACAAGAAGAAGGTGTCCTCATGCCTTTGATGTGTCCTGCCTATAGAACATATAAGTAACGCTGATATTTTAGGGTATCTTGATCTTACTACTCTCATTATTTACAGGGGGGGGGGGGGGGGAGAGAGTTCGAGGGATTTTAGGGCACCCTAATTAAAAATATAAATTGGTATTAAACAACATGATTTTTCCAAATTTACTTTAAAACAATTACTTTTTAACACTGGTACATTGTGATGTAATTGCTTTCATAAGAAACCCATTTGCTCTACAAATAGAAAAATATAAGGCAAAGTCTGAGCTCTTTGGTAAAGGCCTTTTCTCTCTGTTACTTACTAAATAAAGAATTGCTACTGCTTTACAGGTGGAGACCATTACATGCTATAATCATGAAATTAACATCCCCATATAGCTTGGTATAAATCATTAACTATATACCTTAGCACAAGTGGAAGTGAAGATTCTATACCACAGATGTCATGGTTGGTTGGTTGCTTTGGTGAGTGGTGACTTTCAAAATGTTACTCCCTAGGTTAATGGTATGGGTATGGTCCAGAATTGTCTACTAGTTTTAGCCACGTAATATAGTTGATAAATATGTATGTTACTTCCAGAGACCCGGAATGAATTCTGGCATAGGATATCTAGAATCCAAGGGATTACTATAAGGTAGTGATTTAGAGCCCATTGATTTACTGGTTTAGACTTTTGCAGAAAAAAGTTAAATTTTGATTGATCATAACTTCTCCAAACTTAATTTGGTGTCATTACTTTTTGTGGATTTCTTTAAAGCATGCATTGCCTTCCTCTGAGCAGCCTACATTTTAGGCATCCCTCTGGTTAGGAGATTTAATCCCTATTCTTAATGTGGTAGATTATTCCAGACACCCTAAAACACGATACAAAAGGAAATTGTATCTTTCCTGTAAACCTCCTCCCCAAAGCTACATTCCATCTAGAGCATGTTTTCTTTACAATAATTTATGCATGAAATCAAAAGGAAATATATTGTCAGACTTCATGACAAGGCACATTTCATAAAATTAGAGCTGGAACTGAGCTCAAATGAGTAATTGAAAAGGCAATTAGGATATCCCCCCTCCCCCCTCCGTAATTTACTAAATGTGCAAATATTTGGTAAACTTCCTTAAAAAAATGTAAGGTGCTAAAGGATTACCTATGTAACTTTTACATACAATCCTACAGTCTCCTCTAATTGTTGGTGGCTGTGGCCAGGCTAGTACCCCATACTATGTATTTTGGTGTGGAAGTCTCACTAGAATAGGATGGGGGCCGTGTGATAGGTAGAATTCGGTGACCTTTGCTGCTTTATCTTTACTTTTATTTAGGTAGAGATATGTCTCTATGTATCCTATCCTTTGGGATTTGGAATTTACTTGCTAATTTCCAAGGTTTGGATTTTTAAAAAACATGTTTTTTTATGCCCAATTTTGTCTGACCAGGTTATATTATAACCTTTTTGCTCAGTCTTGTGTTCCCTACTTACCCCATCATAGGATAGTTAGCTTTTTCCAGGGGTTTATGATTTTAAAAAAAAAATAAATAAAACGATTTCCTGTTGTATTCAGAAATAAAAATGTGTCATCCTTCTTTTTATTCTTGCACCATTATACTTCTATCCCAATATGTCTTCTACCTCTTCCTTCTACTTCATCCTTATTTTTTACTGCTTGACCGCCCCCTTCTCTGTTCCTTTTGAACTCAATGTAGGTAAAGTCATAGCAATGTCTGAGGTCTATTAGGGGTTCAAAACAAAAAGTATGGAAGCCAGGAAGCTATAAATGTATTTGAGGCTATAGATTTGTTTCTCACAAAAAAAAAAAAAAATTTGCTACAGGGGTTTATGTATATGTGCTGCATTTGAATTACAAAGTCCTATATCTCAAGGTTCAAATTTCTGTTCTTATAAATTTGATCATATGGAATACAATGTATTGACAAGGAATCCCTTCTAAACGATCCAGTGACAAAATCTGTAGGTTACATTTAGACATTCTGGGTTTAGCATTATAATTGTGTGACCTTGAACATTCAATCATCATCATACACTTATTTTTCATTTTTTATTAAGAGAACAAAATGAGTAAATTAGCAATTTAAGTATTGATACTTCTTTGAAAGTCTTCCTGTATAATATAACATGCTTTAAATCTATAGTGGAAACCATGTTCATTCTTCACTGGCATAATACTAGATCACATAGGGTTACATATGTTCATTTTGTACTTCTTACCTGTAGTTTGCCATCTTGCAGGCTTTGAATTTAAGCTTCTAAAAAGGTTTCTCTGTCCTTACTTGGGATTTATAAAATTATAAACTTCAGCAATTTTTCAATAGTGGTATTCTTTTACAGACTTCAGGCTTACTGGGGCATACAAGTCTCCATATTCTATGTTTATTAGTATTGACCTATATTTTGATGATTAGCTTTAGAGTATATTTAATAATTCATATTGTCCCCTCTCTTTAGCCGTACCCTTAAACAATTGATCCCTACAAATACCTGCTACTCTATTCTCTCTAAAGAATTTTTATGTAGATGAAGGCTGCTTTTTAATTCTTCATAAAATATCTGTTCTGTCATTTATTTTGTTAATATGTCCCCCCCCATCCTCAAAAATAAAATTTAAAATGTATCTTTTCTGTAATTTGTGCTAGAAAATTGTCATAGGAGTTTTCATTATTAGTTTCCAACTCCCAAACATTTTTTTTTTTTTTTTTAAGTCAAATATTTGGCCACAGATTCCTTTTATTATACTCACCCCACCCTTTAACAAAATAAATTAGCTAAGCTTTGCGCAAACTTGGGGCCTTTTGACTACCCCCATCTAAGCCTCCATACACTCTCTCCACCTTTACAGCCTTCATATACTGTATACAGGTAGTCGCCGGGTTACATACGACATATGGACTGTAGGTTTGAACTTAAGTTGAATTTTAAATTGAATTTGTCGGAGCAGGTACATTATTTTAATTATTCCAATTAGGACAGATGTTTGTCTAAACATATTAGGCAGTGAGGTTACTGTATTAAATCTTCACTGTAAGTTAATCACAACAAAGCAAAAAAAAAAAACTCTTTACGGAGCCTAGACATTTATTAACTTCTGGAGCAAGCTGTGCTTTAATATGCAAAAAGAAACAACTGCAGAGTTTGTCTTGGTCATTAAAGAGTTACAAGAGACTGAAGAAAGACCTCACCCCCTAAGATCACCCACAACCTCAGTCAGCTGTGTTTAGCAAAAGATTTCTGCAAAGTTATGCAAACCTCACCCCTCAAAACCCTCTATCCTGCACAGAGTGAGCAGGAAAGCCCAATTTGTATCTAGAAGGTTTTGGATGTCCTTAACTTTGGGACTACCTGTATACCTTCATATACTATAAAAAAAACCCCCAGAAAATGCTCCTTATTCCCAACACCCTACATCAACTACATTTAATAACTTTTAATAACTTTGTTGGGTTCCCCTTTACAATTGGTTGTTCATCTGATGGTTGATTTTTTTTTTTTCTCCCTGAAAGCTTGCACATGTGTATATATTTAGTTGCCTACTAAAAGGTATTGACTAGTAATTTGGGGCATCTGTACCAATGGGACAATATATGGTTGGTTGAATGTTGTAGGCAAAAGTCAGAGGTTTACTTATCCATAAGCAAAAGATGTTATATTTTTAGTATATTGTACATTTTTGCACAGGGATAATTTATTGAAGGAGATGGCTTTGAAAATATTAAACCCCCTTGAACAAGCATAACTCATCTTTTAACCAACATAACTTGTTATTTAACTTCTTTAGCCAACAAAATATTCATCAGGAATTCCTGTGCACTTTCTACTTTTTAGTTTTAGGAAAACTAAAGTTTTTTGAATGCCCACCAATATGTGCTTTCCCAACCTCCAGGCTTCCTTTTATATCCTTCTGTTCTATTCATTTCTGGATTGATCTGTTAAGGTTCCCAAATGAGACCTACATTAAAAAATTCCCAGACTAAAGGCATGTTGTAACACATGTTTAGTATGGCAGTAATCCCAAAATAGTTTGGCTTTTTTTGTCCCCAATACAATTCATTAAGATTGACCTGAGAAAAGTGAGAATAAGCAAGCAAGCAAGTTCAGTTAAAGGTAAGCAAACCTAGTATGCAGTTTAATCTGAGCTAACTTGGATAATAATCAAGTGTCCTAAGCCTTCTGCAGCTCAGGGCCAGAACAGTGTGCATCCTAAACTTTTGGCCACACTTTTTTGCCAGCTAAATAATAGGAATCTGTTATATTCAGCCTCCTGCATAAAATGTTTCCAGTTATTAGTATATTAATAATAAAAATCATGAGCATGTAGGCCCTTATACCTCACAGATGGTTGCTTTAAAAGGCTTTAGGTTTAGACAATTCTGTTTGAAAATAGATTGGAAAACCTGCTTTAGGATGTAATCAAAATGTAATGATTCATACCCTGAATGGTCCATGGTTAGTAGTGTACCCCAGAATGTTGTGTGTTGGGACCTTTACTTTTTGAAACCTATAAATGATACAGAATGATCCCCAAGCTTTTCAATAGAACAGATTCTCTACCCAGATCCCAAACTTGCAATGAGACCTAAAAGCATGGTTTGATTGGATCAATAAGTGGTAATTACTTGAATTAAATGTAAACTAATGCACTTAAAGGCTAAAAAACTGTATCCCATCTTTTGTCGTCTTTAGGAATTTCAACTAGGGAAGGTAATAAAGCATCCTGGTGTTAAGATATCAGATTCAATAAAATTATGCAATGTCCAGCAACAGTAATATAAGCTAGAAAAATACTTTCTTGTTTTGAAATTAGTACAGGCTTGAAACATTTTATTCCCTTGTACAAAGAATTGGTCAGACCTTATCAATTTTGGAATAATTAGCCCAGTCTTGGGCAGCAGTTAACAAAAATGATGTGGTACTGGACAGGGTGCCCAGAAGGGCAATCTGCAAAAGAGGGCATTAGGTTCAACTATGAATTAATATTGGCTAAAAAATGTATTCTCTTTTTAGAAAAGATTGGGTGGGCAGTAGTGCATATTATGTTGTGATATAGCATAATATTAGGTTTAGTTCACATTATCAGGAAAATATAGTTGCATTTACCATTCTGGAGCACCTACTGAATATGGTAATAGTGGCTGCAAAAGCCTAGTAAACCAGTGTTTTTATTGAAACCCTAATATTTGCAAACGCTTAAAAATGCATGGAAATCGCTATTGATTTCAATTAAAGTTTATGCAAATAACTGGGGTGGCAAACCACCTGTGTTGTGTAAGAGATACCTTTAAAATGTATGTACTTTTTTAATGTATTTATTAGCCAATAGAAACTATTGACCTGTTAACATGCAAGTCTGCTTTTGCTTATATAAGTTTTCAAATATATGTTCATTGACGTGTGTGTATGTTGTCCCCCCTCCCCCTTCTCTCGATAATTTTTTAACCTTTCCAAAACCAGGGTAAGATTCAGTTATTCCTAATAATTTCCATCCCATTTTAGTTCAGTTGTGACATAGGGATATATGCCAAAACCTTGCAAATCACCTCGCAGAGGTAAACCATTCCTAATAAAATCTAAACATGTGGGTCTTAAGAGCAGGAAGATGCCAGATGGAACTAGGAGTATGTTCAATTTCATAAGATAAGAACTTTATAGGAGCCACCATGGTGTTGCTGGTCTCAGATGTAAAAAAGCATTTGATGAAATATTAGGAATACCTATTCTGTGCTCTTGCTATGTGTTGCTTTAGGGGATCCATTTTGAAACTATTACAGCTCTGTATACTATGCTTTCTGCGCAAGTCTTTAGCTGGGCTATCATACTGACTAAGCATTTTTCCACAACAAACTGCACTAGAAAAAGGTGTCCTCGTGCCTTTAATGTGTCCTGCCTATAGAACCTATAAGTAACACTGATCAAGGGTATCTTGATCTGACTACTCTCATTAGAGTTCCATTCCAATTTTGTAATCCTGACCAACACATAACTGGATGTATCCCTCCCCATGATATAATAGGTTTTTAAGGTTTTTTTTTTTTTTTGGGGGGGGGGGGGGTTGGGGCACTTTAGGGCACCCTAATTTAAAATATGAATCGGTATTAAACAACATATGATTTTTCCAAACATACTTTAAAACAATTAATCTTTAACACTAGTATGTTTTTGTAATTTCATTCATCAGAAACCCATTCGCCCTACAAATAGAAAAATATAAGGCAAATGAGGCAAAGTCTAAACTCTTTGGTAAAGGCTTTTTCTCTCTGTTATTTACTAAATAAAGAATTGCTACTGCTTTACACATGGAGACCATTACATGCTATAATCATGAAATTACCATCCCCATATAGCTTGTTATAAATCATTAACTATATACCTTAGCACAGGTGGAAGTGAAGTTTCTTTACCACAGATGTCATGGTTGGTTGGTTAGTTGCTTTGGTGAGTGGTGACTTTCAAAATGTTACTCCCTAAGTTAATGGTATGGTACCGGTCCAGAATTGTCCATTAGTTTTAGCTACTTAATATAGTTGATAAATATGTATGTTACTTCCAGAGACCCGGAATGAATTCTGGCATAGGATATCCAGAATCTGAGGGATTACTATAAGGTAGTGATTTAGAGCCCATTGATTTACTGGTTTAGACTTTTGCAGGAAAAAGTTAAATTTTTGATCGAACATACCTTCTCCAAACCTAATTTGGTGTCATACTTTTGGTGGATTTATTTATGGCCTGCATTGCCTTCCTCTGAGCAGCCTACATTTTAGGCATCCCTCTGGTTAGGAGATTTCAACATCTGATCCCACTGAATGTAATGTTTATTTTATCCCTATTCCTAATGTGGTAGATTATTTCAGACACCCTAAGAAATTATACAAGGGCATTGTATCTTTACTGTAAACCACCTAACTGACTAATTGGAAAGGCAATTAGGTTTACTTCGCCCCCCGAAATGTACTAAATGTGTAAATATTTAATTGATTAATCCAATTGTTGGTGGCTGTGGCCAGGCTAGTACCCCATACTATGTATTTTGGTGTGGAAGTCTCACAAGAATAGGATGTGGGCCGTGTGATAGGTAGCATTAGGAGACTTTTGCAGCTTCAGCTTTACTTTAATTTAGGTGTAGATATGTATCCTTTGGAATATCCTATCCTTTAGGATTTAGAATTTACTAGCTGAATTCTAAGGTTTAGATTTTAAAAACCATGTTTTTTGTTTTGTTTTTTTTATTACCCAATTTTGTCTGACCAGGTTATAACCTTTTTGCTCAGTCTTGTGTTCCTTACATACCCCATAATAGGATGGTTGACTTTTTCAAGGGGGATATGATTTTAAAAAAAAAATACAACTATTTACTGTTGTATTCAGAAATAGACCTTTGTCACCCTTTTTATTCTTGCACTTTTATACTTATATCCTAATATGTCTTCTGCCTCTTCCTTCTACTTCATCCTTTTTCTTTACTGCTCGACTGCCCCCCTCCTCTTTGTTCCTTTTGAACTCAATGTAGGTAAAGTCATAGCAATGTCTGAAGTCTATTAGGGGTTCAAAACAAAAGGTATGGAAGCCAGAAAGCTATAAATGTATTTGAGGCAATAGATGCATTTGTTTCTCAAACAAAAAAAAAATTGCTACAGGGGTTTATGTATATGAGCTGCATTTTATTTACAAAGTCCTACAATGTTTTGACAAGGAATCCCTTCTAAAAGATCCAGTGACAAAATCTTTAGATTACATTTAAACATTGCGGGTTTAGTATTATAATTGTGTGACCTTTACCATTCAATCATCATCTACCTATTTCTCATTTTTTATTGTTAGAGATACTATAGTTAAACAAAATGTGTGAATTAGCAATTCAAGTATTGATACTTCTATGAAAGTCTTCCTGTGTAATGTACGTGCTATAAATCCATAGTGGAAACCATGTTCATTGTTCACTGGCATAAAACTTGATCACATAGGGTTACATGATATGTTCATTTTGTACTTCTTACCTGTAGTTTGCCATCTTGCAGGCTTTGAATCCACGCTTCTGAAAAGGTTTCTCTGCCTTTTATTTGGGATTTATAAACGTTTCACCAACTTTTCAATAGTGGTATTTTTTTTACAGACCTCAGGCTTACTGGGCCATACAAGTCTTCATATTCTATGTTTATTAGTATTGACCTATATTTTGATGATTAGCTTTAAAGTATATTTAATAATTCATATTGTCCCCTCTCTTTAGCCTTATCCTTAAACAAATGATCCCTATAAATACCTGCTACTCTATTCTCTTTTTATGCAGATGAAGGCTGCTTTTTAATTCTTCATAAAATAACTGTTCTAATATTTATTTTTAATATGTTCCCCCATCCTCAGAAAAACCAAAATTTAAAATGTATCTCTCTTCTGTCTTTTGTGCAAGAAAAATTTGCCATAGAGGTTTTCGTTATGTTTCCAGCTCTAATTCTCTATCTTGCCAAATGACACTAAATATTGTTTTCATTTAAAATCAATTTTTTTTTTTTATTCAAATATTTGGCCACAGATACCTTTTATTATATACTCTCCTCACGGTTTAACAAAATAAGTTAGCAATGCTTTGTGCAAACTTGGGGCTTTTTGACTACCCCCACCTAAGCCTCCATACACTCTCTCCACCTTTACGGCCTCCATATACTGTATACAGGTAGTCCCCGGGTTACATACGACATGAACTGTAGGTTTGAATTTAAGTTGAAGTTGTCAGAGCAGGTACATTGTTTTATTAAATGCAATTAGGACAGATGTTTGACTAACATATTATTAGACAGTGAGGTGTCAGTTGCCGTATAGAATCCTCACTGTAATGTAAGATAATTACAATCAAAGCAAAAAAAAAAAAAAAAATCTTTATGGAGGTTAGACATTCATTAACTTCTGGAGCAAGCTGTGCTTTGATATGCAAAAAAGAAACAACTGCAGAGTTGTTTTGGTCATTAAAGAGTTACAAGAGACTGAAGAAAGAGCTCACCCCCTAAGATCACCCACAACCTCAGCTGTGTTTAGCAAAAGATTTCTTTTGCAAGGTATCGCACCCCTCAAAGCCTTTATTCTGCACAGAGTGAGCAGGGAAGCCCAATTTGTATCTAGGAGGTCTTGGATGTCCTTAACTACCTGTATACCTTCATATAATAAAAAAAAAATACACATAAAATTGCTCCTTCTTCTCAATACCCTACATCAACTGCATTAAATGTTTACCTTATTAATAACTTTGTTGGGTTCCCCTCGACAATTGGTTGTTTCTTCATCTGATGGTTGTTTTATATGTATATATATTTAGTTGCCTACTAAAAGGTATTGACTAGTAATTTGGGTCATCTGTACCAATGGAACAATATATGGTTGGTTGAGTGTTGTAAGCCTCTAGCTTTTGCCTACTCCCATAAGCACAAGATGATATGTTTTTAGTATATTGTACATATTTGCACAGGTAGAATTTATTGAAGGAGATGGCTTTAAAAATTTTAAACCCCCTTGAGCAAGCATAACTCATCTTTTAACCAACATAACTGTTATTATTATACAGTATTTATATAGCACCATCATATTACGCAGCGCTGTACAAATTCCATAGTTGTGTCACTAACTGTCCCTCAAAGGAGCTCACAATCTAATGTCCCTACCATAGTCATATGTGATTAATGTAGTCTAAGGTCAATTGTTAGGGAGAAGCCAATTAACCTAACTGCATGTTTTTGGGATGTGGGAGGAAACCGGAGTACCCGGAGGAAACCCACACAGACACGGGGAGAACCTGCAAACTCCATGCAGATAATGTCCTGGCTGGGGATCGAACCTGGGACCTAGCGCTGCAATGGCTGGAGTGCTAACCCCTGAGCCACCATGCTATTTAACTTCTTTACCTAACAAAATATTAAGAATTCCTGTGCACTTTCTACTTTTTAGTTTATTAGGAAAACTAAAGTTTTTGAATGTCCACAATATGTGATTTCCCCAACCTCCTAAATTCCTATTCTATCCTTCAATCTGAGTTAACTTGAATCATAATCGAGTGTCTTAAGCCTTCTGCAGCTCAGGGCCAGAACAGTGAAATTTTGTCCACGCTTTTTTGCCAGCTAAAAAGTAAGATTCAGTTTATATTCAACCTCTTGCATAAAATTTATTCAGTTGTTAGTATAATAATAATAAAAATCAGTTATGAGCATGTAGGCCCTTATACCCCACAGATGGTTGCTTGTTAAGGGCTTTATGTTCAGAAAATTCTGTTTGTAAATAGATTGAAAACCTGGCTTAAAGATGTAATCAAAATGTAGTGATTCATACCCTGAATGGTCTAAGGTTATTAGCAGTGTACCCCAGAATGTTGTGTGTTGGGACCCTTACTTTTTGACACTTATAAATGATAACGTTTTGGATTAAAAGTACCATGTCTGTGTTTGATATCCCAATGCTTTTCAATAGAACAGATTCTCTACCAGATCCCCAACTTGCAAATAGATTTAAAAGCATGGTTTGATTGGATCAATAAGTGGTAATTACGTGAATGAAATGTAAAGTAATGCACTTAAAGGCTAAAAATGTGTATCCATCATATGTCGTCCTCAGGAATTTCAACTAGGGAAGGTAATAAAGCATCCTGGTGTTCAGGTAGATCAATAAAATTATGCAATGTCCAGCTACAGTAATATAAGCTAGAAAATACTTTCCTATTTTGAAAGTGGTACAGGCTTGAAACATTTTATTCCCTTGTACAAAGAATGTCAGACCTTATTAATTTTGGAATAATTAGCCCAGTCTTGGGCAGCAGTTAACAAAAATGATGTGGTACTGGACAGGGTGCCCAGAAGGGCAATCTGCAAAAGAGGCATTAGGTTCAACTATGAATTGTTATTGGCTAAATAATGTATTCTCCTTTAGAAAAGATTGGGTGGGCAGTAGTGCATATTATGTTGTGATATAGCGTAATATTAGGTTTAGTTCACATTATCAGGAAAATATAGTTGCATTTACCATTCTGGAGCGCCTACTGAATATGGTAACAGTGGCTGCAAAAGCCTAGTAAACCAGTGTTTTTATATTGAAACCCTTACAGTGTTTTTATATCGAAACCCTTAACATGCAAGTCTGCTTTTGCTTAATAAGTTTTCAAATGTATGTTCATTGAAGTGTGTGTATGTTGCTGCCCCCTCTTCTCTCTTGGCACATTTTTAACCATTAGTGGTCCCTGTGTTTACTAAAGGGAATTTATCAAAGTTTTAGAAAAATGTAAATTAATATAATGTAAACAAGCACATAAAAACGAAAATGGCATAATCCACATTGTTAGACTTTGTGACCTTTCCAAAACCAGGGTAAGATTCAGTTTTTCCCAATAATTTCCATCCCACTTTAGTTCAGTTGTGACATATATATGTCACAACCTTGCAAATCACCTTGGCAGGGGATAACCAATCTTAATAAAATCTAAACATGTGGGTCTTAAGAGCAGGAAGATGCCAGATGGAACTAGGAGTATGTTCAATTTCATAGGTTAAGAACTTTATAGGAGCCACCATGGTGTTGCTAGCCTCAGATGTAGAAAAGCATTTGATGAAAAAACATTAGGAATACCTATTCTGTGCTCTTGCTATGTATTGCTTGAAGTGATCCATTTTGAAACTATTACGGCTCTGTGTATTATACTTTTCTGCACAAGTCTTTAGCTGGGCCATACTGACTAAGCATTTTCCTATAACAAACTGCACAAGAAAAAGGTGTCCTCTCATGCATGCCTCTGTATCCTGCCTATAGAACCTATAAGTAGTACTGATATTTAAGGTATCTTGATCTGACTACTCTCATTATTTAGAGTTCCATTCCAATTATGTAATCCTGGCCAACACATAACTGGATGTGTAGCCCTCCCCATGATATAATACGTTTTTTTTTTTTTTTTGGGGGGGGGGGGGTGATGTGGTGTTTTGGGGGAACCTAAATAAAAATATAAATGGTTATTAAACAACATTATTTTTCCATATTTGAAATTAAAAATCTTTAACACTGGTACATTGTGATGTAATTGCTTAAATCAAAAACCCATTTGCTCTACAAATTGAAAAATATAAGACAAATGAGGCAAAGTCTGAGCTCTTTGGTAAAGGCTTTTTCTTTCTTTTACTTACTAAATAAAGAATTGCTACTGATTTATAGGTGGAGACCATTATATGCTATAATCATGAAATTAACATCCCCATATAGCTTGTTCTAAATCATTAACTATATACCTTAGCACAGGTGAAAGTGAAGATTCTATAACACAGATGTCATGGTTGGTTGGTTGCTTTGGTGAGTGGTGACTTTCAAAATGTTACTCCCTAGGTTAATGGTATGGGTATGGTCCAGAATTGTCTAAAATTGGCAGTGTGTACGCAGCTTTAGGTATAGATGAGTATCCTTTGAAATATTTTATCCTTTGGGATTTACTAGCTGCATTTTAAGGTTTATCACCAGGTTAGAACTTTTTTGCTCAGACTTGTGTTCCTTACTTACCCCATAATAGGATGGTTAGCTTTTTCCAGGCGGATATGATTTTAAAAAAAAAAAAATACACGATTCCCTGTTCTTTTTAGAAATAGAATTTTGTCCTCCTTTTTAATCTTGCACTTTTATACTTTTATCCCACTATATGTCTACTACCTCTTCCTTCTCCTTTACCCATATTTCTCACTGCTTGCCCCCCCCCCTGTTCCTGCTGAACTCAATGTAGGTAAAGTCATAGCAATGTCTGAAGTCTATTAGGGGTTCAAAACAAAAACTATGGAAGCCAGGAAGCTATAAATGTATTTGAGTCAATAGATGCATTTGTTGCCCACATAAACTTTGTTAAAGAGGTTTGCGTATCTGTGCTGCATTTGATTTACAAATTCTTATATCTCAAGGTTCAAATTTCTGTTCCTATAAATTTGATCATATGAAATACAGTTTATTGACAAGGTATCACTTATGAAAGATTCAGGTGACAATCTGTAGGTTACATTTAGACATTCTGGGTTTAGTATTAATATTGTGTGACCGTTTTAGCATTAAATCATCATCCACTTATTTCTCATTTTTTAATGTTAGAGATACTATAGTTAAACAAAATGAGTGAATTAGGAATTCAAGTATTGATACTTCTCTGAAAGTCTTCCTGTATAATGTAACATGCTATAAATTTATTGTGGAAACCATGTTCATTCTTTACTGGCATAATACTAGGTCACATAGGGTTACATGATATGTTCATTTTGTACTTCTTACCTGTAGTTTGCCATCTTGCAGGCTTTGAATCCACGCTTCTGAAAAGGTTTCTCTGTCCTTATTCGGGATTTATAACTTTTCACCAACTTTTCAATAGTGGTATTCTTTTACAGACCTCAGGCTTACTGGGGCATACAAGTCTCCATATTCTATGTTTATTAGTATTGACCTATATTTTGATGATTAGCTATAGAGTATATTTGCATTTTTATTTATTCATACTGTCCCCTCTCTTTAGCCTTACCCTTAAGCAAATGATCCCTACGAACACCTGCTACTCTATTCTCTCTAAAGTATTTTATGTTGATAAAGGCTGCTTTTTATTTCTTTAAAATATAACTGTTGTATCATTTATTTATTTATGTTTATATTTTTATAATATGTTCCCCCATCCTCAAAAATACCAAAATTTAAAATGTATCTCTTGTGTCTTTTGTGCAAGAAAATTTTGCCATAGAGGTTTTCTTTGTTTCCAACTCTAATTCTCTATATTGCCAAATGACGTTAAATGTTTTCATTTAAAATCAAATTTTTTTTTAATCAAATATTTGGCCACAGATTCCTTTATTATACTCTCCTCGCCGTTTAACAAAATAAATTAGCAAAGCTTTGCAAACTTGGGGCCTTTTGACTACCCCCACCTAAGCCTCCATACACTCTCTCCACCTTTACAGCCTCTGTATACAGGTAGTCCCCGGGTTACATACGACATTTGTACTGTAGGTTTGTTCCTAAGTTGAATTTGTCGGAGCAGATACATTCGGAGCAGGTACATTATTTGAATTAATGCAA
Organism: Pyxicephalus adspersus; assembly: GCF_032062135.1. Lineage (NCBI taxonomy): Eukaryota > Metazoa > Chordata > Amphibia > Anura > Pyxicephalidae > Pyxicephalus > Pyxicephalus adspersus. The sequence goes on along the minus strand of NC_092866.1, from coordinate 39,619,288 downwards.
TTAATACAGATGTTTGTCTAAACATTATTAGACAGTGAGATGTCAGTTGCTGTATAAAATCCTCACTGTAAGTTAATCACAAACAAAACAAAAAAATCTTTATGGAACCTAGGCATTCATTAACTTCTGGAGCAAGCTGTGCTTTCATATGCAAAAAGAAACAACTGCATAGTTTGTCTTGGGTCATTAGAGTTTACAAGAAACTAAAAAAAGAGGTCACCCCCCCCCCCCCCTAAGATCACCCACAACCTCAGCTGTGTTTAGCTAAAGATTTCTTCTGCAAATTATCCAAACTGCACCTCTCAAAGCCTCTATCCTGCACAGAGTGAGCAGGAAGCCCCATTTGTACCCAGGAGGCGTCGGATGTCCTTATCCTTGAGACTACCTGTATACCTTCATATACTATAAAAAAACAAAAATTGTTCCTTATTTTCAACACCCTACATACATAGATTACAACAATTGTTTACACTTTCAATAACTTTGTTGGGTTCCCCTTTACAATTGGTTGTTCTTCATCTGATGGTTGATGTTTTACCCCCAAAAACTTGCACCTGTACATATATTTTTTTAGTTGCCTACTAAAAGGTATTGACTAGTAATTTGGGGCATCTGTACCAATGTGACAATATATATAGTTGGTTGAATGTTGTAGGCAAAAGCTAGAGGTTTACTTTTACCATAAGCACATGATATGTTTTTTAGTATATTGTACATATTTGCACAGGGAGAATTAATGAAAGGAGATGGCTTTTAAAATTATAAACCCCCTTGAGCAAGCATAGTTCATCTTTTAATAAATGTAACTGTTATTTTAACTTGTGGTGTTTTAGTCAGTCAGTAGACACCCCTTTCTGTAATATTTACATGGCATTTGACAATTATCCAAGGTTTTTCGCCTTTATACTGAAAAACATTTACTGTTCTATGGCCACCCTTGATTGATTTACTAATGTGCACTGGTTAGTGGAAGAAGACTGGCTAGGATGACATAACTTCTGCACAGGCTTGCAGAATTTCCTTCATTCCCAGCACTCAAAGGGAAAGCTGGGATTGCCAGGTATCCTGTTGGCCAAAGCTGATGGAGTAGATGCTCTGCTGTTTTGTCAGAAACCCAGAGCGATTAAGCAGGTTAGACATTGCCTGTCTCATTCTACAATAATAATCTGTCTGATCATGTAAACCTAAAAGTAGAACCTTACTTGTGCTAAAAATTCTCCTGGAGATGCCATTAAAACAAGGAGTTGAGAGGATAATCTTTTACAAGAGGCATAGTCATGGTAACGGTAAAATTAGTTCTCCCAATGTCAGGAAGTTTACTAACTGAAAAGATTAACCACCTCAAGAAGGTAGAGAGAAAGCTCCCCTGTATGACACAAATGCAGAAAATAACCTTATGGGCATTTTAAGATGCTTTCGTACTCCATCTCAAACTAAACAAGTGTTGGCCATGTAGAGAATGTTTATAGAAAACAGAACCTGCACCAAAACGTTTATTTGTTATTGACGTATGGTGCGTTACCCAGAAACGTTTTGGTTCTGCTTCATAAATTTCATTGCATTTAGAATTTGTTTATATACATAATGGGAGATCATCATGTAATAAAATTAATAAATTCTTGCAGGAAAATATATATATTGTAATTCTGTAATGGTATTCTTGAAGTTTAGATGACCCATGGTGAGCACAGTATGGTGTATACAAAAATGTTAACACAAGTACAAATTGTTAAAAAAACAAAAAATAAACTACAAGTAATGCATACATTTAGGGCACTTTCAAGTGAGACAATATTAACATAAACACAAAAGGTACCCATGGTCCCCCACGTCCCATTCATTTCCCAGTAGTCTAATTAGTGTATAGAAAGCATTGAGAACTCACTTAAGTAATTTCCCTGTTAAAAATTTTTTTTATATACTATTAGGAGCCATTTTTCTCAGTACAAGGGGTCATAAAAAAAGTTGTGTGGCTTCTACATGTTGATTTATTCATTCACATTTCTTATAAGATATTAATCAAATGTTATAAATAAAATTAAATATTATTAAAATGTAGAATCTTCAATATAATCACAGACCAGACGAGATGGCAATTAAAGAAGGTCCCCTGTTAAGTCGAGTTTGGAAGCCAGTGTTGCTTCTATTTTATGCCTACACCCACCTACGTGGATCTTGCATATGGTGTGACAAGCTTTAAAATCTAACTCTAGGCAAACCTTATAGAAGCCAGATAAAACCTACATTTGTTTATCTAATGTACTTTAAAAGTTGTAACCATATCCCAAAATTGGCTAGGAGATTGGGTCTTGCAAATCTTGCAAAAAACTATCTCCTCAATTGGAAATATAGAAACTACTGATTTGTCAGATTCTACTTGTTTCATATCAGTATTATCATATTTGATGATGAAATACATTCTGAAATAGCCTGATCGCTTCAAATCAACTTTTACCTATATTACCAGCTTTTAATTTATAACCCACATGTTAAGTACTAGCCAAGTAGTAAAACCTCAGATGTCATAACCTGAAAGAAACCTACTGTTCCCAGGTATTTTTTTTAAGCTGAACAGACATGAAATTTCTTAGATTTTTTTATTGGGTAACAAAAATGCAAAGGAAGTACCTTACTGAATGTAAATTCAATTCTCTGTTTTAAAGTAAACTCTTTTGGAATGCCAGATCCTAGGCTTTGCTATAGAACTTTGGCCCTTAATATAGATAATTCAGTTTCTTGTTTGTTGCTTTAAAGATGCACCCAGGAGAAGTTGGACAGTTATTCTATTATCAACCTTTTTAAAATTGTGTGAAACAATGTCTGGTAAAGCACAGAGAATAGCCGTTCTGCATGTAATGGCTAATCTAAAAGCTAATCCTCTTTGATCATCATTCTTATAAAGCAGGGGTGTCAAACCCCGGCTTGCATACCCTCTGAACATTACCTCATCTCTCAATCTCTCATCTCTCAATGTAGCCAGTATAAGTGATTCTGAGCAGTAGTTCTTAGCCAAGACTAATTAAAAGAAAAAAAAACAATACTCATTGAAGACGTCCTGTTGGGTTTTTGATAAGATGTCTCAATTTTCTTTGTAGCTGTTATAACATATGTGTAGACAATAGTAACTTTGATATGCATTAATTTAACTAATTTACTAAATCTATTAATAATTATTTAGGATGTATAAGGCACAAAACTGCCAATAATGAGAGTTTATTATGTTTAAAAAGCACCTTGGTAAAAGCCAAGATATTGGAGCAACAATTACTTAAGTAATAAAACAGAGAACATACATTTGCAGATTTTAAAATCTGTACAATATTAGAGAATATACATTTACAGTTTTAAAATCTGTACAAGTACACAAAATATTACATTAAACGTGAGCAATGTAATTTAATTTACTTTCCATCTGTGTATATCACATAAAAATCCTAAATCCCTCTTCTTATTTTCCTGACAAAAATATTGGATCTGTTTTTCTGTTCCCTGATGTTTTGCATGTGAATATAAAATTTGGTAAATATGCATAAAGGATGGTGTAAAACCCTTCCCCTAAATCCCTTAATATAGATAATTCAGTTTCTTGTTTGTTGCTTTAAAGATGCACCCAGGAGAAGTTGGACAGTTATTCTATTATCAACCTTTTTAAAATTGTGTGAAACAATGTCTGGTAAAGCACAGAGAATAGCCGTTCTGCATGTAATGGCTAATCTAAAAGCTAATCCTCTTTGATCATCATTCTTATAAAGCAGGGGTGTCAAACCCCGGCTTGCAACGTCCTCTTTTTTGGCCCCCAAAGGAAACCTAAATATGAATTGTAGCTGGCCTGGCGCTGCATTGAAATAGTGCGGCTACTACAATTACTGGCTTCACTCGCGTCTTTGGAGCAGCGGCCTCTCCTCCTATGCGTGGCTCCACATTGGACAGTTTTATAGAAGCAGAGAATTGTGTAGTAGCGGTGCTATTTCAGTTTCAAGTTTGGCCTCCGACTTTGTCTAGTTTTTCATTTTGACCAACTGTATTTGAGTTTGACACCCCTGTTATTAGCCAATGGACTGATTTGGTAGAACAGCTCACATTAAGATAAAAATATTTTTTATAAATCGTTGCCTACCTTCCTTTTTATGTAGTTTTTACATCAATACTAAATGTTTCCCAAAAAGGTATTTTGACTTAAAGCATACCCTCTGAACATTACCTCATCTCTCAATGTAGCCAGTATAAGTGATTCTGAGCAGTAGTTAGCCAAAACTAATTAAAAGAAAAAAAACCACAATACTCATTGAAGACGTCCTGTTGGGTTTTTGATAAGATGTCTCCATTTTCTTTGTAGCTGTTATAACATATGTGTAGACAATAGTAACTTTGATATGCATTAATTTAACTAATTTACTAAATCTATAAATTAATTATTTAGGATGTATAAGGCCCTTTTATTTTTATTTTTTTTGGGGTGTAATACGATGCTCATGTCTATTATGCACTGGCAAATGGGTAAAATGAAAAGAAAATTTCTTGGCCATAACTTTATAATAGTCTATGTACAGTGAGGTAAAGTTCATATAGATTAGATTGGTTTGTCAATTACAACATAGTCTTGGAACTGCATATATAAACACTTGTAACTCACTGGAGGAAATTTCATACAAATTCTCGGGAACTGTCATGGTGAATCAATGAATCACTGTGATAAGTTAATTGTGATTGTAAATGGCTTAAGCAAAATTTTACACTCAAATGTATTGTCGGACCCAGCACACAGTACTTTTAGCTGTAGAGTTGTCTTTGGGCTTGCTATCCTACTTGAAAATGTTGAGAGCCAAAACATGGTAACCTTATTTCTTCAGTCCTCTTCATTCCAATATTGATGGTAGTCTTCGACCATATGCAGTGTGAATGTCCAGAGATAATACTTAATGCTAAACTTCTGTAGACATGTCAAATGTCTCATGTGTGGTGCAAAGAGACGTGATTTTTTTTATTTTTTTATTTATTTAAAAATGTAGGTGCAATGAAGAATAATATATGTTGACACATGGGAAAATTAGGGAGTTTTAATCTGCCATTTTGGTGCAGACCATCTCCGAAAACGTTTTTGGAGCCATACAACAATTGCCCTGCACAAAATATTGCAATAATATAGTTTACATGTGTACTACAACTGGATAATATACTTTGATCATTAGACATAATAAAAGTGATATATTTCATCTTCACAGTGCTGGGACTTCAAACTATTTACATTTTTTTTTCTTTATACTGTGTGAATATTGCACCAGCTTATGAAAGACCTCTAACCTAGTAGAGATGATCCATATTCCCAGAGTGTAAAAAAAATCATTTGCACAAAAATCCCAGTTATCTGCTGCATGAGAAACAGGATGAGGCAGTACTGTTACAACTGTGTCTTTCATACACATATATGCAGAGCACAAAACTGCCAATAATGATGAGAGTTTATTATGTTTAAAAAGCACCTTGGTAAAAGCCAAGATATTGGAGCAACAATTACTTAAGTAAAAAAACAGAGAACATACATTTGCAGATTTTAAAATCTGTACAATATTAGAGAATATACATTTACAGTTTTAAAATCTGTACAAGTACACAAAATATTACATTAAACGTGAGCAATGTAATTTAATTTACTTTCCATCTGTGTATATCACATAAAAACCCTAAATCCCTCTTCTTATTTTCCTGACAGAAATATTGGATCTGTTTTTCTGTTCCCTGATGTTTTGCATGTGAATATAAAATTTGGTAAATATGCATAAAGGATGGTGTAAAACCCTTCCCCTAAATCCTTACCTATATTTAAGGCTTCTACAGGTAAATGATAAACACTTGAACAGCTCCTAAAACTTGAATGTTCAAAGGGGAATTTTGGGATGGAAAAGCTTGTTTAACTGAAACTGTACTTTAAACACATCTGAATTGTTCAACAGTATTGGTTTAATGTATTAAGGTTAATAAGTGATCTTTGCATTCTGAAATCTAAGGTAAACATACTAGCAACAGATATTTGACAGTCTTGTGGCCAGCAAGATTGTCAGAAGAAAGCAGAAGTTGTAGATTTTTTTCCATTATAGTTTTTGCCAGGTAACCTGGTTCAATTCTCGGATAACTAATATCTAACTGATACCTAATACCATTATCCTAAGACTAGTTTGCAAATAGTGATGGCTAATCATCCACTTTTAAATCTGCATAACCCAACACAATACCTAGATAACATTGTGAACATTAGTATAGTTTATTTATTCCTTTAACCAATTATACTCAGTTTTCATAATATAGGTCAATTGTACACTATAAAAGGTCTCCTTGACATCAGCTGCCGGGGCTTCTGGTTTGACGTATGAACCACACCCATTTTCTTTCACTCCCATATTTGTTGTTAAAAAGCTTATATTTCTCAATAAAGATTGTGTAATAAATCCTGTTCGAAGTTTGGCGCATTCTTTCAAATACTTTAAAATCTGCACTGTATTAGGAAAATCCCTCAATTTCAAAATAAGTTGATATTGCCTCTAATAAGTTCTTTAAATGTGGTTCACCTATAAAAAAGTGTTGCATTTCCTTTAAAGTGGGTTCTACTGCATTCCCCACCCCACTGTTTGATGCAATTCAGAGCTATTGTCATCATGAGCCCATGTCCCGACATGAACAAATGAAATAGAATATCTGGCCTTTGGAGTTACCCTTGATATTAGGAATGAAAATTTTGGATCATAAATTTGCCTGCATTAGACCTAGATTACTCAAAAAATGAGGAATCTGTCTCTCACTACTTTTTTATGAAACAAATTGCTTTTATATTAAGTCACAAATGAAATGTCCCTCCAAACTTGGTTAAATGTCGTGCTACATTTTACTTTACCTGAATTAATTTCAGTTAAAACGGCAAAGTAAATGTTACTTTTTTTACAGTAGATTAATATTTTATTAAAGTGAAAAATAGATTCCATTAGATGGTTGTTTAGTGCATTTGAAAGAAATTGGTTGTCCATGGGATTTGTATGCTCCAACCATTTTCAACAATACTTGTGTCTGGCTCAACCGAAATTGTGTTGAACTGGTGTCCCTGATTCACCCCCCCTCCCCTTTCCCGACTTTTAACCCAGGGTAAAAAGTAAGAAGTAAAAAATGTTTCCATAATATCGTGAATACCTAACGTTATCTAGACTAGTGTTCTACATTTCTTAAACTAGATTATTATGTGTTACATTTTCCATGTTGGTTTTAAATAGTGTTAACCTGTAGATTGTAATCTAGACTGAAAGTCCCTTCATGTGTAATGCTTTGAGGAGGCTATTTCTATTTGTAATACCAGCCCACATGCATCCCTTATAGGATTTTTATTTTTTATGTGAAAAACAATTGCTTATGTCCACCTTCTTGGATTATTGGTTTGACTGTAAAGATTCAAAACTATCAACAGGGTTTTATGTATGCAAGAGATCGGTCTATAAATTGAGATTAATTTATTAGGCCTGTTGAAATAAATTTTTAAAGTGCAGTGCAAAGATGTAGTTCCTTAAATATGCCCATGGGTTTTTCTGAAGGCTTTTTTCATAATGATGATATGGTTACTGCTATATACTGCAATTTTTGGTTTTCTTGCTTGTTCAGCCAGTGATTTTTTTTTTTTTTTTTTTTTTTTTTTTTTTTTTTTTTAAACTTGTAATGTTTTCCCTTTATGTAACCTACTTTTGTTGTTTCCTTCTGTTTCTCCCTCTTTTTGTTTGTAAAATTCCCCACTTCCCCTTAATAAAAAAGTTTTTAAATACATAAAACACAAAAATAATCTTGGACACACACACGGTATTTCCACTTTTTGCCCAAAAAATTGGTATGCTGCAATATTATATGGCGACTCCAAGGTTCTGATTTTGAGACAGCTGCCTAACCTCTGCTAATCTTGCAGGAATTCACTGTCAGTGCTCCACTATTTAAAAGAACAAATTCTGAATACTGTGCAGTTACATTTAATAAAAGTCCAATAATGGTATAGGCCCATACTGCACAAAAATGCAGTCATCATTTAACCCAACCAGACCATTTTTTGAAGTTAAATGTACATTTCAAACTGAAGCAAAAAAAAAAAAATACATTTTTTTATTGATCTTGGTTTTCTAAATATAGATAAAGACACGTTGATCATTTTCAGGTAGCTATTTTCTCATTCCAACGCTCACTTGTTACTCCTTGTGTGACTTATTTTCAATCCTGTTTTCCATTCCCATAACATACATGGAAATGTAATTGTGGTGGTGTTTCTAAAGTCTAACTGGTTTCCATGGGTGTTACTGCATGTGGGGACCTCATAGTAAAAAAAAAAAAAAAAAAAAAAGTGTGTAATGCCAGGGGGCCCTTAAATTAAGCCAAGTAGAGAGAGATGTCCTAGTCTGCACATCCACTGGTTACTGCAGATAAGTATTAAGTACAGTATTCAGCTGTTGAGAAATCTAAATAAGCTTACTTTTTTTGCTGCTTCATTCATTTGTGATTATAACGAGTAAAAAAATAACTTAATACTACTTAATAATGTAAAGTGTCATTTAAAAATCTATAACATGTTATTACTCTTCATTGTATTTTATAAACATCCTCTTTGACATTTCAGTTACCAGTTTTACCATAAACGCTTCCTGTAACAAGATAATTCTACACCTAAACCAGTGTAATGACAATATAGTTTCTCAATTTATTTATACTCACTCGAAACCTGGGCCTGTTTAGAAGACTTGGATCAGGAGTGCCCACACTTTTTTGGCTTGCAAGCTACTTTTAAAATGACCAAGTTTAAATGATCTACCAACAATAAAAATGCATTTACATAAACATTTAAAATAATCCTTTTGCAGATTAAAGTTCACCTTAAATATTAAAACAAATGAACATTTGCAAACTCCTAATTCAAATAGTTTTATGTGTTATTATATTAGCCCAATCACTCCACTAGCTGTGCATTAGTTTAACACAGGGATTTAAAGAAAAAAACCTGAAGACTCCCACATTTAAGTCAACAAAGATACACCTGCCACATCCGGAAATGAACATTTGTAACACAGGACTTGCTAAAAAGCTGCTAAGCTTTAAAATAATATAGAGTGCAACACATTTTGTGTCATATTTTAGTAGGTGTATTTTTGCACTCTTCATTCTTGTCTGGTAGTGGAATGTAAATCTCTATTTCATTTAGTTATATTCTGGAATGGTGCATGGTTTCCTCAGTACTTCGTAATGCTATACCCTAATATTGACCTGAGTAAAAATGCTGGAAAAAAAAAGAGGCAGCTTTAAAGCCTTTTGTCAAATATTTGTCAAGTGACACGTAGCAGCCACTCTACAAAAAAGAGTGTATATTTACTGAAAGTTAGAATTTTAACAACCACTAGACATCAGGATACTGGATACAGGGAAAGAATCAAGTATATGCCTTCAATTTATAGGAATATACATAAAAAGAAGTTCTAGCTAAGGTGCAATATGACTCGCCCAAAGAGAGAGATAGGAGAGTGAGCAGAGAGAGAGAGCAACCTCTGTATTCCTTTGTCACACTAAGGGGCCTGTGCTACCACAAGCCAGGAACTGACGGGTACCCACACTTTTTTGGCTTGCCAGCTAATGACCAAGTCAAAATGATCTACCAACAATAAAAATAGTAAATATATATATATATATATATATATATATATATACACACACACACACACACACACCAAGTATGACACTGAAGTAACTGGAGCTAATGAGACATTGAATGGCAGAACATTGCACTACAAGACTATAGTGACAAGAAAGCTACAGTTAACCTGTCATAGGAGAATAATGTGCTGCACAGGAAAAAGGAACTGCTAACCAGGACTGCCCTCCCGCCCTCTCTTCCTCACTCCCCACAGTTACATGGAGCCTTGTCACACAAACGCATCCCTATAGACATAGCCGGCTGCTGTTTAACAGAAGGGAGGGGTATAGCAGGGCTGAGCTGAGCCAGGGCTCTGAGATTACTCGCACTCATGCAACCATGGCGATCCTCCCCTGACTTTGCTAAAGATCTCTGGTTGAAAATAACTGACCTAAACAATATTGGATTGTAACATTTAAGTAAAACAGATTTTAAAAGTTCTTCCTAGTGAATTAAGCTTTTTTTTGAAGCACACAAGTACGCAAGCCTGACATGGCACACCACAAAATAAAATTAAAATGAAATCTATTTTGGATACAGCAAACTCCTAAATGAGTAAGTTGCAAGTCTTCCCCCCCCCCCATCCCCTCCCCCCTTTGCACCAAGGTGGCAGTTTAAAATTACTTAAAACAGTAAAATAAAATCCGTTTCCGACTTCCCAAATCTGTTGCAGCTAAAGGTCCAGGATTACAGTTTTGGGGTTACAAATGCACTGTAAACCTGTTAGATACCCAACAAGTGCCAAACACAACATGTGTTCATACAATGTTTTTCCTTTTTGTATAATAAAAAAAAAAAAAATATTTACCATTCATACTCTCCGCAATTGCAGTATGCATAAAAAACAGCGTTGTATTCAAAAAGCCTGTCCATTAAATAGTCATCTTGTAAAAATTTGTCTAATGTATTCAAAGATTTTAAGTTGTATTCTATTGATCTCCTTGGTGTCCCAATAGTATGCAAAATATATTTAAATATTGTCCAAGAAGTTCTAATAATTAAATAATAATAATTTTTTTTTTTCTCTCCCCCTCCTCAATTGTTGGATTTTATATGTAACATAACATGATAAAGAATACAAAAACATGCAAAGTTCAAAACCATAAGCATATCAGTGTTTATCAAATTGTAGTGTCTTGCGTATTCAGGATATTGGCAATCAGCCAGTGCCTCTATGCCTCTATTGCTTCTATGCAGAAGCTTCCTGTAATACTGCTGTTTTCATCCTACACAGTGAATGATCTTGTATCTGCTCTTTGTATAGTTTTGCACTGACAGCCTGTAGTAGGCATTACACTACAAACCACTAAATAAAATATTAAGAGTAGCAGGTCTATTAAAGCCTGAAAATGCAAGGAATCAATGCTCACTTGTATGTATAGCCAGTGTAAACATGTATCCTTATAGATTGTCTTTTGATAGCAATATGCCTTAATTGTGCGAGCTACATCATGAAGGAGTTTTCATGGGTCTGTATACCATAAAGATAATTTTCTAAATCCACTTGGAGGTGGAGTTATATTAGAAACATGTATAAAGCCAACAATTCATTGCTTAGAATTCTATGAATTTAGTCCTTCAAATGTTTAGTCTATGAATATCTAAATACAAAAAAGGGTTTATGATGTTCCCTAAGAAAATGTTTTCTCAATCTAATAAAGACAATGTCAATTAGTACAGTAATTCCACAACTTTTTAGAACATATGTACTAAGTTCATGTCCTTGTAGGAATACATGTTCTACCCAGATGTTGTGCACATTTTAATGCTCTGTAAAAGCAGTGCCACAAACACCTTTCAAAGAGAATCTCATGTTCAAGGTTTAAATACATTTTTGGTTGCTGTGGCACTACAGGTCCCATCACAACAACTGAATACAACCATGTAAGCACATTCTATATTGGCTTTCCAATCAATATGCCCTTTTGGGACAGCCTCTCTTCTTGCATCCTAAATTTTCACCTTGTGCACTTGGCTATATAGTAAAATTATACTTTACAGCAGCAAAATATATAATTTAGGCTGTATAGCTTGAAGAAATGCAGATACTGGTCTAGTTAAGATAACTCGAAGATGCGCAAGATTTTTGAAGACCTTGCATAAGTTTAATAATATACAACAAGTACACATTTTGTTTAAGGTTAACCTTCCCCAACTTGTCAGGTGTGCAAGTAAATTCTAAATGCCTCACTTTAAACTCTGTGGTACCTAATACAGGCTAAATTTATTTCTGGGGGCTAGTCTCTGTTTTACAGGCTGTGGGAAACCAGGTTTCACGGCTCATACTTTGTGACAATATGCCATAGTTTAGGTTCTGAGAAAGTATCTTCAGTTTGATACACTGATATTACCCTTGTAATGTAAATTTGATGATAAGCTTACCTGTACATTGCTTGAGTGGGCCTTGTTTGACAAAAGTTTGTATTAATAGATCTATTATGTCCGCAGCAAATATGGTAAGGTGGATGACACATTTGTCAATTGAGTGTCCTTTGTTTCTTATTCCTCTTGTTCTTTCTCCATTACCTTTCTATTCCCATTCTTGTCTACCTCTGTCAGTATTTGATAAATGGTCACATGATTGAGTCTCAAACTTTAGGATTCACATCAGTTTGTTCTTAACCCCAAATATTTTTCATTTTATGTGTATTTTAAGTCTGAAGACTACTAACAGCCCCCCTATCCCCTTCAACCGCTATATATTTTTTTTAAAGCATTTTGTCAAATATTTGGGCAACTGGTTATTGACCCATATTTTCAGTAGAAAAGTTTGGAAACTACAGTACACATAATTGGGTACTGTACACATAATTGTCAACAGTCATTTTTAAAATACAATACTTGTCAATAGTCATTTCTGCAGGTCACTAATTGAAAGTGCTTTAGCCCTAGAATTATTGTTTTCATGTTGGTGCCCAAGACATACTTAACGTAAGGCAATTGTTTCCGTATATATGGACACATGGCTTGGTTTAGTGTCTGAGCTTTATCCAGTGCTTTACTATGCTCCATACCATTGGGAGCCTTCCTAATGCTGGATGCTGATCAGGTATGTGGTCCAGCAAAGCTAAAAGCAGAGGGACTTTATTAACAAAAAATTAGGAAGGATGGTGTAGTAAAAATGTACATTAAAGAAATTGCTTTAACTTGGGGGGGGTGGATAGAACATAATTGAAAATTCTTAAGTGTGTTGGCATCATATGTGAAAAGTTGGAAACCACATAGCAATTTTTTGAGTTCTTTATCTGTATGCTTTATATCCATAGCAAAGTATTCTAGTATAAGCTCTAAAAGTGTGTTTTCAGAGAGCGAACTGTGATAAGGTAACATATTTAAGCCCTGTGACTAAAGTGCCAATTTATATCCATTCTTAAATTAAGTGGGAAAACTCATTAAAGATGGATTTTTCAGGAAAGGGATAAGGAATTGTTTTTAAACCAATGTGAATTTTATTTACAATTTTAGTAAAGAAAAAATTACAAATATGCAGAAAAATTTCTTTAGAGCTTGACCAGCGCGGTTTAACATGGTATGTTCAAACAACCGATTGAGACGTAACTACAAAACTGATTGCAAAGCCTGGGGTCCTGCTTTGAGAGCACATAATTTGATTTAATTACTGTGCCATATATGTACCTGTATCTGGTCCTAATGCCTTTTGGGATACATTGCTTTTTAAGGAGTGGGATACCAAAGATTATTAAAAAATAAAAAAGTATAAGTATTTTTAAACACTAATAATAATACTTGAATTTATAGTAACAAATATACCATACAATACGTAATAATGGTAAGTGGGTTTTCCAGTTAATTGGAATGGATATCTTGACAGATTATGTTTTAAATGAATGGAGTTCACTTTAGCTGTATGTTTAGCTTTTTTAAGTAAAACTTTGAACCTATAGGAAAGCAATATATAGTATTTTTGGCATTAAAATTGATGAAAGCAAAGCTGATGAACCGCCTTTATCAGTCATTTAGCATCCACATTTGTCAACAGTGGGTTTCTTGTAACTTTTTTGGATTGATTTTTATACAAAATTTTAAATCCTGGTTTTTGAATAGCTACATAAGGATAAAAAGAAAAGAGACAAATGGGCTTAAAGTCTATATTTTTTCACCATGGTTAATCACTGGATGTTTTTAAACATTACACCTAGCCGTTACTAGGCTCAACTTTCACATACATGTTCTGGTATAACATGATATGCTACGTGTCACTTATCACTCCATAGTACTATATTCAATCGTATGCTTGAGATACCGTTCATTATTATGATGACTTTCTCGCTACTGTATTATGGTACTACTCCTATAATACAATAATGACATATTTTTCTGTGCTATGTTGTATTAACAGTTTAAGTCCCAATCTCCCCTGAGGAAGCCACATGGAGGAATGCATCGGGAACAGACTACCACGCTTTCTTTAATAACTCTGTCCATGTTCACAATCAATTTTTTTTGTTTAGTCTACCTTTGTCTAGTGCCATCACTGGCCTTCAGAACATTACTTTGACTATTTGTTCTCCTATTACCTTTTTTTTATTACTATTTTTGCCAAAAAGTCCCCCTTTGTCCATCTTTTCTTTTATATACCTATTTTGGGGTCAGCATGAAATATTTGTATTGTTACATCATTGTGGAGAATCTGTAGTATTCATTTTTCTACTACATTTACAAGGGTCATAATGGGAAAGGTTGCTCCTTGCAGTCAAATAATGGCTTTTTTCTAATGCACTTGACAATTTATTAAAGCCAGAATTATATCTCAGTGCACAAAAATGCATGATAATACCATAATCTAATAATTTGCACTTGGCTGTAGGAGAAATGTAGTTTGCTCTGTTATGTTATAAGCTAACCAGCAAGAGAGGCTCCCCCAAGTGAAGGGTCAGACCCTCTGCTTTCAACTAACAACGAACAAGTGTGCATGGCACATTGAATGTGGGTTTACATGGGTAAAAATAAACCTACAGTACAAACTTTAGTGAAAAGACCCCCATTCCTATTTGGAACCTCTGTCACAGTCTCTTCCATCCTCCAGTTCCCAATCTCATTCACAGTCCCACCACCCCTTCTGTCCAGTTTCAGACCTGCCAGTGGTTCCTAGGCAAATTATTGCTTACCTGTTGATGATCCTTCTGCCTTTCTGTACTGCACACAGTTCAAGGAGAGGATAGCCCTCTGGCTATTGGGTGGAGTAGTAAGTGTGGGTAGCCTTTCCCTACTCGCCTGATTCAGATACCAGAGTTTGGTGCTACCATTGTAGGATGGGTGATGCAGGCCTGACCAGGGCCTGCATTTGGACCACATATATTGATTGGTCCCAGCACAGTAGCATTGTTTATCCCTGCCTTAATGTGGCCCCGGTCACATTAGCTTATTTGCTTGAACTGAAACAGGGCTGCTTTTGTGAAAGTTCCAGGGCTGTTCTATTAGCAATTAACTATTTTTGGTGATTTACTGATATAAAAGAAAGGGCAGTGTGTATCAGGTTTTGGGGTATTTGATAAGTGAATTTCAGGACAGTGTTGCATGTATTTGATGCTCCTAAAGCATGCTTCCTAAATGTGGAAATGGCAAACCTAGGTTTCCTGTGTTCTTTAGTCTGGGCGCACAAGTAAAATGCTTGTATTCATAATTTGAACTGCTCTCCATCACATAACTCAAACATTACTGTCCAACAAAGGCTGGCATCAGTTTTTATAGCTGGGTTATGACATTTGGACTGCATTTTATTAATAAATGCATCAGAGTATTAATACTTCCACTTAGTCTCTTGAGCAGAATGGTTGATCAGTGTACATCCTGAAGTGGTGTTTTGGGTAAATTGTGGTTGTGCTTTTACCGGGCCTTTCAAAAATGAACTAGGATTAAATTAAACATAATGTAGAGGTCATTAAAAAGTCTAAATGTGAAAATAAAGATTTTTCCTACATGGCATATTTCAGTCATTTCTCCACTGTAAAATCACTTGGCATGCCTAGAGTACCGGGTAGGGTTTCGTATAAGGGGAATAGGCAAAGGTGATTAGCCATGTAGCTGCACTTAATTTGGTCTTTCCTAAATATGCAATTTCTAGTTCCATGTAATTTTTGGGATGGTATGGTATCTGGTCAATTAACAAGATAATGCAGCTCCACCATTTTTTTTTTTTAACCCCCCTCCTCCTCTTTCTTCTGTTTTCTTTTTCCCTGTCCTTTCTTTCTCACTGGGCCTTATTTAATTTCTGTTAAAGATAGACTATCATGTAAGAACCTGGGCAATATAGCAAATCTAGAATGGATTTCTTAAAAATAATTTCCCATTGGCAAATTGTCAGTCTTGAACCAAATCCATTCTAGTTTTGCTAGATCACCCAGGTTTTCTATGATAGTTTATTTTCTCCAGTCTCGGGGATTGGTTAATTGGGACCTCTTTATCTTTCTCTAGCACTCTTCCCTATCATTCCTCTACTAAGCTGTGTACACTGGATTGTGCTAAAAGTTGTTTCTCTAATAACACAAATATTTTCCATGCAGGTTTTCTTTTCCTGAGGTGAAACTCTGAAATCCTGATTAAATCTAAAGCTACATCTGCCATCATTAGACATTCTTGCCAACAGCCTCTGTAACAAGTTGCAGTGACATCACAATTGTATTCTTATACTTCATACAAAAAGCGTTGGGCCTGCTCATGATCAATGTTGTAGTTCTGCTTTTAGACCAAATGTTTGGGCAAATCTGAAAATTCACACCAATTTTTCATCTGTTCATGAAAACCCTAGGGTACCGAGATGGGTACAGTATGAAGAAAGATATTTTCCTCCATCAGCCTCTGAATACATAATTAGATAATGCTTGTGTATCACACACATTCAGACTGTTGGCTCATGTTCCTATTTTTGATGAAATAGTATTTTAAGGAATGGATATCCAACTAATCTCAGACTTTCAGAGTTTCCTCAGGTTTTGCTTTTGACCTGATTGTTGCATAAAAAAAATGTAAAGGAAAAAAAAAAAAGCAAAAGTCACTGGTGGCTGGCACTCCTGTATAATCAGGATGGGGTTCAAATCCCTGCGGTGTCTTTGCTTTATGAATTTTTTCCAATTTGGTAACACAGATGCCTGCTAATGATGGAGACAAAGCACAATAGCTAGTGAACACAAAAACAATATTACTCTAACAAGAGTTTTCAGTGTTTATAATCCTCTAAATGTTTGTGTGGTTGTCACTTAGGATTGTGCCCTTTCTGGACATAATTCAGATTTTTTATCAAGGGAGGGATTGTAGCATGTTTTTTTTTTTTTTTAAAAAATGACTTTACTGTCCTGGAGGACAAAAGGAAGGGTTTGTGAGATTTGACTGATCTGTAAAACTTTGTATATAAAACACTTTTAAGGTGAATGGGTAATCATATTTTTGCTTTTAAACATAATGAAAGTTTCTGAATACATCAATGTTTCTGAATACATCAATAAGATAACTCGTCACATGGCTTGATCTGCATTTGATTTAAAGGTATTTCTTTTAATCTTTTAAAACAGATTTTGAGATTAGGAAAAGGGATTGGCTGGTCCTAAAACTGGATCAGTGGCGACATCTGCTGTTCATTTCAGTGTATGCTGCCCCAATAAGAAAATAAAATGACAGATTCTGAGCACCTCTTTGAACCATCTGGAGCAGTGGTCGCCAACCTTTTCAGTCACGCGGACAACTAAAATCAAAGAGCCTGCAATGGGAAAATGGGCGGGTTGTGTCAAGAGACACAACCTGCCCACTTCCCTGAGTCTGCGATCTGTACTGGAGACATGGTCTGCGGCTGGTGCGTCCCCCCAACAGGGTCCTTCTGACCCCACTCGTGGGTGCACCGGCCAAAGCCGCGGACCACAGGTTGGCGAATGCTGATCTGGAGGGTCTGTCACATACATGGATTGCTAAAGTTTTAACAATACCAGAGTTTGGTCACAATACACGGGCTGCCACCCACCTACAATTTCTTCCCACCCGGCTTTAAAAAACTTTCTGGGTTGAGCACTGAATACAGTACATTTCTTTTATATGTTAATGTTTTAAACATTACTATAAATGTTTTTTAGGCAACCTAAAATGTTTGATTTATAAGATACACTTGGGGTATATTTCTATATAGATAATGCTAATATTATTATTCTTTATGCTGTTCACAATATTTTTTACAATAGCGAAAAACCTAATCACTACTATAGTAAAGAAGAAGCAATAGAATCAGTGATTTTATTTCTTGGTCCACTGATCTTTTGTAAATATGTTGCCACCATGTAGGTTCATTAATATGTGTCACCAATTTTAAAATTGTGGATGAAAAGTAATGACAATGATACAGCATTTAAGGGTAAATATGCTCCTGGTCCCCAAAATAGAGGTACATTTACTTCAAATTTCAACTATTCATCTAATATATTATTATACATATGTACAGTGTACCTCACTTACTTACTGTTAATGTGACTGTATTATAACATTTGTAACAGTGTACCCTATCTACTACTAATATGTTATTGTAACAGGTCATTTGTTACTGTAATTCTAGGCTATTTATAGGTATTTTCATTTTTTTTTACTATCATTTCTCTCCTATCTTCCCTTTTTACCTTTTATTCAAGTACCTATCCTCTATCCCATATTGTATTAGTCTTTATAGGAGACCTTCAATCTCCCATAAATTTCGGACCATTTAGTATATTATCACATACATACAATAGTATCCACATACGAACATTCTATCTCTCTTATTCAAATTATATACTCCTTTACAGCATACAAGCTTGCACACAGGACTTTTTCTGCTTACTGCGCACGGGCTAACCTATGCGCGTGCAAAGCTCAAACTTAATGAAGGGTGGAAACATTCTCTGTGCCCTACATGGATCATTCTCCCCCGGTTCAAACTGCGCAGACGCGAGGACCATAGAAGGGCTTTCAGTCAATTCCCGCATACTGCGCGTGCGTGGCTTTCGGCACATGCGCAGTATCCCACATTAGGTAACCCATTTATGGACAAGCCGCAGCCAGCCAGGTCCTCCTTTTGGATGGCTGCCCGAGGTTCACCACCTTACCTTTACTACAAAGTAAGTAAGATTTTTAATACCCTTGTACTTACCTACCTCACGTTCTTTTTAATTATTTTAGTTAAAACAACTTCTGCCAGTTAAATATGGAAGGTTTTTTTTTTTTTTTTTGCAGCTAAAACTACTAGTCACTATGGTACATAGTGTCCAGGTACAAGGTACCTGGTACTTGGTACAAAGTACAAGGTACTTGTATCTGGTACAAAGTACTTCTAAAGAACAACCAAATAGTAGTCAGAATTAAGGTAGGCTATAAACTTATCCACACTATCATATGTTTCAAGAGTATATGAACCACCACTATAACATTAATATTTATGGAGTCTTCTCAGATTCTCATTTCCCTAGATGTAACACTGGCCTCGCACACTAGGCTGGACTGCCCTAATGGCTCCGCCCACCACCAGGGAACGCCCCCTGATGTGAAATCACTCGCCTCCGCAATGCATACAATTACCTTCAAGGAGGTTTCCCTATTTACTGCGGTGGCGGAAGTATCAACGCTGGCCACGGTAAATAGGGAAACAACTGCAAGAGGTAGGGAACCGGAGCTCCAGTGGCTCCAGCTGCGGTAGTCCCTAAGGCCCCCTGGCTGATCTGCTGGCAACCCGTGTCTCCAGGGCCGCGGTTTGCCGGCTGGCGTTAGGCCGGAACGAACTACCGGCTGTATCTGCCCTAAAGGCTGGAGTTTGCCGACCCTGATTTAAGACATCCATTTTATTTAGGCTGCTTCAAACACCATCGGGTAATGCTATTATTACGCCATCTTGTGGTCGTTTTTACTCACTACAATTAAAATCTATCATAATATATAAAAAATATATATATTTTCTTTACAGATATTGTACTATCCCCACACTACTGTCTGGCCAAGTTAATTTTACTCAAAATTTTGCTTCCCTACTATCATGACAGAAGCATATAACCCCCATCCATATTACATTCTGTAAGTACTATGATTGGCACTGTCATATGTTAGCTGCTCAAACCTGGATGTTAAAGTATTATATGCAATTAGATATTACATATATTCCTCTTTTTTAGAATATATATAATACCACTATCCAACACGGCTATTGAAGACAATATTTATTTACGTAATATTTATTTACATAAATATAATATTTATTTACTATTTCTGTAGAACCGCAGTGCTAGTACCATGTAAGCACACCATTTTTTACACACAATTATTCATTGTCACATCCAAACGTATATTCCTTCTTATGTTCATATCTTTCTCTTCTTTTTACTTTCAGTACCTTCAAAATTAATATTGGATTTTATGATTAGGGAACCTTCGAGTAGTAATTGGTATACAATCCGTTAAAAGTTCCAGCAATTTTATCAAGTAAGCCTAGCAATAGCAATAATCACTAATATATCTGCACATTCTAATTAATCATACTTTATTTCTAATACTATATATGATTGTAACCCCTAAGGTATCCCAATTCTCTAAAGAAGGCCTGCGGGGCGAAACAGATCTGTTGTTGTAAATGTTCTTGAATATACTTTAATATATAAGACCAGTGCATCCATGTTAGCCTAGGGCTAGCGTAGATGATCTCTGTCTTTTTTTTAGGATGTTGAAAACAAATACAAATTAGTGATTTTATAAATATACTCTTGCCCTACAAAAGCCTGCTCTTTTCTCTCTCTCAAACTACCATCATGTGGTAAGCTACTTGCTTAGCTTGGTTAATCTCTGGTTTTGTCTTGGGGAGCCCCTGCTAAATCCACAGGAGGTCAGTCAGTAGGAAGAATGCTTCTTACACTAAGCTAGATATGTTCACATTGCATCAATTTACAAGGCAGGGTAAGGCTAGGAGATTTTAAAAGAAAAAAAGGAAATTGTGAACTTACAAAAAACAGCACTTCTAATTACACACAAAAAATATCCCATTGTTAATATAGTTCATCAGATTTACAGGTACTCTGGTCAAAATAAACCTCTTGCTGGGCCTGGGTCCAGAATTCACCAAACTATGGGTAGCATCTAGAGGAAGGGCACCATCAATCAATCAGCAAGACTATCTATTGAGCAAAAGGGGGCCCATAAAACATGTTTTCACAGGGTATCTAAGCTTCCCTTGTGGACTGGCTGGCTTATTCATCATCTTATTCACAGCAGGAAGATGAAGACCGTGAATGTCATACACTACCCTTGATCCAGAGTACCTCTGCTGCAACACTCCTAACAACCACTCTCTGCAGCCACAGGTTTTCAATTTCCTCGTCTGTTTTCAGGAACATACAGTTTGTGTGAATCACAGGACTGATTGAGGAGAGTTGATGAGGTACCTGTGTGATGATGCACAACATTTAATTCAGAGGAGCTAAAAGAAAAAAGTGCTGAAGAGGAGAGCATTGATGGTGGCACAATTACTATTCACTGTATTGGCATTAAATCATTAGTGGTGTGCAACATATGTAAAAATAAGTTTAGTCGTGGGCAACCAGGCACACATCTCTTTATCCAGAACATGAATAAACATAATTCACTGATCTCGGAGAAACACTATGCCCAGCAAATACTACTATACCCTTCCAAGGTTTAAAATAACTAATGATGTATTGATCTTGCTGCTGCTGTTGCCCATGAGGCACAGAGGATGCAAGTGTTGGTGCTATTTTGGCAAGTCCAACAATATAATATATAAATTATAATATGACATCCTGGTACACCAGGAGGCCCAAAAACATAGCTTATAGAGATTTAATGATTCACACATCGTCTGGCTATTGCATTTGGGATAGAACCAATCTAGTAGTAGCTCAAGACCTGTTTAGTTTAGAAACACAGATAAACATGATACAAAATAATATCTACCTGCTGCTCAAGAAGATTTCAATTCCCACTCAGTCCATGTGGTGGACATAAAAAGCAGAACCTACTTTCCCCAAATACTCCTGGTGTTTTGATTCCTTAAAAGGTCTGGAGTCTGGAGATTGCTTAGTATACTTTTTAGTGCCCTTTGTATCCTTTTCTGTTACAATTAAACAACTAGAACCCTCTCCTGCTTCCAGCATGGATGGCTCAGGTTCTGAGTCAAAGGCATTCATTGCTAGATTGCTCAGTCACCAATACATTGCACAGCTAAGGAATACCTACAACAAAACAAATCCTGGCAAAATACCTGATTTGCTACAGACAAATTTAGTTGCCTTCAATTATCTGGTTCAGAACGCTCTAGAGATTTTGTATGTAGACCTTGATATGGGACTGATCGCAGTATCAGTCTCTACTTTCACAAAGACCTAAGAAAGGCAAGCAAGATCTAATTGTTTCATTTGGTTTGTAAAATTGCAGAAAATATCTTTTATTAGTATTCCATTTTTTTATCTGTAAAGTATAAAGCTAACCTATTGTTAAAAAAAAATATTAAAAAAAAAATTGTTAAAAAAAATACTTCTTAGCACACCTCTCCTCTGCATGTCTCATCTTTCCAACACATGTTTGTCATTCACGTTTGCATCTCTCGTGCACCACACATTTCTACACTGCTTTTCCATTGCTCACTTCTTCATCCCCTTACAGTGCTGCTAGCACGTTTTC
The DNA here is from genome assembly GCF_032062135.1 of Pyxicephalus adspersus. Lineage (NCBI taxonomy): Eukaryota > Metazoa > Chordata > Amphibia > Anura > Pyxicephalidae > Pyxicephalus > Pyxicephalus adspersus. Next base: position 39,596,940 of record NC_092866.1, on the reverse strand, counting down.
CTTAGCCAGTTCTATGCCAGCCAAGCACTGCCACTACTATCCAGCTCTGTCTCCACGGCATTTATTATCATGCCAGACATTGGTTACAGTGGCCTTGTCACTTTCGCAGGAAACCGGTGTTGTGGTATTGGCATTATTATTATTACACAGTATTTATATAGTGCCAACATATTATGCTGCATTTTACAAAGTCCATAATCATGTCACTAGCTGCCCCTCAAAGGTGTTCACAATCTAATGCCATTACCATTGGCATATTTCATTAACACAGCCCAAGGTCAAATTGGAAGGAAGCCAATTAACCTAACTGCATGATTTTTTTTTTTTTTAGGAATGTGAGAGTAAAACCAAACACAAACACAGGGAGAACCTGCAAACTCTATGCAGAAAGTGTCCTGGCCAGTATTCAAACCTGGGACCCAGTGCTGCAAAGGCCAGACCTCTGCTAACCTCTGAGCCTCCAGGGTAATGGGCCCAGCCCAGAGATGCCGGTAATGTGCCTTGGGTGCCCAGCATGACAATCCATGGTTTGAAAATCACTGCAACAGAGAAACCGCAAATCCAGCATTATTCAGAAAAATCAAGACTAATAATACTCCCAAAAATTAGCACGTGATGTTTTCTGCAGATTCCAACAGTTGTCAGGAAAACTGAAATATGCTACTAAAAAGTGTATTCATTAATGGTCATATGATGTCCATACAGTTACAAGCAGCTCTGTGTCTACAAATGAATTTATTATGAAATCATTATGAATCATACAACTTTTTGCAACTGATATGAGTTACTTTGACCATCATTATTATTTAATAAAAGTCGCGTTTTATATTCATTATTATTCAGTTCATGTGGCTCATGATACTAACACAAATGCAAACACTGATGACTCAGTGTCAGATGCCAGCACCAGGTACAAACATCTCAGCAGTGAAAAGTATGTGAAACTTTTTAATTGGAAAAGGGAGGCAGATTGCAGAAATGCCAAATGGATCATTTGTTCAGTACTCATGGTGCTATATTACTAATGAGTAATAACTAGTAAACTCTCAGTATTTTCAATAAAATTCCTAATCACAAGAACTCATTGATTAAACACTATGAGTGAAACATGCTAGACATTTTGATTGGGTATTAAACATTATTTATGCTCCTTGACCATGACTAAATGATACAACTGGAGTACACTTAAACAGGATGTAAATTTTGTATCTGAACCAGGTAGATCACAAACTTGTGTTGTATTTCACATTCAGCTGTACTCCCAAATGCTCCTATTCCACCTAACAGGAGAATTTCTTGCACACATATGCATTGTGGTTGCATTAGGATTACAGCATAGCTCCTGGAAGAAACATTCTTTTTACACTTGTGTGGTTGCTTTTTCCCCTTTGGAGGAACAACTGCACAGTTGCAACTGCGGATTTAGACACTTAAAGCACAACTTTCATGAAAACTTCACTTACTTTTACTGGTGAAAAGCTCTCAATCGCTCCCAAAGTCCAGCAAGTCCCATGCTGTATCGGCTTCCCTCTTTTTTTCCCGCAATGAATGAAACATGAGGTCATCTTCTTTCTGTAAGGCTACTATGAGAAGGGTAGATGAGGTGCAGTATTTAAAAAATAAAGGTTGTATGGTGGTGTATATTAATTTAGGTTTTAACATTATGGGGTCTATTTATAAATTATTCACTTGTCAATTAGTCTGTTATTTGCTGACAGGTGTTTGAATCCCTCCACTTCTTGTTTCATGGCCTATTAAACCAATGACTCATTCTGCCACCTAGTGATCAATTGTCAAAGTGCACTGTCAAAATAGGTAATGCTGTATGTAAAAATGAATGGGAGTAAAAACAATGGGGTGCCCATCCTGAATCTTCAAAAGAAAAATATATATATATTGAAAAAAAGAAACAGAGGGCTCTACAAATATTTCACTTGCTTTTCTGAATTAGGTAACCAGAAGCTGGCAATGAAAAAGAATGGGGGAAGCATTTAAAAAGCTGTAAGAAGAGCCTGGTCGAGTGATATTTTGTAAGCCACATAAACAGCCCTTCTCCTAATCACAGAGCTCTCTATGCTGCCTTAAAAAATTGTGATATCAGAGGATACGTACCACAACCAGCATTTTATGAACACACCATGAAATAAGGACCCCTGGTGTGCAGGGTCCTGCTAAGAATAGCAACTGATTAGTGATAAAGTCTCTCTTTAAAAAAAAAAAAGCTACTAAGAAGCCTATTCGCATCTAAAGTGTTGCATGTTTTTAGGGCTGCATCTATTCATTTTTCTTCATAAAGACCCTCATAGGTCTTCAAAGCTAGGTATGCATGGCCTTTATTGCTCCACAACCCATACACTAAGGAACACTTGTGCAGTGCATTCCAGTAGAAAACAAAGGTCAGGTGAATGTTTTGGTGTATGGGAGCACCCATGTGATTAAGCCCTAAAGCTTAACATAATTTGGATTTTTGTTTTTTAATAAATAGCCATTTAAAATTATTTTATACCATATGTTTACCATGTTTATAGTGTATACCAATACTGAATATTGTTATACAGATATCAGGAATGGAAACAATAGCAGGTATGTCTGACTCAGAGGACACCTGGTGATTAAGCTTTACATGTGGGATGACGTTACATCAGTGCTAAGGAACAATGCCTGATGACAAACATCCCCAGAGTTTTTACCTAGGTTGTTAATGGCTGATAACACCAACACCTTTATTGCAGTAGGTAGAGCAGACAATTGTGTCAGATGTATCAATATGTGCTGTAAATATTGATTTGGTCTCACAAACATTACAATTGGTTAAACCTTGTATTCAACAAAATAGGTTAGGACACCTAATAACTGCTTTACTTCCTAATTTATTTTCTCATCACATAACTGAGGCTTTAAATGTCATATGCTATATGTCAGGCTTTAAAGGTAAACAGTTTAGGGTAGGTACCTTCTTTACATTTTCGCTTATGACTATGCCCTGTTGGAGTTTCATTTTCTGTGTGATGACCATCAGGTCAACAAAGGAGTAAGCAGAACCACACTACTGGGATCAAAGGTAAAAAAGGCCTTTTTTTATTTGGGAGGAGGGGAGTTGTTTTGCTTTGCTGCTGCTCAGCAGGGACAAAAACAATAAAAACCAAGAAAAAAATTAAACATTATATGTTACTTAGAAAATATTTGAATATTAGTTGTTTAACCATTTCATGTTTCTACTTCAGAAAAATTTTTCCGTTGGCTGAGACTTCAATTCAATCTTAGCGATGTGAATATGAGGCAATAGGATTTAATTAATATAGCATGAGATCACACACACTCAGCGAGATACTTTCATGACTGATTGGTGAAACATCTACTCACAAAAGGCGGAGTGTAAAATGACAATTTGCAAAGTGTCATTGCGAAAAAAACAAAACAATGACTGGCTTTATTGTACTTGCTGCATATGTGAATCATACAAATAAAACAATGCAGATCACACCACTTATACTATGTACACACATCAGATGATTCTCAGCCTATATGAGCTGTTGGAGCTCCAGGAGGTAGGCGTATGGATATCCAAGTTTACCATAAAGAGAAGACTGCATGAAAGTAAATACAGAGGGTGCACTGCAAGGTAGGTGCATGCCACTCATAAGTCTCAAGAATAGAAAGGCTAGATTGCACTTTGCTAAAAAAATAAATCTAAAAAAGCCAGCACAGTTCTGGAAAAACATTCTTTGAACAGATGAAACCAAGATCAACTTTTACCAGAATGATGGCAAGAAAAAAGTATGGAAAAGGCGTGGAACAGCTCATGATGCAAAGCATATCACATCATCTGTAAAACATGGCGGAGGCAGTGTGATGGCTTGGGCATGCATGGCTGCCGGCGGCACTGGGACACTAGTGCATATCGATGATGTGACACAGGACAGAAGCAGTCGAATGAATTCTGAGGTGTTCAGAGAAATACTGTCTGCTCAAATCCAGCTAAATGCAGTCACATTGATTAGGAGGCGTTTCATAATACAGATGGACAATGACCTAAAACATACAGCCAAAGCAATGCAGGAGTTTATTACCCCCCTAGCATTCTAAATCTGTCAGTTTTTTTATGCAAAAAGTGATCCTATTTTTTTTGCATAGAATTTTTTGTTTATATTGTGGGCCTGTAGTTCTTAGGATTAACTCCTGGGTATAATAATTATATTTATTTATTAGATTATATTTATAAATTATAATATAGTACATAATTATAAATCATAATTATAAAAAATAATGAAATATTAGACAACAACAATGTAATTTATCAAAAAAACCTTTTTTATCAAATTCTCCCTGAAATTTTCCAAACAAGGGTGCAATATTATTGATAAATAAAAAATATAAATTAAATGCAGATTTCAGAAAAAAAATATTTACATTTTTAGTAGACATCCCGGGTGTGGTAGATTTTGAAGCAGGGTGCTGAACAAAGTCCAACATCACAGTCAGGACAGTAGAACCTGGTTTCCTTGCATTTCTTCCTTCCTCTGTCATTGGTCTTTGAGCAGCAAACCACACACATCCTTGTAGGTGCTGCCTTTTTCTGGGTTGGTGGGATGTATTCAACAAAGTGACGACCGGTCAGGCGTTCTGGGTTGACAACGGTGGAAGCATGACGTCCAAGTCTATTCATAGCCACTGATGGTGTTTGGTGGTTTTTGACTATGGATTCAGAAACTTGCAAAATGAAGTCTGAATGATTCACAGGCCTCTGACAATTTTTTTCTTTTGTACAGAATCTAGTCAATCCATAGGCACTGCTCAACTAGGTGCCTGAAAATCTTCTTGTAATACTTCCTTTGCTGTTTCCTCATCGCTGGGTAGAATGTCATGGCTTGGTCAGCTCTGTCGACACCTCCCATGGTGTTGTTGTAGTCAATCACCAGCTGTGGCTTCATCACTTCTTTCCCACGTTTTGTGTGTACCAGAACGGTAGAGGCATCATGGACGGTACTCATCAGGCACACATCTTTTGTGTCACGCCATCTCAGGGCCATCATCTTTCCTTTCTGCCAGGCAACAGTTTCTCCTGTCGTCAGCTTCCCTTTTGCAAACAGTGCTGGCAGGTTGTGCCGGTTAGCCCTAACGGTTCCATAGGCATCTGTTCTCTGTTGCACTAGGAACTCATAAAGCTCAGGAGATGTGTAGAAAATGTCAGCAATGGCTCAATGAGGGATAGCACTGAAGATGTTGCTAATCCATAATGGCTGTATCTGGGGTTAAACTGTGTCCCTTTTTCAGTATACTGTACTGTATTCCATATGTAGCCAGATGAGGATTCACACAACATATATGTTTTCACGCCAAATCGTGCCCTCTTTGATGCAATGTACTGCACCCAGCTGAGACTCCCCTTGTAATCCATTAGACTTTTGTCAATGCTGACATCTCTTTCTGGCACATAGGTTTGCTGGAAAATTTGTAGAATCATCTGAGACACTTCCCAAATTTTCCTCAGTTTTGGTGCAGGATGGGTAGTCTCATCAAATTCTTCATTGTTTGCGATGTGCAGGTACTTCGTGATGAGGGAAAAGCAGTATTCTGGCATGACTGTGCCAAAGAATGGAGTGGCAAGCATTTTATTCTTGAAATTGAAAAACTCCCTGCAGGATGACCAAGCCCTAAAATAGCCAAAAGTCATCCTTGGTCACAGGTTCCCACTTTCTGCTTCTTGCAAACCTCAGGTGTGGAGCACCTTGTTGTTGTCCAGCGTACCTGCATAAAACAAAATAAAAAATGTATTTTAGGATATGTTCTTTTATAGTGTGGTGAAGGTTGCAAGTAATATGTTAGCAAACACAGAGCAGCATATATGTTTACATAAAAAAAAAATTTGCAAAAAATTTCAAAAAGTTAGCAGACACAGAGCAGCATACATGTTTACATAAAAAAATTTGCAAAAAATTTCAAAAAGCAAACACAGACCAGCACACATGTTGGCATAAAAAAAAGTTTTAAAAGTTAGCAAACAAAAAGCAGCACACATTTGCATAAAAAAATTAGCAAAAAATTTTAAACAGCAAACACAAGAGCGTCTTACCTGTTTGTCTCCGCAACAATTTTTTTGATAACTTCATCTGTCAAAAACAACTTCAGGTATGCCAGAGGGTCGTCGCATTCAGCCTCAATTTTCATCCCAGGTGCGCTGGTGAATGGAAATCCTGGCGGTGCTGTCTGGTCCGCATCAAGGTCAATAAGGCACCATGTGCGCACAGCACTGACCTCAGGTTCAGAATCGTCGCTCAGTTCACTTTCGCTCTCTGATGACAAATTTCCTGGTGAATCACTATCGCTCGATTCCACATGGGATTCCAAATAGCTATCGCTGCGTTCAAATTCCTCCAAAACAGCGCTTGCGCCGGCGAGGTGCCTTTTGGATGCCATGTGGTCTCCAGCAATCATTCAGGAACAATCAAGGTCAAAGACAAAGTGATGAAATGATGCATTCAGGAAGTGATTTATAAGTCATCAAAAGGTCAGGGCTAATAGTGGGCAAAATGTAAATCAGGGCACTGGGCAATGATGCTTGGTGCACTAAAATGTGTTTTTATACTTTTATTGTGTGTTTTTATGTGTATTTTACTGTAAAAAAAATTTTTTAAAGCAGATTACATAGTAATCTGCTTTTATATTTCCTGCCCTCAGAATCCATCACTCCATCGCATCACCCGGAAGATGTCACATCTTGCCGGGTGATGCGGTGGGGATGGCTGATCTCCGGGTGATGCGAGCAGCTATAGTAAATTCCGGGGGTGATGCCAGCGGAAAATCGCCGCTGGCATCACCCCCGGAATTTACTATTGGTGATCGCATCTGCAATTAGATGTGATGCACCATGCTGAAATCCTGCATGGTGGATCGCATCTAACTGCGGATGCGAGCAGTTGCGTGGCGGGGACCCGGGGGACATTTACCCAGTAATCTGCTTTTAAATTTCCTGCCCGGCCACGCCCCCTGACGAAGAGATGCACACTCGGGATTACCGCTAGGGGGGTTAAAGCAAAGAAGTGGAATATTCTTGAATGGCCAAGTCAGTCAGCTAATCTGAACCCAACTGAGCATGCATTTCACTTGTTGAAAACTAAACTTCGGACGGAAAGGCCCACAAACAGCAGGAAACCAAGCATCTGGTGATGTCCATGAGTTCAAGACTACAGGCTGTCATGGCCAGCAAAGATTTTTCAACCAAGTGTGAACATTTTATTTTCAGCTTTTTCATTTGTCCAGTTACTTTTAAGCCCCCGAAAGTGATTGTGTTAAAAAAGGCTTTAGTTCCTCGCATTTTTATGCAATCTTTTTGTTCAACTGCATCTGAGTTGTTTCATTTAAAACTAATTGTGGTAATGTACAGAACCAAAGTTAGAAAAAAGTTGTCTCTGTCCAAATATTTATGGGCCTAACTGTATGCATATAAAACATTGATATCAAGTGTGCTCACAAATCATCATGTGGGAACACTTCATTGACAGATCATAGACTATCTTATTTGGAATGATGTACATTTGTCTCGTTTCCAAATGCATTTCGCATATTTTCTTCCTCAGGGGATTTGAGACTTTAAATTGTGATAGTCTTTTTGTCACAAAGGTGAGTTCTTTGGGAAGAAGGGGATAACTTTCTTCCATCACCTTTATATCTTGATGGAACCTCTCCCCTTGTTCCTCACTGAAATCGCCAAGGTTTTTTGGAACTTTTTGCAAATGGCTATGGAGATAGTGTACCTTTATGATCATAGTAGCACCCAAAGTTTTAAAGTGTAAAAGCAAGTTTTGTACCAGTTCTTCAAATGTTTGTGCATTATGGTTACCCAATAAGTTCTTGACAACTATGACATAGCTGTGCCAGGCAGAAGCTTCAGTATAGTCATGTAACTTGTGAAATTTGAATCATTTATCAGTTTCCGAATCTGGGGTTCATGAAAGTTTCATGCTTGTAACTCCTGGATTACACTCCAAACCCTGTATAACCTCCATGTTGGATACAGGAATATCAAGTAGTTTACTTAACACTGGTATGGGAACATCAGCACCATGTGGCACAGGTTGTCTTACCGATTCCAAATCAGGGTACTCCCACTTGTTTTTCTTGTAAACATTAAAACCTTTTACATTCACAGCACAAAAATAACAATCATGATGATTTTGGGGCTCTCACCATACCATAGGTACACCAAATTTCAAACTTTTCAGTTTTCCATTTTTCCACTAACATACACAGTCTACACACTACTCACATATGGGGAGCCCAATACTTTTCTTGGTCCCCCAGTTAAATACCAAAATATGGAAAATATGCTTGTTTCACAAATTCTGTAATGTTTCTTCTGTTTTTTCTGAGAATACTCGCCACAAATGTAGCTAAATATATTAGGGTAATTAAAACAATTTCTTCTTGAAGAACTCATATTTTTGCAAAAAGAGAAAATGAATAAAAAGAAGGCAAATTAAACTTTAATAAAATTATTTCTACATTCAATATATAAAATGCAAAACATCGGTGTAAATTAAGATTGATAATAATAATAATATTTGTTGTTGGTAAAATTGTCTATTCCGATTCTTGTATCACAAGAACTAGAGCCAAATCAATAAAACTGATAAAATTTCTGGATTCAGCAGACCTGAAATACACTAAATATATTGAAAAATCCTAGGCAAGTGCAATTTTTTTTTTCTTGAGCTGTGTAATTGGAGACATAACAGATTTCAAAACAACTGACACAACAGCACATAGGGAGAAATTTCCACTTGGCTTTAGCTACTGCATTTCCCTATTATGCAATAACAGACTACAAATCTGGCATATTATGCAGTGTCTCTTTGAACTTGCTTTGTAAATTTACTAGCTGCCTGCACATATTGCAACTGACCTGAGTATATATTTTCTGTTCAAATGACCTAAACTCTGGCACTCTTGGAATGCTTCCTCAGGGTGCAGGACATTGCATAGTGACTTTAGGCTGGCTCTGGTAAGAAATGACAAGAAAAATCAGAACATGGCTAACATTGAACCACATTGTCACACATTCTTAATTTCAATGACATTGTCCAGGCCCCAGTCCATATCCTATGTTTAGGAGTCTTCTCCAGTGAGGACTTCACCTTGCTGATATAACCATGCTGTTAGATAATTTGATGGAAATTATTCTTTATATAGGGGGGGCTGAGACGTTCCTGACTTTGCCCAGAAAGAAGAGAGCCAGAGTTATGAAATAACACATTTATTCAACATATTCCCCCCTGAGACTGATCCACTTGGTCCAGCCTAGTTGCAGCTTTTCTAGAGTCCTTTGGTTTCAGAAATGTCCTCAAAACGTTGCCCCTTTAGGTGTTTCTTCAAATTCGGGAACAGAAAATATGGTAAATGGATCTGACCTATCTTTTGATAAGAAGGCACAACCTTTAAGCAAATCTAATCACTCAGATTGTCACTCCTTAGTACACCCTCTTGAAGTACCTGTACTCAACCTCCCTGGCGGTAATCCCAAGTGTGGCTCGGGATGGAACTGCCAGGTAGTTTAAAAAGCTAACCTGGTAAGCGGTGCCCGCGGCATCTTCCAGCGATGCCTGGAATCTGTGTAGCCTGGCGATGATCGGTCAGCATATCCGTGTCAACATAGGGAACGCAAATGCCAGGTGGACATCTGCGTGCAGCTGGGGGGCGGGACCAGGCGGAAAAAAAGAAAAACAAGTATTTTTAAATGTACCGCTTTTACATTTAAAAATATTTATTATTCATATCACCAGGGAGGTTAACGAATTCCTCAAAGATAGGTGTTGATAGCCTATTTATTCCTTTCGTACAATGACATTTCCTCAACACTGACATCAAAAAACCATCCCAGTCCCTACAAACCCCTGAAGAAGCCCATGAGGCAAAATGCTTTGGGCGAAACAAATTGGCACGGTTATTGATGTGTTAGTTAAACTATGTCTAGCATGAATATCCCAAACCAGGCCAAACCACGCTTGCCAATATACAACATTATGGTGTGTAAATATGTATGAATCATCCAATCAATATATAATCTGTAGCAAGAACCGTTTTTACTCTATTCCATGCAGAGCATATGAGAATAATCACATAACTACCATACTACTGATCACATATCTGTTCACAACTGTTCATAACTGTTCACTACCATTGTATTTTATCTACATCTTGCAGATGTTGCAAAGAATTTACATGGGCTTTAAACCCTAACTGCAGATTTTGTAATACACCCCCCTACACCAAATGAAAAAAAAAAAGACAATATATACTCTTATTTATTTAGTCTTCTGGCTACTTACATGACAACACAGGTTCTTCCTCTTCTTCATAACCCTTACCCCTGGACAAAGTAACTAAAGCAATGACACATTCAAGCTTTCTTCTTTTGGCAGTAGTGTGAGACTATTCCAGCCTAATGGTATGTCCATGATAGCTTTGGCCCACAGTAAATTAGCTATATGACACTAGGCATCACAACAAGGTGGCCAGCACTTTATCACTGAGGACTGATTCCAAGGATGAGGAAGGAAGTATTCATGCATAATGGTGTTTTCTTTTTTTTTTATTATTATAACGGTGGAATTATACTAATTGGGTAACTGACCATGGCTGCTGCTCTTTGCATTTAGACCTTGCATATGAGAAGCAAAGATCACTACTATCCCTGTCCAAGATTTTATCTGTCAAGTGTGAGCTGCAGCAAGCTGTTCTGAAAATCTTTTTTTTTTGGGTGGGGAGGAGGGGGGGGGGGGGTGTTCTAAGTATAGGCATTTTAACAGTATTAGTATACAGCTGCTGCAGTTATTGATTGCCTAGTGCTTTCCAATCTTCACAGCACCAAAGAGCTCTGTGTTCAAATATAATTATTTTGAGGGTTTGATGTAGATATTTTATCATTATGTGGTTGCACACAAACATCCCTCCCTTTAATACAAAGGGAAATCTTTACAAGTACAATCCTGGGTCTGCCATTGTTGACCTGTTTCTGAAAATTCACTGATCATCTGAAATTATTATCACCACTAAAAGTTGATCATATGTACTTATTTTACATCCCTATAAGAACAGAAGTTCTTATCCGTTACCTACTTTGGGTCAATAATTCAAAAGAACAAGAGTGTCAACATGACAGCCATTCTGCTAGGCTATTACAAAGAACTTAGCAGTCTTTGTTTGTTGTACAATGTTTTGCTTTTAAGCTGTAGGTTGTTAATTCTAACTCTATTACATTTGTTTATCTATACCACCATCTATAGAAGAATTCGCTATAAAAAAAACTGACATTGTAGTTAGATGGTTTTATTTTTACTCTTTTACTATTTTTATCATTCTTCTTCTTTTTTCTCCTTTTCACACTCCTAATGTTCTACCTCCATTAGCTTTCTTGTGCCCTTTCCCTTCTTTACTTATAAAATGAATTCCCATTGGAAAAATTATGACCATAAACATATATAAATTATATGAATGCTGCCTTATATAAAATGAACCAGTTGACATATCAGGTGTCATTAAAATGGAGCCCTCACTTAAACCACATAAATACATCTTATGCCATAATATGCGGCATCATCTTTCAAGCTCTGCTGTAAAGCTACGTACACACTTCCAATTATTATCGTTGGAAAACGAACGACGAACGATCCTGCGCGATATATACGAACGATCGTATAACACCGATCCTGCTCATAGAGATAACGACACGATCGTTCGTAGATATTGTACACACAATAGATACGATCGTTTAAGCGATAGAGGAACTATGTGCACGACAGGAAAGTGAACGAACGTTCGTTCATTACGCATGCTCTGAACATGGACGATCAACGAACGACCGTACACACGAACGATGTTCAACGATCGTCGTCCAATCCGATCCGCCGGTCCGGTCGTTCGTTTCCATCGAGTTTCCTCGTTCGTCGGCGTCGTTGGTTACTTTTTTACGAACGTTTTTTTGCCCAATCGATCGTTCGTCGTTCGATTGGAACGATAAAAATTGGAAGTGTGTACGCACCTTAAGAAAATCACTCTTTGGGATGTTTGCATTCAAGATGGAATAGACTAAAACAACCTTAAAACATAAACCTTAAACACACACATTGATTCTTTGAGGTTTGGAAGTCTTTATTTACACCTTATCAGACAGTATAAAAACAAACAAGACAAAAAACAAATGTTTGAAATGACATGGTATATTAGCAAAAAGGTGTAGCCGTGTGTATAGAGCCACAGAGTTAATTTAATCTTAATCAAGGTTTTTACGCTGTTCACTAGATAATTCAATTTAGTGAATGGCAAAAACTCAATTAAATAAAACTTAAAACACTATTCCTGATTGAACATGAATAGATGTCTAAAGTCAATAGAGATTAACTTCATTCACTAAGCTAGGTGAGTTTTTCCTCGCAAAGTACAAATTCACCCTATTAAGCAAACAGCCTCAACTTATTTAGGAATATCCTATTGTGATTTCTTGCCAGTATCAGGATAGAAAATGACATTAAACCCTTACTGTATACAGTTACCTATATGTAGTTAAAATTTTAGCCCCAAATCCCTCATGAATCTTACATGCACATGACAAACATGACTGAAGGTTCTATATACACATTAAATCATATGCACTCCCTAGAAAAACCTAACACTAGGTTACATTATCCACCTTCATGGAGCCATGCACATAGCTAGATATATTCTATTTTAATCTGGTTTTATATTTGAATGGAATCACAGTCTAGTAACATCACAAACCTGTAGCCAAGTTTTTTACCCTACCTGCCTTTTTACCCTGCTGCCAATGTAATGTCATCTATGTCAAAACATATTTTTCTATTTAAACAAAGGTAGTCCTGGCAGCAACCAATATACATGGTTAGGTCATATCCCGTTCAAGAAGATAAAAAATATATATATATATATATATATATATATATATATATATATATATATATATATATTCTGCTCTCTATGCAAAGAAACATTTTCTCCCACAATTGGTAGCCAGGGTAGGGTCAAATAGAAAGCAAATGTTCTTCAAACAGCCTTTTATTCCCTAAACTCCGGAGGCAAGGCAGGAAGGAGCACAAGAAAAACCTTGCAGTGGGCACAATAAGAGCTTTCTTTGCATCAGAAGGAGAGTCTGAGGTGTTAAATTGTACAAAGTAATCCTTTACAGCAATGAGACAAAGCCCCTACGTGAGTACTCAGGAAGCAGGAGAGGGGCAAATATGCTTAACAGGGGAGGAGAGAGTGATGGAGTCTGTGCAGTTACCCCCCAGCTCTCTGTATGTTCCCCTTCCTTCTAAAAAATACTTATCCTCCATGTTTGCTGATATGAAGAGTTATGTTAAAGGAGAAGTTGACACCTCTTGTTCTGATTTAACAAATACCTTGGTGAGGGTGGAAGAGGCAGAGGATAGTTTGGATATGCATGAAAAAAGCAATGAGAGCTTCAAGAAATAAATCAAAAGTCTGCAAAAATGTATCACAATCTATCAAATAAATTAGAAGATGTGGAAAATAGAAGGAGGAATAATCTGAGAGTCAGAGGTCTCCCTGAAACCATTGGGCCTGATAAATTAGAATCTACTATAGGGGCCTATTTAACCGGATTCTGGGATTTCCACCTACAGCTGCACTGCGCTTTGATAGAGTACACAGAGTCTCTAAAGCTCCACCTGATTCTCAGAGATGTAAACTGCAAGCTGCATTATTTTTCAGATAAGGCTGCAATCCAAGAAAAGTTAAAGGCATTATCTGATAACGATTTTGATGGCATATCCATATCTAATTTTCCTAGCCTTACAAAAGCTACCCTGGATAGGCGGAGGGCTTTGTGCCCATTACTGGAACTATTGAGAAGAGGAGATATTCAGTACTGTTGGGGTTTTCCTGCATGTTTGGTAGCCAAGAAGGATGGACACTCTCATATATTGCATTAGAATTGAGAGCAGCAGTTTATCTCTGGCTGGTAAAACACCAGGACCTGATGGCTTTGCGCTGAAATATTATAAACCATATAATGATATTCTTCTCCCACATTTATGTAGATATATTAATGAACTATCACAGAAGGGTGTTTTGTGTGAAGATACGCTGAGGGCCCATATTACAGTTATACCTAAACCTGGGAAGGACCCTACAGTATGTGCTAGTTACTGTCCCATCTCTTTGCCTAATGTGATGCAAAGTTGTTTGCAAAAGTATTAGCTAAGAGAATGCAGTCACTTATTCCTTTTTGGGTTCACCAAGACCAATCGGGATTTGTCCCAGGGAGGGAAGCTAGGGTCAATTCTATTAGGGCTCTGTCTATCTTACACTATGTGCTGAGATGTAGCCAGACCACGCTATTTCTGTCTACTGATGCAGAGAAGGCATTTGATTGGGTGGACTGGCTATATTTATCCATGACTCTGAAGCATATGGGTTTTGGACATAAGATGTATAGGTGGGTGATCTTTCAATCTGAATCATCTGTTTGTGTAAATGGTATGTTGTTGGCATCTTTTAAATTATATAATGGGACTAGACAGGGATGTCCATTGTCACCATTACTTTCTGTTATCGTTGGAGCCCTTCCTGAATTTAGTGCATCAGAATATTAATATACAGGACGTTAGGATTGGTAAAACAGAATACAAATTAGCTGCCGTTTATTCAGAAACCGGATACGTCTCTCCCTAACTTATTGTCAGAATTCTCTGAATTACTTAACTAATTTTAAGAATATTTTAACCAAATCAGAGATTCTTAATGTGAACATACCCCAAGACCAATGGAAGAGAGATTAAGAAGTAACTTTCCTTTTACATGGTGCCAGAAATATACCAAGGTATTGAGATAACACCCTCGCTGATGGGTCTATATGGGACAAATTATATACCATTGCTAAATTCAATTAAGGAAGATATCCAACTCTGGAAACAGCTTCGGTTATCTTTGATAGGGAGGGTTAACGTAGTAAAAATGATTAATTTACCTAGGGTACTATTTTACTTTCAGGTGTTGCCTATTCAATTACCTCCCTCCTTTTTGTAAATGTCTAAAAAGCTTACCTTCTAACATTCATTTGGTACCTGCGGAGAGCTAGGATCTGTTCGAAAACACTTTCATCCTAAAATTAAAGGAGGTCTGGACTCCCATATTTTTTTTTTTTTTATAATTTTATTTTTTTTTAGTGAACAGTCATACATACTGGTATTAAACAGTAAAACATACAAATCACCAACTGTGTTATCGTCCGCATCACAAACGTATTATGAACAAACAAGCAGAATGACTGAGCACAGGCAATTTTCAAAATATTAACAAAAATAACCAAAGAAATAAAGAAATAGAAAGCAAAATAGAGGAAGAGGGGGAGGGAGAGGAGGGGGAGGAGCACGGCATTGCAGGCCAGATTGAAGAAAGGCCAGATTTAACACAGTAGAGAACACATAGCAATAATTCAATGATATCCTCTGCATTCAAAACAGATCGTCGGCGTTATCAGCCCCACTGTATACTGAAAGGTACGCTTGAGTAGTGGTATACTGTATCCAATAGAACCAAGTATTTCGGAATTTATCCGATCTACCGTCCTGACTGTTAATAAGGTCTTCCATTGCCATAATGTCATTTACTCTTCTAAACCATTGTAACAAGGTGGGAGGAGAGGATTGTTTCCACAGGGCCGGAATACAGGCCCTAGCAGCATTTAAAAGATGTTTGAGTAAAGAAGCATGGTATTTCTTTTGAGACCATTTAAATGTAAAAGGGCTAGCTTCAGGGCTGTTACGTATATCTACCTCTGTCAATTCTTCAATAACCGCCGCCACCCCTGACCAGAAAGATTGCATTTTAGAGCACTCCCAGAATATATGAAACAGGCTGCCAGCAGCCGCTTTACAATGCCAGCATCTATCATCTACTCCCGGATACATTTTGGCTAATACAGTCGGCACTCTGTACTACCGCATGAGCAATTTATAGTTTAGTTCCTGATAAGAGTTGCTGAGAGCGGCTTTATGACCCGTGTGCAGGAGACGATCCTGCTGTTCTGGGGAGAACGTGGTGTCAAGGTCACCTTCCCATCTGCGCAAAAATGGTAAAGTTGAAGTTGAGGGGGATGTATCTGTCAATAGCATCTGGTAGGCACCAGAGAGAGAGTCCCCTTAATGGTGCCCTGGGCAACACACACCTCTCCGCCTGTGATAGGGGGCGCACAAACCTGGATGGCGGTGGGAGAGAGCGGTGAAAATGGCGCAGCTATATATTGCGCCATGGTCCCAGCTCTGGAAGTTCATGAGCAGTTGTCAAATCCGAGACAGGTGCCCACCCCGTGCCCCTCAAAAAATGAGATGCTCTGAAAATTCCCTGCTCCCTCCATGAGCGAAACCTAGAATCTGATGCGCCCGGGGAAACCCCGGGTGTCCCAGAATAGGAGACAATGGCGAAGGGTAAGTACACACACCAGAGACCCTGAAATAATTCTGCACAACACGGAGGGTCGTTCCCATCAGCGGCAGCTTAAGAAGAGATAGTGTCTGGAGAGGACCACATGGCCCCTGATAACAGTAGAATAGCAAGGGCTCCCTCAAGCGTTACCCATGGCTTAAGGCCGCTGTTTCTGCACCAGTCTAGCAACCCTCCCACATGTGTAGCCTGGTGGTACAATAGGGAATCAGGAAAGGCAATACCCTCCACGTACTTTAGGCAACCTTAAAACCCATCGCCCGATATGAGGGCTGTCACCAAAGCGGAGAAACTCCTGCCTAAACCTGCAGAGTACCTGTTGTGGGATATAAACCGGGAGGGTTTGAAGCAAACATAGCAATCTCGGCATATTATTCATTTTCAGAATGTTGCATCTACCGAACCAGGAGAATGCATGTTGCTTCCACCGCTGCAGGTCCCGTCTCACCCTGTTTAGTAGAGGCAGAAAGTTCAGGTTAACCACTGAGGACAAATCCCTAGGGATCCTGGTGCCCAAATACAAGATATCTGATTTTGCCGACTTAAAAGGAAAGCACGGTGTCAGGGAGTCCACTAACCGAACAGGTAATGTAATGGATAATGCCCCTGACTTCTGCAAATTGATTTTATACTTAGATAGCACTGAATATCTATGAATCTCATGTAATAAATTAGGACTCCAGGATTTTAAACAGTGCTATCTTCTTTTGAATAGAGTTCTAAATGGGAAAAATGATGTATTCTCTAAGGGATGGGTTATGTTAAAGATGGAACTTTGCTCAGTCAATTTAAATAGGGTTATTTGGGTTCCTAAACAATATAGATCTTTAGGTATGGATACTTCGTCCCTTACCTTAATGACATTGAGATGCTGGGATGCTTTGCATAGACAACAGGGGTGGTTATATAATACCTCAAATTCAAAGGGATTTCCTGGGACAGTCACCAGATACGGGGTTGCTGTTACATCAGGTTATCCTAAAAGATTCAGTTCTCCCATTGTCACAGCTTGTCCCTTCAGATAAAGATAGACGGATATACCAGTGGCAATATATACAACTTCCATTTTGTGAGGTCATTACCACACCCCTTACGTTCTGAGAGAGGGCTCACTCCGTTGGAAATTTTGTTTAGAGGAGAGAATAGACTGCCTCAAACTCAAATGTAAACTATACAAACTTTTAATTAGCTTTACTGGCCCAGAGTTCCTGGATTATTTAGGGAAATGGGCAAATAATTTAATAGCTTCTCGGAGGTTCAGAAGAAAAAGATCTTGAGTATGACTCAAAACTTTGATATATGCAAAAATACAGGAAGGAAATTTTAAATTACTAGCCAGATTGTATTGTGTACCTGTAGTTTTACATCAGATGTCCCCGAAAGATTCCCCATTGTGTTGGAGAGGTTGTGGGATGGGAGGTACAATGTCACATATCTGGTGGTCTTGCCCAAATAGAGAGTTATTGGAGAAAAGTACCCCAACTAATTGAGAAAATACCAGGGTATGCAGTGGAGGTTGTTGTACTTTTGATAAGGTCTTATTCATGACATTCTATGTATTACTATAGACATTTACTTTGTATGTACATAAAATCTGTATCATCATGTTGGCTATAGTAATCTTAGCAAGATTCCCTTGTTGCATATTTTACTCTATCACTATGCAAGTATTAGGATATAAACATATATGAATATTTTTTCATCCTTCTTGAATATTAGCACCTCTCTACATTATCTCTACGGTTTCTTTATACATTATAGCCTATTCTATCTTATTCTGGATACCCCATGAGTTTCATATTCACCACTTACGTATCCCCTGTACACCACCCGACTTGCGGGAACGGGGCATCGATTTATACATGCATCCTTAGCAGATGAACGGGATCCTCCTATACTCCCGTTCTATCTGCCTTATCACTGCATGAGCCCGTTCTATTGAACAGACTGGCTTTGACCCAAGCACGCTTTTGTGCGCTCCCGGGGCAATGAGTCGGCTCATGTGCAGGGATACTCCCTCCCTCCTCCTCTCAGCGTCACCAGGATGGGAGGTTCTACTTAGGAATTCCCTGTTCAGGGTGTTGCTAGGACTACACGCCTACTGACGTCAGGGATGTGCACATGGCACTAAAAGGAGGTGTCTTCAGGAGTCTCCTCTGCCAGCTACACATTCAGCAGCACTTCTCTACAATCTGTATTCAGGACCAGAAGGTAATCTTTTGTATATTCCCCATAAGAATTCATTTTTATTATACCATTGGATTTTCCATTCTGTACCCTATTATATCTGACTACTTCTACAAATATATGTTTATTCACTATCCCCTATAGTATACTCACATTAAATTGTTATACATAATAATGTATTTTACATTATCCTTATTTCCAAACAGTACATTACATTTAAATATGTTATGGTCAAAAAACCTTATGACTTGTCAATCCCTATTACCACACTACTTTATGTTCATACTTATTTACTCTTACTCTTCAATGTACCCTATAGATATATATTTATCCCAAACTATCTTTGCAATATAATCTGCCACTACCCCACCACCCGCCTCCCCTCCTTTTTGTTTAAGTATGTTATCCTATATTTTACTTACTTCACCACAAGTTCTGCCTTTGGGTGGTTAAAACTTACCTTCCCCCATATTGGAGGCCTAGTTAACCTGTTTGGGGACAGTATTTCCCCTACATGCCATCACTACATATGTGACCCATCTACAGGGAATATGTAAGTCTTGACTTTTATTGTGCATTACACTAGACACCTATTGTCTATGTTCAATTCTATTTAAATGTATTTTTACTATTATAGTAGTATTTTTTAGAAGTAATCAATAAGGTACTCAAAGACTAGCATGAATCTCCTCTATTATGCCTTGTTAGTATGTATTTTTCACATTATTTCCACACCGACATTATGTATTTATTATGAACCTAGATACTTCCAATCACTGTGTCCAACCTCGCTAAAAACCCCTGAAGAAGCCTAAACCGGGCGAAACGCGTCTGGTATGAACAGATGCATGTGACAACCTAAAACTTGATATATTCCTGATAGAAATTTATTTGGGCCCCCTGGATTATGTTCAAGGATACTGTGCAATATTTTGATATTATAAAGATGTATGAATATTTGAGACATTTGGTCCTTTACGTCGAGAGAGTAACTTTAATGTATTTGTAAAACTAGATTGCTGATAGAGACTAACACATTTTTCTCATATGTGAGTTGTATATTTATTATGTCTTAGTAGGGTCACTCACTTTTTTCATATTTTGAGCACTTTTATATGCAGGACTGCAGATTTAGCAGTCTGCCTAAAATAAATTGAATATCTAAATGAAAGATTTCTTCTTCGGAATCACTTGTAAGAGTTTGTATTTTATAGAATTTAATTTCAATTTTGAACACTATTGTATGATATTTTTGCACTAAATGTGAGTTTTTTTATTTTGTGTTATATGTATATTGGATTTATAAAAACAAAAAAAAAAAAGCAGAGGGGAAATTTTTACTTTAGCTCTGGTTTGAGGCAAGTGTAGAACCACTGTACCAGTTGTATTGCTCCCTTCCTCAGACAATTAGGGGGTACATCTTCAACTGGTACAGTCTTCAATACTGTACTATGTCTCATGTAAATACATAGGGTAGTATGAAGCCTTCTTAACAAAACAAAGTCATAAAAGGACCTATGCAAACACTAGCTTATTTTCATTTTAATATAGGCTTACCTTTCTGCAGAACACACCCAACATCTTCCACCTTTCTTAGGTAAATCACTTATGTACTAAATAGTCAAATGTGATGTGTTTATTGACATTACAAGCTCAAGACACCGTAGGGATTTGAACCCCATCCTGGATTCCAGGA
Organism: Pyxicephalus adspersus; assembly: GCF_032062135.1. Taxonomy (NCBI): domain Eukaryota; kingdom Metazoa; phylum Chordata; class Amphibia; order Anura; family Pyxicephalidae; genus Pyxicephalus; species Pyxicephalus adspersus. The sequence goes on along the minus strand of NC_092866.1, from coordinate 39,576,581 downwards.
GTGCCAACCACCGGTATCTTTTGCTTTTTTGGTGGTTTTTAGGAGACAGGAAAAAGCAAAACCTGGAGGAACAAGCTTGTTCTCCCAGTAAAAGAAAACCCTTAGACTACTGGAAGAGCACTGGTAGCATTTTAAAATCTTCTAATCTAATAGATCTCGTTCTTTACTGACTTCAAAACTGTTGTAACCTGGAAAAAAAAATTAAGAAAAATTGTATGTTTGACCCCCCCCCCCCAACCAACACCCAGATACTTAAGAAAACTAGGTAACACACGCACATTTCTGGATCCAATGACAACAAACCAAATACCAAAACATGGAAGAAAGTTAAGGTTACCTGAACAAAAAAGTTAGTTATTTTCCATTAGTAGTCGATCTCCAGCTTTCCTAGATGCCAAATATCGCCATATCTTTTTTCAAAGCAAACTTATTTCCTTGGCTCCTAGAAGACTTTACACAATGCAAGTTTATTTTCACCCCCCCCCCCCCCCATACACATTTTTATTAGAATGTGGACATCTACAGGGTAAGTGACCAATTTAGTTTGCAAACAAACATTTTAGAAGCATGACAGCTCCATTTCTAATAGATTAATATATTCATATACCTCACTTAAAAAGCCATTATGCAATTAGACAAAGTATCTAGTTAAAGGCTTTCTTTTTATCAAGTTTAGGTAAGGGGACAACATGGAGCATTTGAAGTGTAGTGTTTGTTAGGAAAGAAGGAGCTTGCCATTAAAAGTGATTAGGAGCAATACATACCACTAACATTGCTTAAGTTTCAGGACACCTTTGGTATAAACATACGTTGACCTCCCTTCCATATAGCACATATGCTATTGGCTTCCTGTGATTTATTACACATAGGATCATCCTTCGAAAGTAAGAAATTTCTAAAAGCCCACCCAGAGGAAATGTGCAAGTAAAAAGTCTAATCTTACTGCCTTCATCTGTAGAAGGTTATCATGAACCTGCAAAAAGAATCTGGAAACAAACAGGTGGTTAGCCACACCCCCCACCCCAAGATGTGTACGGTCATACAAACACTGCCAAGCCCACAAAGGTCTACGACATAACAGAAGTCTTCATATAAGTCACTACTAAAGCATATACTTGTTGTATTCAAGCAAATTAACATTTGTTGTTAAAACATTAATGGGGAAATTAACATATAGGTGTTGTATTATAGAAGTTGCATTGAGAAGGGGAAACTTTGTAAAACATGGCTTATATGTAACCCCCATTTAATATAAATTTTTGTACTCTAGAAGTTGTAGCAAAAGGACAGGTTTGTATAAATTTCTCACCACTTTAGGAAGTTTAATAGCCTAGCTAATGCTAGGTGCAATTGTATATTATAGTTACAGCTCTTCTGTATTTAGTATTGTTATATTTTAATATCACCAACAAGGTGGGGTACACATTTAAAGTGGGCTTGCATTTTTTTCCTGTGGTATTAAGGGTCATATATACATTGTTAACATGACAACTTCATTGCTACAGGGACAATGTATCAATTGGGCTTAAATTTACCCTGTAGACATTACCAACACCTAGAAAACAAGTATTATGGTAAAAGGTAAATCCTTACTAAAGGAGTAGTTTTCAAAAATGAGACATTAAAATATGAACCAAATAAGTAACTGCCAGCTTTACCACAACAATCTTGACATTACCAACATCTGAAGAACACAAACTACAGGGACCTCTTTTCACTAGACACCAAAGCTAGTTTTAAAGCTTCAAGCTCACTTCTGGATCGAAAGATTGTGGGAAAACAAAACGTATGCATACACCGAACATCAGCTGCTCATAGCTTATACTGCACAAGATCTATAAATTCACATGCTGCCGTTTGCTGACAAACGCTTTTCAGTTTCTGCAAAAGAAGAAAAAGAAACCCTTTTCCCATGGACAACACGAATTTCAGATTCACCAACTGACAAACAAGGATTCAGAACATACAACTCTTCCATGCCCATACATTAAATATCATTCACTACATTCTAATTAAGATTCATGCACATTACCTGCTAGGATGCCACTGTTTTAGAAAGTCTGAAAAATAAAGCTGGACAGTTTTGGAACTCACATGCCCCATCCCAATGTATAGTGAAAGCCAGCCAAAAAAAAAAACTTATGCTCACATATCACCTTAAAGCGCTAAAAGCCAACATTGAGGAGCGTTAGGAATTATAAGCTTTGAAAGACTTCCGATGATCTCGGCAGTGATACATCTGCTTTAAGTATGCTTTGATGCTTCTGAAAAAAAGAAGTCTGAAAAAGTTCTCCCCAACCACCATACATAAGACCCTTACATGCAACAAAATTATGGTATTTTAGGTTTAGAAAAGCAAAGTTATTTGTCATGTCCTACTTTACATCCCATAATGAGGTTAGAAGACACTTGGCTATTATAGACAAGCCATTTATGTGCTGCATACAAACTTATATTAGTTTAGAAGATAAAGTTTAGAAATTCCTTCCACATTAATAAAGTGCAACAGCCAGAAAATCATAGAACTAAATACGCAACGTTGGTCAGCTTCAGTTAGTCTCTTTAATCTTAATCAGCAAGAGTCCTAGGAGACAAAAAGACTAGAGTATCAGAATCCCAACCCCCCATAAAAATAGGTCTTGTACTATGCTAATCAGCAAGATCAATAATGTTACACATTCCTATAGCTTTTTTTTTTTTTTAAGGAGTATTTGTTAATTATAAGAGTAAGAACACACCTTAAGATGTCAGAACATTAGCTACAAAAAAAACCCCAAACAAACAAAAAGATCATTTTGGCTAACTACAGCATAAGACTATCCATTAGCATGCAAAATAGTCAGTAAAACACTTATCTGTCAAGCAGTTTCCAACTCAAGACCTGTAAGGACACTAGTAAGAAGCTTTGATGGAGCAGAACTACACCGATAAATACTGCAGATTTACTTCACTTCAACATGGCCAGCTTCCAAATAAATCTTCAAATACTCTCTAAACTCATGGGTAAATTTCTTCTTTATTGGGATTCATATTTTTAAGGCAGACTTTCTTTCATTTGTATTTCAGACTTCCCAACTAAATTTTGTCTTCACACTTTTTTTTATCTATTCAATTTTTCAGAGATCATTAAGCTTTGATTTCAGGTTTCAGAGATTTTTTTCAGACATCATTTAGACTTGATCTTATTCTAAAGCACAAAGGTCTTCAGGAAGGTACAAGAATGTACACTTCATAATCCTGGTGGGATTACTTTATTTCAATATTTCTTTTGGAGTACTTTTTGGCATTTGATATTTACTTCATTTGCTAATATACGTCTCAACCGCAGCAATTCCTAATCCTCTCTCCCAAGGAATTATCAGTTGTAGGACATCAAGGTTTCACATTAGGCACCTACGGGGGATTCATATTCTGCCACTCATCCATCCAAAATACCTTATTTTAGAACACCGTCATTTGACTCCCTTCAAAAATGTTGATCTGAAAAAGTGGAGACAAGATGTTGCCCACAGAGCCGCCCCCCCCCCCCCCCCAATAATCTTCCCTTTAAAAGAGCAGACATAATGCAACATTAACAGCATTAAAAATGCATTCCTATGTTTATTGGTCATTTTTAATCCCTAACATAAAGGACTGATTGTTTACATTCCAAGTGTATTTTATGCAATTTAAGCCAGTACATTAACGTGAAAGTCTTACAGCAGGCTTTACATTATATTCACTACCAGGTTAAATGTTGAAATGTACCTTCATGAATGTGCATTTTTTTTTTACAACTTCAAATTCTAAATGCTTTTAGAGCTAAATTCCCACTGAACTGCAAATGTTCAATTAACCAAGCCAACTTAAAACTGGAACATACATGCCAATACCTGGACAAGTGGTTCAGTCCCATGTTTACATATTATTAGCAAAGGTCTGCTGTCCTACAATGCAAAATAAACAGTGGAAAAAGTTTGCAGAAGCTCACCCTGGAACAAATAGTACACCCAAAACTGGCAGTGGAAAAAAAAAAAATTTTTACTATCCTGACAGGTTTGTGTATGATATAACTAGAACCCATCTCAGTATATAAAACACCCCAAGTTGTAGATGATTTAACCCTTAACATCACTGAAGAAAAAATAAAATCTTACCGAGAGTCACCAGCTTTGCTTATCCTCCCTTGTGCTTTCATACAACACCACATACAGACTACCTATAGTTACTGGTATGCTATCTGAGACTTCTTTTAATTCCACCTCATTGTTACAAGGATTTTTTTTTCACTGCTGAAGGGAAACTGGAAAGCTCACTAGAGAAAAGAACCTGAAAAACAAAAGCTGAAGAACCCCATAGAACCCCTTTTATCCAATCCCTTACTTACAAGCCAATTTTGAAGTTCTGGACCAACTATTCGATATAATGGATTATAAAGCAGAAGATGTCTTGCTGCTATCCAGGTTTATAGAAGATTCTACCAATTCAGCTTTTCACTGGGCATTTCTAGAAGATTCTAGCCCTTGTCCAGCTTTTCCCCATGTTCTTACAATCTTCAGGGGGATGATTCTAGAAGAAATTACCTCCTATTTCTTTTTTTTTCAAATCTTGTGGCTTTTCCAAGGTCATTTCTAGAAGATTCTACCTCATGTAAAATTTTCTGCATTTCAAGGGGCTTTTATTTAATTTTTTCTTTTGAAGCATACAGATGTCAAAAGGCTCTCTAGATTTTAGATCTTTCCATCCATTATCCTTGCACAGCCTAGCTCCATCATTTTTCACGAAGATCCAAAGAATACATACAGACAATATCAGCTGAAACAAATGCTCCAAAGAACACCAAATTCACACACAAGGTTCAGAAGCTTACAAGACACAAAGTTCAACGAAATATTTTTCAAGCAATCTTCCCTAACATTCTTAGGCTTTAAATTTTCATCCATCTCCTGTCTTTTCTCATTTAGTTGCTTCAAAATATTCCTGCTTTGTCAAGCACTTCTAAATCTTCCCTCTTCATCCTATATATAAAAAAAAAAAAAAAAAAAAAAAAAAAGCCACCCTACCTACTGTCTTGATTAATTTCAGATTCTTCTTGTTTTCTCAGCTACACATGTATTCTTTCTTGAGTATCTTGTATATGATGGGTCATTTAAATTCAGTCCTAAATACGGTTTTCTACTTTGCTTTGAGCATAGATTTCTTCTATTCTAAACTTCAAATAAGAAGTAAACATTCCTAGCTTTCAATTTTTTTTCTTAAAACTTCTAGATCTTCATTTTCTGCCTTGCATTTTTTCATGCTTGATTACATCTGTAAAATTTCTTGTTTCAATGTTACTTCTACCTTCTGTCTTGCATTTTCAAAATTAAATCTACCCTTCTTTCTTTTTTTCACCCCCATCAGTGTTACTTTTAACCTTCTGCCTTGTTTACTCAAAGGTAAAGACTTATACTTCACAAGCTTGCAATTGCTCTTTTAACCTTCACAAGTTTTCATTCCTCCCCTGCTAGCAATAGATTCTCTATTCTTGGAGTCTCTTCCCAGTAGTTTTAAGTCTTGTCAAATAAAAGTCCATAAATTTGGAAGCACTGCAAAAGAGTTAGTCTAAAAAACAACAATACCCCAAACATCTTAAAACACATCACATAAAACAGCTTACACAATAGCCTAAACCAGCAAAGCTATAATTTTAAGAGTCCCCGCTGGGAAATAGAACAAATCCTTCACGCAGTACACTACTATTGCTCCCTATAAACTAACAGCAAGGTCAACAAACACCCTTAAAAACCCAACGTTAGACTACCGCTATACCACCCTAAGAACCATACAATCACCCTAGAGCGATCTTGCTCTTCCGTAGTCTAAGTGTAAACACGTAAAGCTTACCTTATATACACTACGGGATCAGTACACCCTGATGTGTGTATCCTTCCGCCCTAAGGCACTACTTGACAGCAAGGGTTTAGGACGATACGAATATAAATGAGCAGAACATTCTATACAACAGTATATTTCATTCCCCTCGATTATTTTTAGTTGCAGTGCCCGCCAATTAAAGTCCGGTATGAAGGAATGAATATTAACTAATTAAAAATATAGACCCAGTATACAAGCGGAAGGATATCTGACAGGGCTCGGGTTCTAAGCAACCCAAGAAGGCCTTATTGCGCAGCAGAAATTCTGCAGGCGTACTGATAATTTACGCATGCGTGAAAGATCAGGCGTTCATAAATACCTTAGATATGCGCATACATTATCATTTGTGGTATGCAGTACTTTTTTTGGACGTGACGGATGGGGGCGGGTAGAAAAGCTTCGGTCAAGAAGTAAATTAAGAATACAATACGGGCAGTTATATAGTGAAATTGTAACAGATGTTCTAAGTAGAAGTAAAGTTACAAACCATACGTAGATTTGACATCATAGTAAATTTGCTTCATAGCAATAATTGTTTAATCTCCAACCTTCGTAGGAGGAGGCTGGTTGAGGCGTTTATAAAGCTTTCTAAAACATAAAATGTGTGCTGCTAGGATTTCAGACAGATTATGGTAACAACTGTATAAATCAGCAAACATTTGGAATGAGGTTTTCATTGCATGCTTTGGTGCACGTATATGACAAAAATAGCAATGACTAAGATCCCAAGCTAATACAGTTTAATTGGCAATGAGTAAGCTGTAAAACTGAAATGCTTTCTTTGTGGGGAGGTATTGTACAGCACAATAGGGCTTGGTGTGCTTGTATTGTCTGGAAATTTCCAGCACACAGAATTCTGCATTGCGGGGATAAACCAAGCCAAACGTTCTGTCTGGGAATCCGCCCATCGGAGCAGACATGATCATCATGATTTTTTTTCTTATTATTATTTTTATTTTATAATCATTTTAAGAGGCAGCCTATGTCTTATAGGTAAAGAGTTAATAGCCAGAAATACAAAAAAAAAAAGATCTTGGGCTGTAAACAACAAGTATACATGTAAAACATAGCACATTTCCTACCTTATATTATTAATAATATTAATATAATTTTTATTATTATTATTAATAATAATATAAATAAAAAAAATAAAATACAGATTTATACAGGATTTTTCATTACACGGCACTGTACATAGGGCTTGCAACTGACAGATACAGAGAGTGACACGAAGAGCTTACAATCTAGGATATTGTAACTCAAAAGACAAGTGACAGAATTGTTGGATTTTAGAGCAGAACAAAATCCTGCGTCATTTACCTATCCACACTCTCTCTCTGAGCACAGCCATTTTTCTTTCTTCTGCCGAGCAATGATCTTTGGCCATCTTGATTGGCAGGGTGAAGTATCTTCCAGGCAGGCGCGTGGGAGTTCATCCATTCCTGGCGCATGCAATGGAAGCTAGGAATGCAGCTACATTGGTGGCTGTAATACTGCGTTTAAACATCATTAGAGCTATGCATCTTGCTCTGACAAGTGGTGATGGCCCCAGAACTATGCAGTAATCATTAATTGGGAAGTCAATCAGCCCCAGATCGAGGAACCCCTAGCAACCTCTCGAAGAACTCTAGGGTTCCATGGAACCCTGGTTAAGACACTGGTTTAAACTAAACTGATAAAAATGTAAAATACTGTCAAATTACAGTATAAGGGTAATAAACACTTGATAAGTTGGTCTCACAGATGAATGATACTATATTTTTAGCCAGTGTTGGTACATATTGTTTGAACAGGACCACACTTGCTTTTACAGACAACACCTACATCCTGTTGAATGGTAATTACTATGTTTGAAACCAAAACAGTTTCTCTAAGAGATTTGTTTTGTCTTAGTACTCTAGGGATTCTGATACACTGTAGAATTGAATCATATCAGAAATACTACTTGAAATGTTACAAGGTAATGCTATCAGCAAAAAAGAGTTTCTAGCATTTTTCAACGTGTTAAAAATAAAAATTTAATATGTGGATAATAAAGGTTTGGATTGTTTAGAGGGAAAACTGGAGTTGCAGTTATAGGCCCCTGATAGAAAGAGAGTAGTAAAAACCAATTATCTGTACTGCTGATAATACCTACCCACTAAACACCTATTACCTTTAATAAGGCCACATCACACAGACTCTAGTGACTAAGGCCACAGACTCCAGTGACTAAGTTTGAACATCTATGTTTCTTGGCGACAAAAAAAAAGTATTCTTAAGATGTGGTTAGAACCCAACCCCTCTAGTATTACACAATTGACACAGTACCTTTAATCATTAATTATTATAGATAAAACTGAAGCCACTCAGTGTCGAGACACTCACTCACAAAAGTTTTTTGGAATATGGATGCCTTATTTACAATATACATTATCATCCAGTCAATTGCAGGGCTTAATAGAACTTTTTCTTCACACGGTTTGGTATGACCATGGGGCTCTGGGAGCACACTAGGAATTGGTCAGCTAAGTAGGCCAAAAACCAATAATTAAACAAATTACACGCAGTGAGGGAGTTACAAACGGTTCAAAAGCTCTTTATTTAACGCACTTCTGTATTGAATCCATCTTCATTGGCAGATCAGCAGTGAAGTATCTGGTTTCTTTTATTAGTTGTATGAACGGGGTTCAGTTTTTTGTTTTACCCTTTCACTAAGTTTTGTTGTTATAATTTAAAATGTTTAACTTTCATCACACGAAAATGGATGAGTGGCAGAAGAGGTTACTGTTTTATTAGTGGAACTGCTATATGGATACTTTTTCTTGTTATGTTTCTCATCTAATTCTACTATGTATCTGTAATTGTGACATTATATTTTTGTACTGTGTTTTGGATGTGTAGATTTTGTGGGATATTGTATGTTTTTTTCTATTTTGCCAATAAAGATATATTTAAACAAAAATAAGGCCACATGCCAAGAATTTCCAGTCCTGTTATTTGACATATTTAGACTTTCACACAGCGCAATTGTGTTTGTGGGCCCTTAAATAACAGGAAAACTTTACACCTCACTAAAAATGTATTTTCTACGCTGTAAGTGAACATTTAAAAGTGTATGAAACTGAAAAACCTTAAACTGCAAACAATTTCGTTCTATTTTGTTTTTTGATGTAATGTATTTCAGATAGCAAGCAGCCTCAAAACACCCAAGCGTATTAAAAAGGCACGAGACACAACCCGTAAATCCGGATTCAGCCGGTACAAACAGCCTTGCTGGCCGGAACTATATCGCTTGCCTCATACCTAGTTTTTAAGTATCACTACGCTGTAATGTGGCTGCCATTTTGTGATTCATGCTAAAGTAAAAATCAAAATGTCTGCTGATACATATTCTTGTTGCGTGGAAGTTGGTACGGCTGGTTTTATTGGCATAAATACCTGTCACTGGTTTTATTTAAAGCTAATGTTAAAGGTAAATGAAACAAATATAGTGGTTAGCGCATAGTAGACTTCGTAAAATGTAATCTCTAGAACTCCGTCATTTTTATTAATTGTTAAACTTAATCTATTTTAGTAGAGCTCCTAGAATATATTCTATAGTTAAATGATTGTATAACAAATGTATTACTTTTAGTGAGTCATTTGTTGAAAGCAAAACATCTCGGTTGCGCGGACGGATACAACAGTTAGTGTTATTTTCATTACGTCACGCACACACGTCACATGCACAGCCCACATTATAAATAACGGTCGGCGGTTACGTCCTCCGCATTTGTGCTGTTCGCGTCCTAGAAGCAAGATGTGTGTTGAGAGGAGAAGATCTTTACGCTTGTATTTTCTCTGTATGGACGGTTATTTATCGGCTGTTTTATTCGCTCCTTGTGCCCTTGCTGCTGTTCCGTAATTGTGAGGTATCATTTTCTCTTTGCTCTTAAAGATGTTCTTTGTATAAATGCACCGTTTTACCAGCAAATTAGAGAGTGGGAGGTTTTAGATGAAAGGCTGTATTTATTTTTATGTATTATGGTATTTCCGTGGCGGCGGATGTCTTAGGTAACCAAGCCATTGCTGCTGGTGGGGAAATGGTACACATTACTATGAGCCTAAGCAGGGGATTCTTGAACCGTCCTTTTAGTCACATTTTATAATATTGGTGTATTAGTGGGGTTACGAACAGCAATGGCTGTGAATTAAAGCCATATAACGGTGTAAGGTTGTTGTAAGTAAAGTACAAGGCTAATTTGAAGTGAGCGAAGCCTCAACTTTCACAAAAACAGCCTAGAAAAGATGGCCGCCATGGCTAGGAATGTGGGAGGGGCCGTTCATACTAAGTGACCTAGCCACTCCCTACTGTTTTTTTATTGGCTGCTGTGCCCAGCAATGTAGGAGGGGCCTATTGATTGGGTCATTTAATTTAAGACATTTGGAATCTGACCAGCCACTCCCTACTGGGTTTCTATATAACTGCGCAGCAAAGGCTGGCGTAGCCAGCAATGTGGGAGGTGCCTTTGGTCTACATCACATGAAGTGACGCATTTGGTATCTTGCTAGACAATGAAATAGTTAGGCAGGTCAAATAATTTTATACAGTAATGTGTAGGAAGGAATCCTGAAGAATATTGGTAAAATGGTGGATTTATATAACTGTTTACATTTTTTGAGCAACTTCTACCTGTGCATCTTAACATTTTATACAGGAGTGATAAGACAGCTGATACATGGGCTGCCTTTGTTTGGAAGATATTATTGCTTGATGTAAGTGCCTGTGGATCTTTTCAGAATATGGACTTTATCACACCTTCTTCATAAAGGACTCATCTTGCCTATATAGAAGTACAGCACTGTTCTGGAAACAAACGCTTGAATTTTGACTGAACTTGGTCCGACACGACTCCTGCAATGGAAGGCTCGAAGGCGTGTATTATGTTGCTGTGACTGTTTTTATATACAGTAGTTATTTGTTGCATTCAGTAATCATTCTTTTTTGTGTATTTAAAGTAATTTGAGATTAGTCTAAATCTTTTTTTTTTTTTCCCTTGTATATACAGGTTTTTATTTTTTTCCCCTAGCTATATATCCCTAATTTAAATGCAAACCACATTGGACCGGATACACTGGATTAAAGTTATTCTGGTGTCATAACATGCCAATGTATATTTGTTTTCGTCAGCTCATAGCTTTTTACTCACAACCTGGGGAGGATTCTGCGTCCTTAGGTGGCCAGTCACAGCCTATTGGTAAGCAGGAAAGCGGTCCCAGAGTTTGGGGTTTCCAGAAATAGCCAAGCATTCTCCATCTGGTAAGAATACTTCAATAGTGTTTCCCTTGAAAAATAAAGCACTTGCCCCTTTGAGCTACCATCTATTAAAAAAATATATATTCTAGCATCAGTTTAGTGCCTGAAGACTCTAGTCTTGAGTTTTATATATGCTATCAACATCCCATCCAAATGCTGAAGTGCAAACCATTAGCGTCAACAATTCTGCTTGAAGCCAAGTTTTGTAAAGGTTGCTTTGGCAACAATGACTTCCAATAAGACCCTTGCTAATGCATTACTATGATAAGGTACAAAAGTGTTACAATGGCCATTCTATCAATTAGTGTTTCATGGGTTGAAAACCTATTTCCTTCAGAAGCAGTTTGACTTTATGACCACCTTTTAGCTGTTTACTAGTGAACCTGTACTTAAGCTCCCTGATTCCTCATCAGAAATCTGTAATGCTTTTGAATATATTATTGCAACTGTAACAAGTTTGGATTTTTTAAAATTTTCTTTCTAGGCATTTATCTGATTTTTCTGGTGCTTCTTCAGAAAATGCTTTGAGGTGTTTCCAAGTAAGATCTTTCCTTGCTGTATTTGTCATTGAAACATTTGATTCATTTTGTTGTGTAATGTGAATGTACAAATACATTTTTGAATTAAAATTGTTTTACAGATAAATCTTGTTTTAATGTCTCTGTTAAAAGGTTAGGTGCAAAGTGCTCAGAGGTTTTTATCAGGCGTTGGAAGTGGGCCGAACAAGGTCTATCCTGCTTCAAACCAGGGTTCCAGAACAAAGGGTATTCTGCAAATGTTAAGTACAGAGTGTTGGTTTCATTTATAAAATCTTGACATTTACCGACATTTACCAGCAAAACAATGTACTGAACATTGATTTTGTGAATAAACTATGCCAACTATGTCACAGAGAGGATATTTTGTGTATGAAAACTTCTGGTTTCATTTTGTAGGAAAGGTTATTCAATCTGAAGGAGAAGAAAACAAAATGGGTATTGATCTTTCACTACATGTTTCTGCCAGAGGCCAACATTTCTGCTTGTTCGATGGACACCAACTGCCATCCCCCATCTATCTCAAGTATACTTGTAAAACATTTGCATTGAATTGGTGGGCTCATTGCATGAAAATCTGTGTAAATATAGAACAAAATAAATATCTGGGCAACTTTTCTAGATATGTAAAGGTTAAGTTCACTTAGGTTGCCTATGTAATGTAAAGGTTCAATTACAATTGCCCCATCAAGATACAGCCTCATTCATAATATCTAGTATAATCCAATAACAACCATGTATTTTTTTTTCCCTGGTCTCTACATAGTCCTAAAAGCTGAGATTTACCCCTATGTGACCGGTTTGCACAGTCGAGTGCTTTCTAATATTTGGACTTTTCACAAAAATGGTATGGCTTTGGAATTAGTTTAGTATAAAGGTATGGGTGGGTTGTAATGCACACAATTATCACTGCATGCACATATCTGTGTGCCAATTGGAAATAAAAAGCATGCATTTTCTCAAAAGAATCACTGTTCTTAAATATACAGTCCAGCCAAGTTCATTATTTTAGGCATAGGTAGAAGTACACTGCTCAGCTTTACAACACGAGTGTTTATTGACGAATGTTGGTGTTTATAGGGGGGGTGATTTGTATATTTGCCTTTCAAATATTTAAAACTTCTTTCATTTCTGCCACTTTAGAAAAACTCCTTCTGCCTGCTCTGTGGGAGAAAGTGGTCTTAAAACTTCGATCACTCCCCGAGCGACAACTTGTAGGATAAGTCAATGTGTTCCTCTGCTTATATTTCTGCAATGCACAGACCATTTAAAACAGGCTGAAGAATCCAGGTCTCAAGTCATGTGCAGGCAAGACAGTAACTGAACTGTGACTCTAAGATTGTTGTTGCACTAAAGGTAATGTGTGTTAATGGCTCTTTATTCGTGGGTCTTTTACCCTCAAGCTCTTTGCAAGCAGGAATCTTATCTGTAACTTTAACATTTAGAATTTCTGCGTCTTTTAAAGCCTTCCTCCATTTAGTTGCCTTACACATCACTCCTCTACACCTAAATCCACTATGTATTGTGAAGTGCTTGACCATGTTGTGGAGCTTTCTGCTGTTTGCAGTTAATTTACCCTACGCTATGGTACTGATATTACCACATTTAAAATGCAAGTAAACTTCACACTTTCCCTTGCAAATAAGCAATAAATCTGTACAGTTTTGGACTGTGCTGTAACCATATAGTCATTCCTGACCCCTAATTGAATATATAGTGAATGCAAATCTTTGTACTTGTTTAGATTGAATCTGATGGTGTGCTAAAGCCCTCAAACCTTGCAAAAATGTTGGGTATAGTGCATCCCTTCAATATATTTGTTAGTTATGTAATGCAAAATAAAAAAAGAAAACCTTTTCACTTGCTATTATTAGCCATTCCATCCCTGCAAGCCAGGGCTATGTGAAGGTGGGAAGCTGCCCTGAAGGATGCCAGTTACAGTATGAAGCAGAAGCTGCCAGACTTGATCAGTCAGATCAGCTCTCAAGAAAACGGCCCACCAAAAGTTTAAACTATTATACTGGATGAAGCCTAGTTGCCTGTAGTTCACACAGGAAGGTGGCTGTTCCTGCAGTATTAGGCACTGGTGTGATAGTCGTGTTACCCTATCAAGGACTTCGCTGAAATTGCAGGATTAACAGGTAACTTACCAACATAAAAAAAACACCCTTGGTTCTTGACAGGTATTTGCATTTACAGCCCAAATGAAGTGACAAATATGTGGTTACATTGTGTCAATCACATCCCTTTCATAGTTTCACCTTTGAACAGACTAATAAGAATATAAAATAAAAAAATGGTCAACTGACTTGGTTAGATGCATCCTTCTCTGCAAATATTAGAGCAAGAGGATGCCGGTTACTGGTGATACCGTTACTCATCTTTAGCTGCAGTCAATGCTTAACCGTGAGGATGGAACACATTTCTTCTAAGAAAAAGGTATTTGTAATTTTCACTTTGAAATGGTTTAAGAGGGGTACTGAATTTAAATCTTAGGTTAAAAATCAAGTAGTGGGTACATGTGTTTGATTTGACCTAACCTCAAAATACAAGTGCACATTGTAGACATGCCTTTTAGGACCACATAAAATGAAAAAATCATTAAAAATATAAAAGGTTGTAGGTGGCAAGCTGGGGCTTTCAGCTATTCAATTATCTATATTTTGTGTATTTTGAAAGGTTGAACTTCATTCATTTTCTTAGTATTTACTTTCTATTGCAGTAAAACAAAACCATTTTGGCTGGAGCTAGGCTTTATGTGCTAAAATAGTTTTTTCATTCCTATTTTCCAGTTTGATGGATTTCATCTATGTATCAGTTGTCAGAACACGTGAAAAGATTTCTTTATGCCCAAGTTGGGAGGGGGGGGACACAAACTGCAACCACATGGTTAGATTGGAACTTTAATCTAAATTTAGAACTATAGCCTAGATTTCGGGAGTCTATATCTGTAGGGAGCCTTGGCAACCAACTTGGAAGATGTTTTACCATTTGGTAATGGACCACTTGTGCCATCTTATCTCTACATGGGTAAAGATTTATTGCTCTCTAGTATTTTATTAGTGTGCAATAGGTATGCTGGTATTCACTTGTAGATGCTGGGCTACCTTTACAAGAGATGTCATTTAAAATAGAAATGCCATAGGGCCATTTGTTTTGTTGGCCTAATGCTTAGTCGTTATACTCTACATTTCAGTATGTCCAAAAGAAGATACTTCTAAGTATCATTCCTGCTTGGTTGTTTGAAGTGGAAAGCTATGTTCAAAATATAGAATGTCCAGTTTGTAAGTTTGTACATAACTCCAAAAAATGTAAGTACCTTGGTGTTGGGGTGGGGTAACTCCCTATCGAATTAGCATCACGTGACCACTTCTGCTTACAAAATACAGATCTCTAGAAGGATTTAGTTGCCAAACATATGGATACATTTTAGCAGCAAATCCTTGCTTTGCAAGTTGTCAGATTTAAATTGTGATGTAATTTTCAGTGGCTTTTCACTAATTTTTATCCAGCTCCCTCCCTTCCACACGAAAAACATATCAATGTACAGGTTTTTATTACTGGAATATTAAATTTAAACATATCCTAACTCTAAACAAAAGCTTCTTTATTTCTGAAGAAATTCATGAATTATATATTTTAAACCATTTTATATACATGTTGCTGGTCAGTTGAGTTTCTGATCTATAAAGATAAAAGCAGATTTTATTGTAATCGGCTCTGACACAGGGCTTATAGTAGACACGTGCACTTAGATTTTTCATTTTAAAGATGTAGGGCTTTTATTTACTTCCACCAAAGAGTTATACACATTTCATGCATTAATTGCAAATTTTTCCAAATAAATTCATTTGTTAAACACAAATCTGAGAACGCAAGGAATACAACTTTGGCATTTAGTGCTATCAACCAGATTCAACTATTACTGTGTGGATGGGTGGAATAATTTTGTGGTTATGTATCTGTGTAAAAAAAACCCCCAAAAACTAAAAGTATCCTAGTGTCAGAAAAGTGAAATGCAAATTTAAATTGATGTAAACAAGGTTATTTTCTACTTGATTGCAAACAACATCTAAAATGTACTTGTGTCACAGGTTCCTTATTACCTTTGGGGTTCCTTATGGAAGTGTGCCAGGGGTTCTGAAGATAAAATGTACGGTTGTATTTAGAATTACAAGATGTTTTATATGCTGGTTGGGAAGAAATTGTATGCATCTTCCTATTGTGAACCAAACAGCTGGGTGATTACTGAAAAGTGCTGGGTGCCACGCCCGGCTAAAAGGGGCTAAAGGGAACACGGTGCAAACCTTTGTGCAATTCTTTCAAAAAGAATGTAGTATGGTTATCCTGTGTACAGCATGTGTGTATAGAATATCCTGCTGTAGGAAATGTTGCACTGCACTAAAGCTCAAATTCATGGAAAAACATTTTTATCTCATATTCTTGATATTTCTATTCCTATCCATCACAGAGATATATACAGCCTGGGCATAGACTATAACAGACACGACACTCCACTGGGCAAGTTCTATGCTTTTCTTAAACAATCCTTACATTTTCTATATGGGATATGTTAAAAAAATGTATGTGTGAATGTGAGAAGTTCATAGTGTTTGTATTGGACTATGACTACTTGGGTAAACGTGTACATTAACATTTAAAGGACACAGACTATCAAAATAGTATCATGGAATGTAGGTTGAACAATTGTAAAGAAAATATATTTCATAAAGCTGTATCATATAAAATTAAGGTAGCACTTGGGAAAAAAAAGACATGGGCGCTAGACTGCAAAGAGAATGCAGGGTGTTCCATTATGTTATCCTGTCAAACAAACCAATACATAAAGGATGTTGGGTGATTTCTTTTGACTGACCACAATGGTTCCTGGTCACAGTAAAGACAAATATAGTATGGGCACAAGTCGCAGCACCCCAGAAGACCCTTGAGAGGACACCAAATACTTCTTGTCTTCCTGGAAAAATGTCAACTTTACAATGACAATTGATAGCAATTAATATGAATTCTGGGTGGGAAAGGACAGTCTGCTTTTTGGATTTCTTCACAGATGTCATCATATCTTCACACAAAACACCCTTCTGTGATAGCTCATTAATATATCTACATAAATGTGGGAGAAGAATATCATTATATGGTTTATAATATTTCAGCGTAAAGCCATCAGACCCTGGTGTTTTACCAGCCGGAGATAAACTGCTGCTCTCAATTCATTTTCATTAATATTACTTTCTAATATGGACAATTTTTCAGGGGTTATTTTATTTAACTTTGCTTTTTTAAGATACGCTATTATCTTTTCTTTCCTAATGCTTTAATTGTGTTCGTAACTGTGTCAACTGCATAACCTGTGCCTTCCATTGCAACTATTGGTGTACTACTTCCAACTTTGCAATCTGATCTAGTAATTCTTTTACCCTGTGATTATTTTCCTTTTTCTTACGTGCCCCATGTGCAGTAAATTTACCCCTGATAGTGTCTGTATGTGACTCCCATATACATGCTAGTGTAATTTGATCTGTTACATTTTCTCTAAAAAAAATTTCAATTCTCCAGAAATATCTATTTCAATATCCTTTTCTCTCAGTAAAGCTTCATTAGGATGCCACCTATGCACTGGAATCGCTGACGATCCCAAACAGATTGGGACTTTTACTGCTGCATGGTCTGAAATAGACTGCTCTGGTCTGACAAATTTCTGCATTAACACATTTTACCAAACGGAAATGCAATAAAAAAATCATATAAATAGGTGAATATGTATCATTTACAGGGGAAAAGAAGGTATAATCCTTTACAGTTGGGTGCAGTACCCTCCAAACATCTTTCAGTCGCATATCTAAAAGCAATTTCTTTAATTTCCGAATCTGTTTAAATGAAGATTTACCTGACGAGGCATCAAGAGGGGCTCTAACACAATATTTACATCTGCCAATATCAATAACCCCTCCTGAAACCTCCTCAGCATGAAGGGTCTTCAAAAGAAATTGTATTTGATGCTTATTGGGGCAGTAAATATTTGCAAGTGTACAGGTTCTGCTCTAAGAGCTTTCCCTTTAAAAACAAAAGCCTTCCATTGGGATCAGTAATTGAATCGATCAGATTCAATTGAGTGCCTTTATGAAAACCTATCGCAACTCCCCTAGATCTTCCAGACAAAGAAAAACCGTAGAACCACTGTGGATAATTTCTAGAAAACAGTCTAACCTTTGAATAATACAGAAGATGTGTTTCTTGTAAAAAATGAATATCCCCCTGCACGGATTGTAGCTCTTTCAAGACCTGATGCCTCTTAGTAGCTGAATGCAGGCCCTTTACATTATATGTAATCAACTATGTCTGTCCCAGAGACATTAGTTAGGAGAGGGAGAAATAGGATAGATCTTGCAAACTTCTCACTCCCAAAAACCCTAAACATATGACATTCCTCATATTAAACAAACATATAGACAAACAACAATTAACAAGACAATTTACTCAGACAGCAAATTCCAATGTTAAATTTGTGGTGTGGTGCCTTTTTTAACCTCTTCTTTTACAAAGTAAAAGCCCCAATGTGCCCCTGGTATTTCAGCTAGGGAAACCATGATAGGGCATTTTACCATACTGAAACCTCTGTGTTGAATGGCAGCTATAACAACCATCACAAAAAAAACGCACCCTTCCCCCAGCACATCTTAAAAATTTTCACACATATACAGGTCTATATTTAGATAGCACAATAATAAGGCATTTACTTAAATGTGAGCATTCAGACTCCTAATTAGTTATGTACTATAGTCTCTTCAGAATGTCGAGTGCTCTGGGACAAATCCCGAATGGTCTCTGTGAACCCAAAAAGGAATAAGTGACTGCATTCTCTTAGCTAATACTTTTGCAAACAACTTTGCATCACATTAGGCAAAGAGATGGGACAGTAACTCTATTGTGTGTACAATATCTACGAACGATCGTGTCGTTACCTCTATGTGCAGGATCGGTGCTATACGATCGTTCATATATATCGTGCAGGAACGTTCGTCGTTCGTTTTCCGACGATAATAATTGGAAGTGTGTACGTAGCTTTAGGTAAAGGTAGCAAACATGAATACTGGCAGCATTAAATCTGTAGGAGCTCAAGATATGGCCTTAAATTTTCTCAGGAAGTTTGATGCTGAAGTTGTATTTTCAACTTCAGACTTGATACCTTGGCAGATGTCAATCTTTCAAAAAGGGAATGAAGGTGTGGTCCCTCCTTTTGATCTCATGGTCCCATAATCCCTACAGCAGAGTTACAGTGCTTTTGAAAACTGTTTTTGTAATATGTTGACAGGTGTTTAGGATAGAAATGATCTTTACAAAGGTCAAGCCCTTCCTTTCACATCTGATAAAGTTGTTTTTGTAGGTGATTTCATTACTGTGATTAGGCCAGAAGACAGGGGCGAGTCCAGAGACAAGCTAGGTTATGATGGGGTTTTTCTTAGAAATATGGCTAGGTAGGCAGACCTGGAAGACATGTATATTAAGCACTGCTTAGGCATTATTAGTGTTACATTTCAGACAAGTAATGGTCAAAGAAGATAAACAAGTTTTAAAAAAAAAATAGTTGAGGGTGGTGGAGTTCTCCGATCACGGTTTCCTATCTGTGAATCTGAATGCCTCAGGCAGTCCTCCTAATTGCAATAGGGATATCTAGAATCTAAATGATTCACTTCTAGAAGGCACTGGTTTCTATTTTGGACGTTTACATCTGAGTGGTGAGAGCTTGTGAAACAGAGGGCGAGTAGAGGCCATACGTAAATAGAAACAGTTCGGTAAATATATTACCTTCTAGTGTTTGTGGAGGAAGCTCAGTTGTCTTTATAGAATGAAGGGGATCCAGAGGAAATCTCTGAGGTGAAATTTCCTCTTAGAAAGTGTCACTGTGACTGACATACCTCTTTGGTATTGGAGACGGGTTATCGGAAATCTCATGGCTGACCCCTATCAAAGCTGCAAACAATGTGTAGTGGTTAAGACAGTGACATGCTTGAAGGATATTACTGGTTTTCCGATAAAGTCCAGATCAGGGATTCTGGAAGTCATCAGGTTGTATTATACAGACCTACTGAGAAGAAAGGACCCCAGTTAGGACAGGATAAAGGGGGCTTTCTGAGTTCTACTCCATGATTGGGAAATGGTACACCGCTTTTGATATATTTGGCAAAATCAGTCTCACAGATGAGTTTTTTTGTGCTATTGAAAAGCTGTCCATCTAAAAAAAAGGGGAGAATATAAAACGAGGTATATATAAAATAAGGAGGTCTCTAAGTATCCCTTTTCTATTTCTTTTCTACCACATTAGTTATGCAGAGTGAATGTACAAAGAACACACAATAGGAGGGGAGATATGTAGTGGTGGGAAGTAGTGAGGGTTTCAAAAGACAGAAGAAGATGGGTAAGCAAGTTTGAAAAAAATGGGTAATGAGCAGAAAGTAGGAGCAAGCCAAATAGGTTGAGGAAGACCAATCCAGAGATTTAGGGAAGCTCTAGAAAAGTTTTGGAGCCATGCAAGTGATGAGGTTTTGAGTAAGGAAGTCAGTAGTAGGTCATTGGAGGAACGTAGAGACCGGCTCGGGGAGTGTGTTGCATAATTGAAAGTGACAGGACCTGGAAATGTTCTAAATATGAGGGGTAAATGAGAGGGTGGAATCGAAGGTAATGCCAAGACATAGTGTCTTAGGGCCTGTTGACAAGGTTTCTAAAACTGGTGCCAGAGAGTTGGAGGGAATTTCTTCAAGGGAAAGGTTTCCTATAAATTGTTGGTGGAGAGTTGTGGGAACGTGCCCTTTTGAAACTGGCTGCAGATATCCCGGTGCAATACCACTCAAAACACCCAATTACTCCCTGACTCCATTCAGGACATGGAAATAATCCCCCCCCCCCCCCCCCTCTTTACTAAGTTGGTCCATGCTTGTCATTATGCTTTATGTTATTCTGTTTCTAGTTGATTAGTTTGCCTGGCCTGTATGATCTGATGTAAATATGTTGTAAGTCTGTTGTTTTTCTATGTGTATGCCTTTTCTGCATCTTTATTTTTCAAACTGAAGAATCATTCCTGTGGTCGCCTCAGCATGTCTAGCATTATCACAAATAATTGAATCTATTGTAATGTACTTTTTTGCTGGGTATTGGGAAAATATCACCATTATTGTGACACTTGATGACAATTGATATGATTTCTGGGTGGGAAAGGAAAGTCTGCTTTTTGGATTTCTTCACAGATGTCATCATTAGCAGTGGATTTCCATAAAATATGTGAGACCTAGGCGAGTCCTTCCATATTGGTGAGTTGCCAGGATATGTGGCCTTCTTTTTCTATAATTTTTCAGAAAGCATTGGGAAGAATTTGAGTTGCATAAGAGAGGATCTGTGAGTGAACAATGCACTACAAACGCAACATTCAAGTAGAATGGCAGGTATTTCATGGAATTGCCCTGTTGAATGTAATGTGGTTTGGGGTTTGTTGGGATATTTTTCTCGTGTTGATCTCCACAGTTCTTGGCCCCTGTTAAGAAGTATTATGGACAAACATCTCCGCACTTGTTCAAAGGAATTCTGATGCTGGTCAAAACCCCTAATTCGTGTCATGTCAAAGAAAAAATCGGTAAGACATGACTTTTTTCATTCATCTAGAGCTACGCTGATAGTATTGTCATCCCCTGTGAACGACACCATGCGATTGATCTGAAGGTACCCTTTTCAAAATTCTAATATGTATTCTAGCATAGTAATATGTTTTCTAAATTGATCAAATGTATGGATATCTTTACTAAGTTTGTCCATGCTTGTCATTATGCTTTGTTATGCTGTTTCTAGTTGATTAGTTTGCCTGGCCTGTATGATCTGATGTAAATATGTTCTAAGTCTGTTGTTTTTCTATGTGTATGCCTTTTCTGCATCTTTATTTTTCAGACTGAGGAATAATTCCTGTGATCCCTTCAGCATGTCTAGCATTATGAAAAATATGTTTACCTTTTGTAATGCATTTTTTTGCTGGTTATTGGGAAAAACATCAATATTATCGTGACAATTGATGGCAATTGATATGATTTCTGGGTTGGAAAGGATAGTCTGCTTTTTGGATTTCTTCACAGATGTCATCAATAGCAGAGGATTTCCACAAGACATGTGAGACAATGGCGAGTTCTTCCATCTTGGTGAGTGGCCTGGATCTCTGGCTTTCTTTTTCTAATATTTTTCAGAATGCATTGGGAAGAATTTGAGTTGCATAAGAGAGGATCTGTAAGTGAACAATGCACTACAAACGCAACATTCAAGTAGAATGGCAGGTATTTCATGGAATTGCCCTGTTGAATGTAATGTTGTTTAGAGAGTGTTGGCATATTTTTCTCTGTGGATTTCCACAGTTCTTGGTCCCTTTTAGGAAGTGTTATGGACCAACGTTCAAGCACTTATTCAAAGAATATCGGAAGCTGGTCAATACCCCAAGTTCGTGTAATGTCATAGAAAAAAAGAGGTACGACATGACTATTTTTCATTCATCTACTTATACCCCGTTGGTATAGTCATAACCCGTGATTGACACCTTTACATTGATCAGATGGTACCCGTTTTACAAGTATTTTATGTATTCTAGCATACTAATATGTTTTCCAAAATGATCAAATGTATGTTTTTGTTTACTAAGTGGATGCATGCTTTACATTGTGCTTTATGGTATTATCTTTCTAGTTGGTTAGTGTGCCTGGCCTGTATGATCTGAAGTAATGCTGATCTTAGAGTATTGTATTTCTATGTGTATGCCTTTTCTGCATCTTTATTTTCAGACTGAAGAATCATTCCTGTGGTCGTCTCAGCATGTCTAGCATTATCAACAATATGTTAATCTATTGTAATGTACTATTATTCTGGTTATTGGGAAAAATGTCAACATTACCATAACAATTGATGGTTATTGATATAAATGTTATGTTTTTCTGTTTCTAGTTGTTCAGTTTGCCTGGCCTGTTGATCTTTTGTAATGATGATCCCATACTGATATATTACTATCTGTATTGCCTTTCTGCATCTGTATTTTTTAGAGCGAAGAAACATTCCTGCAATCACCTCTGTAGTTGTTGCATGATCAAAAATATGGTAATCTTTTCTAATGCTGGTTATGTGGAAAAACTTAACATTACCGTGGCAATTGAAATGAATTGTAGGTGGGAAAGGACAGTGTGCTTTTTTTCCCACAGATGTCATCAGTAGCAGAGGATTTCCACAAGACATGGGAAAATTACTTGTTCTTACATTTTGGTGAATTTTCTTTATTTTTTAACCTGGCATGGGCGAGTTGACATAATGATCTTATGATGTTCTTTATTTGTGTGTGCCTTTTTTGAAACTTAGGCTCTCAAACTCCTTCAGTATGCTTAGCATTATAGTAAATATTTTTGGTATCCCTTCTGGTGAGTTGCCAGTTGGATATCTTTTTCTAGTGTTTCTTTAAGAATGTATTGGGATGAATTAAAGTTCCAGAAAAAGTGTTAAGGAAAGAATGGACTACCCACACACAAGAGCAATTAGAATGGCATATGTTTAATTTAGAGTGGGAGATATGTTTTTTGTGGCACTGTCGCTTTTGCCATTCTTTGCTTAGCTCAGTTTCAACCAATAGTCTTCTCCTTTTGCTAAGCTGCAAGCTCTCCCCTGAAGTTGTCTTCTCAGTCAGGAAGTTAGTATTTTTTCAATGTGAATGATCATCACTGCTGTCAAGGTTTTCTTTTTTACAACAGATATTTCTTTTACTTTGTCTTTCAACTTTATTATGATTTTTAACAACCCTGGGAGAGTAAATGTGTGTTGTTCTTGTAAAAGATAAGGACTCTTTCTAGGCACAAAAGAAATAAAAAGAATACTTTTAATAAATAGCCATTGTCATTGCTTATAAGCTTTGACTACTATTTTTTCAGGTCATTCTGAATTAATAAGCAGATGTGTTTGAACTGCAATTGAACTCTTTATTTTTGCAGTTTACTTGTTTGAAACAGTGTACTATTTAGAAATGTCCTATCTTTAATTGAAGAATGTTTTCAGAAAGAAGATTTGGGCTTTGTGCCTCTTTTCTTTTGCACTGTACAATATTATCATTTTTGGTCTTTCAGCAAACACTTCTTAGAAGATATTTGGTTCTCTCTCCCACCATTATTTGAAGATCCTAGTTTTCATTCAATCCAGGAAGGTCCACTACAGCAGCAAGTTCAGAATTGGTTTCACAGACCTCCTCATTTACATGAGAATGGAAACATTCACTGGTTGGACACAGAGCAGTTGGTGTAACATCAGTAACTGTATACCAGAAGGTGATGTTACCAGAAGAATAATCTGCATTAAAGAGGTATCCACACATACTGCAGGAAGGACAGTGTGTAATAGAGACCCAGCAGTTTCAGGATCTGTGCATTCATGAAGAGTACATTTTGTGGACTATATGACCAGTAATCAGCAGTTGTTTGATTTATAATCGCAGTTGCACCTTTAATATTTGGTTCTGTCTATAGTGTGTAAAGTATGAAAAAATAATTTCACTATGTTTTTAAGTTTTGTTCACTTCAAAATGTATTTCTAAAAAAAAAAAAATTATGTTTCACAAGGGTCTTTTTGATAATGTTTTATCCTAGTTCACAATTTTTACATTTTAATATCATTTGTCCAATTGTTTTCCATGTGAAACATTTATAAATAGATTGCATACAAGTCTATCAAAAAATCTGGAAACATTTTTTGCATTCAATGTATAGTTACACATTTTTTTTGTGTATTATTCTTTATATGAAATGAAGGTGTCACACTTACCTCCTCCTCACTAAAGCGCAGACACCTCTCTCCTGCTTAGGTGGGCAGTTCTGACTCTGGATGTGCCTCTGTTTCCAAGCTTTATCAATTTAGTCCAATCCACTAGCCAATCAGAAAATAGCCTCTTAACCATCCTTGGCTATTTAGCTAGCTCACACACTGCACTCGTGTTCGTGCAACGTGTCTCCATGACTGCCGAGCCCCTAGTTTGTTGAGCTAGTTCCTGTTCACCTGTGGCTTAATCCAGCATTTGTTTTGTCCAGCTCCTGTGTTAACCCCTCGTTGTCCAGTCTGTTGGCTCCCAGCCAATTTCCCTGTGCTATTCCTCTGGTAATTGACCCCTGGCTTGTGACCTGACCTTTCTTGCTTGCTGCCTGCCTCGACCCCGGCCTTGCTCGTCTATCCTTCTGCTTTGTGATTTGGTACCGTGATTTGCCCACCTTGGTGTGCCCAAGGACCGCAGCCTGGCAGTAACTAGCGGCACAACATCCTCACCATCAGAGGCTCTGAAGAAGACCTAGTTACTGCTTAGACTCTGCGCCTTGGTTCTTCTGTGTATCCCTCCTTTTTATATGTTTGCTGTTATTGCTTAGCAAATATTCAGACACTGAAAAATGTTAAACCATTTATTACAACAATCAGTACGTTTAAGAAAAAACATTGGAGTTATTAAACATTTACTGTGCATTTTTCTTTTATTTAAAGGTAATAGATTGTGAAAACTTCCGCATTGAGAAATATTTGTGATCACACCTCATATAAAGAGCACTCCCCTATATAAACCTCAGATACAGACGCCCAAATCATTCCTAATATTAAATTAGAAAATTTAACTGCACTATAGTACCCTATTGAGAAATATAGGGACTGTTAAGGGAGTCAAAATAGTATACAAAATTATCTCTAAATGAGGAAGTGCATTTAACTAACAGATCATATAATTTATTTTTACACGTGTGCAAACACAATATTTCTAAAAACCTCCCTGTATGAAAAAAACTCATAGATTACACTGGGGAACGCATGTTTTGTTGAGTTAGATCTTTCATTTTTGTTTTTTCACTAATTTTTGGGTGGTGAATCCAGAAACAACCCCAGATTTTTGCTATCACATCCAGTTTTTACGATACAGGGTATCCTCCAAAAAAACATACAAATTTTACATACAATGAAATAACTTGAATGTACTATACTTGAATGTTCATACAAAGGATTTATTTACGGTAAAACATTTTTTTTTACAGTAAAACATTTGAAAATCAGGGAAGCGGTTAATGTAAAAATTTACGCTTTTAGCTTTTCCTGGAGTGTTTATTGTTGGAGCACTTGGCGGGATTGTCCTAACACTGGTCAGCCATCATATGTACATCCCATCTACCCTAAAACTGTCCTTCCATGACCTTTAAATCTTAGTGAAATCGTTCACCTTGCTTATCACTGAGTGCACAAAGGTTTTCTGGGATTTTAGAAAGATGGCAGAAAATGCACCTTGATGCCTATTTTGCAACCTAGCATTTTGTAGCTCTCCAAAAGTTTCTGGACCATTTCTGTATAATTATTTGCTCATGTGTTTCCAAGAAAATCCTTGACAATGGCTTTGAATGAAAACCAAGCACTCTTTTCGACTTCTGACATTGTCCTGATGAAATGTTCATCAGGACCATTAAACGCACTGGCCTTTATTTTTTCAAATGACAGGCTAGGAAATGCCAAAATGAGGTACTTGACACAGTCCCCTTCACTTGGCAAAGATTTAAAGAACTGCTTCATCAGACCCAGTTTCATGTGCAGAGGCTGAAATATAATATTCTGTCTATCAACAAGTGGCTTATGTAGAATGTTTGGATCACCTGATTTTAAGAGGCCAGTTCCTTTCCTCCCAATGCCTCTCACAAACTCTGCTGTCCCACATGCACAGATAACAGGGATACCTGGTGTATCTGCATTTTTGACCAAGAAGGAAGCAAACCATTTTAAGGTCCCACACAGATGACCCAATTGTGTTGGTGATATTACAACAACTCAATGACTGTCTTTATGTCTGCATATTCTTCGCAAAAAGAAACTGAACGGCCAATTGGGACTGACCCAAATATATTGCCATTGTGAAGGAGCACACACTTTAAGCTCCGCTTTGAGCGATCGATGAATAGTCACTATTCGGTTGAGTTATAGATTGGAATTCCCAATTCCTCCATTAACCCCCTAACCGCTAAGCCCGTAATTTCTCGCACTAAATATTTTTGCTCTTTTGGTTAAGCCCGTATTTTTTCGCCTACACTAAAATCCCC